>NC_092211.1:15846766-16016950 GCF_043381705.1 Parasteatoda tepidariorum
ATATATATGTATATATATACATATATATGTATATATATGTATATATATATATTCTTTTTTTTCTAAATTCTTTTTTTGAACTTAGTATTATTTAAGGATTGCCTTATTAAATAATTAATCATAATAAATAATCATAATTTCTTTAAAATAGTTTTAAAAAATTTAAGACTTTCAAAAATTAAGTTTTCAAAATCAACATAATTTTTTTTTGAAACTAACATTTTTTTTAGTTAATTTGAAACAAAAATATTTACAATTTAATTTGTTTAAAAAATTTAAACGAAAAAACTCATTTTACCTCTTTATTTTTCATCTAAATTTAGTAATTTATTCAGCAGTCTTATTATAAATTTATTTATTTCAGCCTTTCAACCCTTCAGTGGGTCGATAAAAGGAGTACCAAGAGACTAAACACTGGGGATTCTGCATTCGGCTGACCCCCATATCGGAACATCTGCTCCCGCACCCCAAAGCCCAAGGTCAAGAAAACTGAGATGGGTACAGTAGGCTTTGGCCCTCTATGGGCTGTCGCACCACTGAGTTTATATATTTATTTATCTATTTATTTATTTATTTATTTATTTATTTATTATTTAAAATTAATTTACAGCTAAATATATTAAATATATATTTCAGGTTTCATGCAGTTTTTTTTCATCGAATTTGAAGATTTAGGATAAAAATAATAACGATAATAATAATAAACGTAGAGAAAGGGAATTGAAAAAATAGCCATAAAAATTTCAACATCATTTGAAATTGAAATTAAATGTATGAAATTGAATGCATGAAAGTGAATTGAAATTGAATTGAATTGAAATTATATACGCGTAAATATGTTCCCATTACATCCTTTCCAGATATATTATAATATTCATTTAATTACAAAAGTAATAAAAACTAGAAATTGAGATGATAAATAATCAAATAACTAATAACGTTTAATTAAGTTAATAACTATAATATAATTATTAAATATAATACCAAAAACTTTTAACTTCAGTAGCAATTAGAAGAAGAGCAACTAAAAAACTATCAATAAAATATACTATCATGATAATAAAGACTATCATAAGAAATTTACTTTGCCAATACAAAATTTTAAGTTATTAAACATAAAATTAATTTTCTTTTATAATACTTTTTTACATTGTTTGAATAAGGGTATTTTTCAATAGTTAAAGCAAATTAATTTTTTAAGATATTTTTTATGAACTCCTTTTTTATTTCGAATTAATGTTTATAATGCTTTTCCAAATATTCTTATTCTTTTAGTATTTTTTTCATAGATGGCAGCACTAAATTTTAAATTGCTATATTTTTAATTTATATTATGTATGGTAGCTAAAAGCTCTCTCTCTCTCTCTTGATAAATAATCTAACAATATATAGATATATAAATTTCATACTTAGACTCGAACCAATGTTATTTTTTATGGAAAACAGAGAAAATGTGTGAATAAATTATACATTTTATTTCTAAAAACGTATTTAAAAAAATATATATTTCTTTTCAGTACTCAAATTAAGCATTCATGTCATTAAGCATTCATTCAATAAAGCAAATAGAAATTTGTACATTTAAAATATTATTAAAAAAGCATGTATAAGAAGAAGAAAAAGATTCTTATGTAACTTTTAGTACAAACTGCAAAGTGACAGAAAAGTATTAGAGCAATTAAATTATTTTTTAATTAATGATATTGATATTAAGAATGAAAGTTACGAAAATTTTAACATTGAAAATCGAAACCACCTTATATTAAATATTTATTCAATAAAAATGGTAAAACATATCCAATTAAGAACGAACTTTGGTGATTTCATTCATCACTCTCTGGGGTTAATTAATAATCCATATGAAATTAAAATTTTTAAAAAAAAGAAGAAAAAAAACTAAAACTTAATATAAGTATCATAAAATATAAATATTCCCAAAATTTTATAATCCTTAATATACTAATTTCAGTTTTATAAAAAACTATATCGAAGAATTTATCTTTGACCTTCTGCAGTTTTCTTTTGTTATGATTATTTACTCTGAGAGACAGGTTTAGAAATTTCTCTGTAGCATTGTGAGAAAATGCGTGATGTTCTGGGATTAAATGAATCTTTAATTTTACATTTCTTTTCCTAAGGTTTCAGTAACGATTACTATTTCGTAAAAAAAATATATATATAATTCCTTTTCCTCTGATATTTCGTAAAAAGGCTTAGCGTGTTGCAGCGGCGCATAAGTTGAATGGCATAATAATATATTTAATTTTATCATGAACGAAACTTTTATTTTAAATTTTTACCAAAATCATCAAAAGCTAAAAAAAATTAAGATTATTCTAATACTCCTCCGTACGTATACACCTCTAATACGTATTTTAACACAAACCAAAAGGATACTGTGAGAGTATTATAATCATAATGAAACTAAAGTTTACTTTAACAAATAATAATAATAATAATAATAATAATGGAATAGAATTAAATGCCATGTTATTTTTATATTTATTAATTCATACAGATTTTAGAAATAACTTTAAAAAAAATAATTCAAAAGCAATTTAAATATAATATATTTCAAGGAACATTTAATTTAACGACATATTAAATCTAAAACAAAAATAAGTTTTAACTTTAATAAATTTATTAAAACAAAATATTGTAAAATTAGTAAAATACAAAAAAGTAATGAATTTGACTATGTTAGATAAACACAACCTACTATAAAATTTAATTAAATTTATTTTTGGTGATCTTGGTAATTTTGTTTTATATCCACTAGTTCTCTTTGCTTCGTCTATTTTACGATTGGTCTAAGTTTTCTTTTTCTTCAGTATTTTAAGTTTCATCCACTATCTTGAAAAATTATAAATTTTTCCTTAGATGGAGCCCGATCTCACATTCACTGTTTTGAGTTAAGTTGTGTAAAAGTATGGATCGAATTTTCACATTGAAAATATAAAGGTAAACTTTCCTTTATGTTTAACATTGGAGCTTTTTCGTTGACATGAATTAGATTTTGTTAATTCCGAAATTTTAATTATAAACTTAAAAAAAGAGAAAAAATTGTAAGTGAAATTGCATTTGAATAATCTCTTAGTTTGACACTCTATGCTCCAAACACTTATTGTATCTGATAAAGATGCATTATCGTTTCAAATAATACTCACTTTAAGTTTCTGCCGTTTTGAAAACTTTGAACTCATTTTACTTACCTGTGGCGAGGGATTAAAATACTATCTACTTTTAATGATACAGTGTAACAAAATTGTGCAATATTTTATTATACAACTCACTAATTAGGCATGCTGAATCAAATATGGGATGATCAACAGAGCTGATCGAAAATAAGTGGTTTTTATAATTGAAACTGACTCGCAAAATCANAATCAAAGAATATATATATATATATATATGTAGTAGCGCAAACTAATTATCTTGATTCATAGTGACATTCATATTAATTAATATGCATAATAATTATGAGCAAACCGAAATACAATATTATCAACAGTCCATTTTTAATATTTTTAAAATATTATTACTGTTCATTTACTGTTTAATGTAAGCCGTAATCTAATTTCTAATCCATTGTTATCATTTCAGGTAAGAATAATATTATTTAGTTACGGACCTTCCCTCTGTGCAAAAAAAGTATTGGCTATAGAGATTTGAAGGTACAACATATCATTAAACGTTGGGCGAATGAATTTCCTTCTACTGCTAAACTCCTCCTATTTCTTCAGACACCTTATTCTATTCGTCCTCAAGATTGCCAGAACTTCATTCTCTTGAGCGTGTGGTTTCTCTGATTGGTTAACTAAAGTGAGTACTGTATTTGAAATATAAAATTTCGAGAATAGAATAAAAATTATTCATTCGTGATCATAATTTATTCTGAAATTTAATCTCCTAAATGAAGCTCAATTTTAAAGTTGACAACGATTTTTTTAAAAATAATTTTTATTCTTGCATTACATAAGTAATTTAAGATGGCGGATGTTCATCTATAGTATATAAGTAGAAGATAGAGCTCGCAATTCGCTTATTTTCCTGACAAATTAAAAATAGGGAACAAAATTTTAAAAAATGCCTTTACCTCATCTTATTTGTATAATTATTTTACGAATGTCCTCGAATATGTACTAAAATAAAATTTTTATTAATTCTAATATCGTTATCTGATTTTCTTTTTTATATTAAATGTACTTCTTACTTTATTTTTATTGCGTATAAAGAACCATTCATGTTAAGATTCGAGCATAAATTTTCTACTAATGATATTAATTGAAGAAATTTATGTATTTATTCTAATTACAATCAGAGCTGTTAAATCGGCAGTTGAAATGTTTGACTCCAATTCTGACTAAAATAAAAATTATTTATTCTATAAAAATTTTCCCGCCGGGAAATATTAATGGTGTTACTAAATAAACAATAATTTCTAATTGTGTATTTCTTCCTTTTTTCTGTGTATGATTGGAGTTGAAGGTGTTTGTTTAATATGAAAATTACATTTTATGTCACATCATGGTTGCTGAAAAATTAAGTATTAAAATAAATTTTTTCAAAACATTAGGTACAATTGCAAAAAGAATTTGATATCAATATCTCAAACGCATATTCGTAAGCATCTTATATTATCAAGGCGGAATCGGAATTTATTTCTAAATAATCATAAACTTAGATAAATACGTATTTTAGCTAACTAATACATAGCACTAGGGAACAATATTTTTATTCAGTTACACTTGTTAACAGATCTTAGATACTTTGGTATCTCTGACTTCAATTCTGCAATCGGTTTTTCTGTTACAGTGTTTTTTTCTTCCTTTTAATTGAACTTCTTATTCTTTTCTTCTTCTTCTTTTTTTGTGGAAATGCACAGCTTAAAAGCGTTACATATAGCAGAAGGTGACTTAAATGCCGCGAAAAACTTCCAGGGAAGATAGGGTACATCATCAAAATTAAATCATAGGAACCAATGACCGGAAATGTCACTATGCGCAGCTATGGTCGCTTCTCTATTTTGAACTGTTTCTTTGTGTACTATTGAACTTCCCAATAAGTTTGTCTCAACATTCACGCGACCCCATGTTATATACAACACTTTTTAATTAGTCAGGTCAAGAAGAATTCGGCCAAGATGTCATTAGAAAAAACTAGCTTTATGAGCAAAACTAATTTCAGAATTGAAATTCCTGACGTAAATTAAGCAATGTTTGTACTTTTAATTGCATTGTAAGTATTTGTTAAATGCAGCAAACATTGTAATCCCTAGTTTTCTGTGAATTAATGTATATATTAAACAAATAATGTCCTGAATTAATGTTTCTAGCTAAATGTTTTTTTCAATGTAAAATCGAAATTTGTTTTTAAATAGAAATAAATTAAGATGAATACCTATTTCAACAAAATGACGATCCTAATTTTTTATGAATAAATGTATCAACTAAGCAACTAATACACTGATCAATGTTTCGAGTTGAAAGTTTCTTCAATGTAGAATCCAAACTTCTTTTGCCAAAATGCATTTGCTTAACATTTATGTTCTATTTTTCTCCCGTAAAAGTGATAAATAATCTAATTTTTTTTTTAAATAATAAATTTTAAGGTTAACAAAGGTTAAGGTTCAGGTTTAAGTGCATTTTAAGTTAGAAATTTTTTTTTATAAGGGTATGCTAGTTATAAAAAATTAGAAGCAGGTTTTAGCGTGTCTTACCATAACCACTAAAACGAAAAACATGCATTAATTGAAGAAATCATTATTCTTTGCCAACTTTATTCTTTGTTTTCTCACGACATATAACATAATAACAGATTCGAAATAGACAAATAAATTTTTACTTACTCATTCCTAACTTTTAAATCTAATTAAATATAAAAGTTAAACGGATGGTTCGTGAATGACTCAGAGTCAGCAGTATATAATTCAACAAAAGCAACATGTACACAAAGAAATACAGCGTGATCGATACTAAAGTGCTACTATCATCGTCAGTGCTATTTTTTAGCCCATGGATTTAAGTAATTTTTATCTATGCAGATACAGATCAACGCTATTGTAACATGTCTGTTACAAAAACAAAAACAAAAAAATTAGTAAACACTTTTGGGTTTTAGGTAAAATTATGTGTGTAGTGTATTTTTTTCTTCATTTTTTTTAAAATTAATGCATGCTAGTTGAAAAGTAAGAGAAGGTTGCTATCATCTGGCTGACTCGTTCTTCGGACCACCTCCTTAGTTTTGTAGTTATTGACAACATAAGCTACCGGTTGACTTGTCATGCCGCATTACGTGTATCGTAGCTTTTTAAATCCCTTTATTTTATAAAATTCGACATTATTTATTGTCATTAATACTTCTTTTCTAATTAAATAAACCAGTTAAAGAATTTTTGCTCAGTTACATAAAGAGCAGATGCAAATATTTTTGTTCTTTTTCTCTCTCAATAAATGTAAATGCTAACTTTTTTTATCAATGTTGTGTAGGCTAACTATAATTCAATATCACGGTAGATGAGTAACAAAATCCTTTTTAAATCTTTTTTTTAACCGCTTTAAATATTATCCAAAAAAAATTCAGTTTGTTATTAAACTTTTTATGAAATATTTGGAGTTAAATCTTCCTCCAAATTATTGAAATATTAACATTAGATATGTTGGGGTTGACTCAATTAGCTTCGTTTTTGGCAGTGCTCATTTTTGATAAAGCACCAATAATGTATTTGTTCTCCAATCAGCGTCGGGTAATAATTTATATGAATTTGGGGCCGGTCGTGGTGACTTATAACTCCCTTGTCCAGTTCCTGTTAATATAATTATTCAAAATTACGTAAATTATAAATACGTAGCAATGAAATAAATTGTTTTTATTTAAATGGGTCACACTCAGATTATTATTTGCGAAGCAGATATTTTGAATGTATGATATTTTAAATTAAAAAATTTTCCTGAAGCCAAAATAGGATCTTGCTTATATCTCTCTGAATACCGTTGGTTTCCATACAAATTGAATCGAAAGAATCCCGTATTTTATTTATAACATGAATTTTTATCAATAACTATCATTCGATTCAACCTTTCTTTCTACAGGAATAATTATCATCTTCTTCTGAAAATTCCTTGATAAAACCGCCATCTTGACCGCGAGTCATTTACTTCCAAATTAAGTTCTTGTACCAGAAGTTACACATTTTGTACTTTTCCTTTAATTTTTCAAGGTAAACAAATAATGGATATCCGTGAGACGTTAAGGGAACTTTAGCTGCAGATAGTATTTGAAATTGAGTTACATCAGTTACAAATAGCTTTCTTAACAGGCATTAATTATTTAGTTACACCCGAATTTACAGCCATATATCTATTGCTAGATGTATAATTTTAGATATACAATTTAGATTATTTAATATTTTATTACCGTCGTTGAACAGCCGACACAATTTTTGAGGTTTACGACTACTAATGTTCAACTACGTAGCCTTGTAGTTTTGAACTCAATCCAGAAGACAAGGAAACTCCTGACTCAAGTATTGGGAGAAATTTGCCTTCTTGTAGAACTTTTTGATGGAACTAAACCGTATTTGCTTAACATGGAGAGGAAAACCCCGAAAACCTCCCACTGTTAGTCAGACGACTCCTACCCATGATCCACTACCAATGAGGATATTTTACGTTAGCACTGTGGTCGGTGCAAGCCAGATGCGGAATTCGTATCTACCAGCAATCGCTGGGATTCGAACCCAGTTCATCTCATTGGAAGGCTCTATCACCTATGCCATCACTGCTGAATTTTAGATACTTAAGAATTTCCTTTAATTTAAGTTTAAACTAACAAAAATCAATTTAGACGAGGTAAAAAATATACTTTAACGATAATTGCACAAATACCGAAAGGTTTTTCAAAATTCTAAAAATATTAAATATTTTATAGGTTTGATATTAGATGACCTTTCTGAAAATGCTGACTGCATAATCGCATTGGTATGAAAGAGATGTAGAAATGTTCTCAAAACTTTTCTTGTTAGAATTAACAAGAAAAGTTTTGAGAACATTTCTGCATCTCTTTCATTGTGATTAGACAATGATCGTTCATGATTGCAGTTTACATATTTACAAGAAAAAGAAAAAAATGTTAAATAGAGTAAATATTAGTCATCGGTTTTTACGTGAAAATAAAATGGAGGTTATCAAGTGCATATTTAACATTTTACCCATAATTCCACAGTCATAGAACACATTTACTAAGAAAAATAACTATTACAAAGAAAAATATAAAATAGAAATAGATAAGAAAATTACGAAAAAGCAAAAATAATCATTTTTCACCAAAAGCAAAGATGCTTAAGCGCTGTTGATTTTAATTTGAACGAGACATGAATAAATGAACAACGCTATAAAAGCTACTAAAATCCTAAATTTCATGGATCTAAATATTTTTTTAGTCACCAATTAACTCCCAGCTTCTACGAAAGAACTAAAGTAAAGTGAAAGCATGCAACATGAACAATTGAACAACGTTAATTATCTAAAATTAAAAATTGTGCAAAAATTAAGCTGGAAAAAAAATAGTATGAAAACAAATACAGATTGAATACATATTCAAAATAATGTTTTATTTAATATTTCTATTTGTATCGCTCCTACTGTTGATTATTCCTAGATATGCAAATGCAAATGCGTGGTTTTTAATATGTAGATGCAAATTTAAAACCACGAGTTGACCTTGCTTTATATAAAAGTAATAAATTAATGTAATTAGATCTATTGAGAGTTAAACAATTTTATGTACCAAAGAATGAAAGCAAACGCCGTTAATTATGCACATATCTAATTGACAGCAACGAGGGGGGAAAAACAATTGGGAAAATGATTAAATATACCTGTTGAATATGTAATAACAAACTAATTTCGTCATTAAACGTCTTCAAACGAATGACATTAATGAGGAATTATTTGAGAAAAAAAAATTAGAGAGTTTTTGTTAACGCATCCCGTGTTGCAAAGCACGTCTAGTTATTGAACAAGAAACTTATTAAACGAAAATAACTTTTTTTACATTGTTTTTTACGATGGGTGCTGCGCGTTTTAAGAGGCCATTAAAAGTTGGCTACCAACTTTATTACTGATTAATGGCAGACTGCTTTCTTAAGCCCTTTGAGCCCGTTGGTTTTGCTTTTAGGATACGCGGAATGTAAACAGAAGATTGGACCCGATCTTACGGCCATCGTAACGGTCTTACGGCATTCTTTTACGGCCAGACCACCGTCCGGTAGTCCTCGTAAAGATGCACCAAACGACCCGAACTTTTTAATTCTTTCGCTTTCTTTATTTTGCTTCTTCTGAATCTTGTGTTTTGTTTTTCTTATCATAGCAGATATTCTTCTTTAGTAGTTGTTCCAAAACAATTTTGTTTTCCGCTGATATACTTCCTCGCTAGTGTTTTTCTTCAGCTAAACAGAAAACCGTTTTTTGAAGTTTTTCGTCCGTGCTTTAAGAATTTCTACACGAAGTAGTAAAATTGTAATAAAAATAGCGTAGCAAGATTGAATCGCGAAAAAAGACTCTTTCACCCAGATTGAACACTTTTTATTATTGTAACAAATTGCCACAATAAAAAAATATTTAAATTGTACAATATATTGGTGATGTAATTGTATAATTCTATAAAGTGTAATATGTTGAGGAAAGTATTTTAATGCAAAACAAAGTGTATAATCACACGTCAAAAATTTAAAGGATTTTTATTTTTTCCCATGTTATGTTCATTTATCGCACCCTTGCAATAAGTTTTTCTAAGAAAATTAAGGACTAAAATAATTTAAAGCTTACTAAAAGAATTTATTAAGTACAATTTAATAATAAGAAAACGTATGATGCACTTTCTTGAACTTGTTTACATAATAATAAGGTCTATATAAAAGAGAACATGATTCTCCTTAAGGTAACTAAATAAAGATTTAAATTTAACGTAAAAGAAAAAAACAGTTTAACAGCTTATTTATTTTTTTATTTGTATTTAGGCGAAAGTTGCTACCATTGAAGCGGCTCCTTTATCGGACAGTCTCCATTATATTATAGTTATTAACAGAAGGCGTTATCTGTTAACTCTATAGTATGCTCAAGGTGCAAAATTGTTGTCTTGACCATAAGTTAAACACATTCAAAATAAATAAATAAATAAATCTTGTAGAACAGTGTTCCCCAACCCCCGGTCCGTGGATCAAATGGTACTGGGCCGCCCATTTCATTAAAACTGAATTTAAATTCCTAGGTTTAAATCCCAAAATCAAAATAAATCCCAAATTAAAAATAGTTCCATTAAAATTTTAGTTATTGAAAAAAAAGGGGCCCTCGAAGGTAGTGACATAAATTTTTTAATGTTTTAAAAAGTAAATAAATAAATAAATAAAACCACTGCAACTATTTTCTCTTTCAATTAGCTTTAATAAAAAAAAATCAATCATCATAACTGTAAACATCATAAATAAAACACGAAAGAGCGGTGCGAAATTTACATTGGAACTNAATAAAAATAGCGTAGCAAGATTGAATCGCGAAAAAAGACTCTTTCACCCAGATTGAACACTTTTTATTATTGTAACAAATTGCCACAATAAAAAAATATTTAAATTGTACAATATATTGGTGATGTAATTGTATAATTCTATAAAGTGTAATATGTTGAGGAAAGTATTTTAATGCAAAACAAAGTGTATAATCACACGTCAAAAATTTAAAGGATTTTTATTTTTTCCCATGTTATGTTCATTTATCGCACCCTTGCAATAAGTTTTTCTAAGAAAATTAAGGACTAAAATAATTTAAAGCTTACTATAAGAATTTATAAAATATAATTTAATAATAAGAAAATGTATGATGCACTTTCTTGAACTTGTTTACATAATAATAAGGTCTATATAAAAGAGAACATGATTCTCCTTAAGGTAACTAAATAAAGATTTAAATTTAACATAAAAAAAAACAGTTCAACAGCTTATTTACTTTTTTATTTATATTTAGGTGACAGTTGCTACCATTAAGCCGGCTCCTTTTTCTGACAGTCTCTATTATATTATAGTTATTAACAGAAGGCGTTATCTGTTAACTTCATAGTATGCTCAAGGTGGAAAATTGTTGTCTTGACCGTACGTGCACACATTCAAAATAAATAAATAAATAAATCCTGTAGAAGAATGTACGAATTCTATACTTTTCCTCTAGTTGTTTAATGTAAACTAAATATGGATAACAGAGAATGTTTATCTTGCTTAATGAGTAACTGATAACATTAAAAACTATGTCAAATCGGCTTTATATAACCTTATTTGCAATGACTGTTTACTTTTTTTTTAAAAAATGCTAGTCGGCCGGGGTTACTATAAATGGTATGCTAATTTAAACAAAGAAAACATATCGAGACTAATGTTTCGCAAGTTTCACGAACTGTACACTCACACATCTTTGTACGCAATTTATTAAAAATATACCGGAAGTAATTAAAGCCCTATGGGATATCTTATTTATTTAGATGTACACTGTACATCATGATATGTTTTTCATAATAATACACTTCATAATACGTATTTTTCGGGGTTTGTGTTGGTTTTAATCAGCATTTTTTACTCCCAAATCATGATCACGATAGTTTTAAACTTTTTATTGACTTGCATTATAGGGGATATTGTGTATAATAAAAAATAAAATGTCTACCTGCTTATTCATCGAAACACTCTGGCTCAATGATAGCGACTAGTTTCCTTTATTGGGCTAATGGCGCTTATTTCCCCCTCCAAATATTTACCTAACATTTTATGATTATAACTTATATGCCTAGGTATGGAATATAATAATTATATTAAAATGTAATTATCATCTTCCACATCATTGCAGTAAATAGTGACTGATGCACGTTAAATCTGCTGGATCACAAAGTTCTCAATGTTCTCATAAGAAATCAATATCTGTGGGGGTATTGATCTAGGAGCTTTCTTTTCTTTTGGATTGGGATCAAAATTACAGGGATTCGGAGTTGAACATGAATAGTTGTAAACCCAGAATTGGGTCAACTGTTCAACAACGGTTATAAAATAAAATTAAAATGTACAAAACTACAAAATTACCAATTTTGATGTCGAAATAAATTACCAAAGTTAAGTGGTCCAGTGATACTTCCTTTAATAAGTGAAAACTTTTTAATCCTTAAAAACTAAATTTTCTTAAACCAATACAGTTTTCTTTCATAAAGCAAAGTGAGAAAAATACAAAATGGTTTACGCTATTAAATTATGCTTGCTACTGTCAAGATTACCTCTTCCCAGAATGTAAACCTACAAAAATTGTATCTGTTTACTGCCGTATCACAAATTATAGGCTTATATAATTTTTATTTTTTTTTTAAAAAATCGAATTTTTTTTAATAACGTTATTTGATGATTCATTGATACGTTGATTTCTTTACTTTATTAATTTTATGTATTACTGCTTAAAAAGACTGTTATTCTTACAGAAACAAAAAATATTAAAAACTTGATTGCTATGCTCTCTATTAAATAACTCTTTCTAAAACCAACATTAACTCATCCCACACTAATATAGATTTTCAATTTATAGTATGAACAAAATATAAAGAATAATAGAAACAATTTCAAAATGTATTTTTTTCAAACTCTGAAGATAAAAATTAAATTGAATATATAATTTTTTAGGTAAATATACAGATTCATATTATTAAATTAAAAAGCAAATATTCTTAACCTAAGTTTCACATGAAAAATTACTATTCCAACTAAACAGTAAACATGATTATTGGAAATTTTATCCGTGTGTCATAAAGAAAATCTATGGCAGAAATATTTATAATTATGAGTTTAAAAAATTTTCCCCTATTTCGAGTCTCATCATGGAATTTTCAAGCCCATTACAATTTTAAATCATTATCGAAGTTTCATTAATACTTGAGGAAGTTTTTGAATTTCTTAAATTTTCAAAAATTATTTTAATATTTCGAACAATCTTCAAGGATTTCGAACTTACACTGGATACCGGGAAACAAAGAATTATTTTTATAAATGATATTAATTGTGTGGTATTTAATTTTAATATTAAAATTTGCATAATGCTTGGAAAAATACAATATTTTTCGAATTTAAATTGAAAATTAGGGTGATATTTTCATTAAATTAAAAAGATCAGTAGATTAAAAATATTCAGCAAATTAGTAACAAATTGGTTTCTTCTGAAAATTATTTCTTTAATCTTTTATGGCTTGCTTGTTACAAGGTTGGACAGTTTTTGTAATTTGCATGACTTATGACTAAGTTAAATAAAATTAAAAAAAGGAAATAAATAAATAATAAAATTAAAAAAAAATAATTTTCGAACAATTAATATGAAACTAAACGGAATTATTACTCAAGAGTTTAGAGTATTTTTCTGTAAATTAAGATTAGTATGTTTTCGTGTTTTAAATATTTTTGAAATGACATTATATATTGGTATAAAAAAAGTGAAAGAGTCGGTTCTCTCTACGACAAATTCGAGGTCTAAATTTTATTTTGAAATGATAAAATAACTGACGTACTGAAAAAATTTCATTAACTATCATATTTTATAAGTAATTATGTTGAATTAGTTTAAAGCCAAAATAAATTAATGCATATATATTAAGAATACTTTTCTATGTATCAAGGACAAAAAATGACAAAGGGCTCTGTACTCAAATCATTCTTCATTCAGGAAAATTCAGCTTGGTTTAAAAAAAAAAAAAAAACATCAATTATTGGGATCCCTTTCTTAGATAGTTCATTTCGAAATGTTAATTTTAAAAATTAAAAATATACGAAAGTATATTTTCTGAACTAAGCTGTCAACAATAAAATAGAAAGTCAGAAATAAGTTTTAACAAAATTATTTCTCTTGAAGGAATTGTATTCAAATATATAATTTTAAGAATATAATATTTCACTTCGACATAACTTTTTCTCATAGGTTTTTATACTAAACTAACTACAAAAAATTTATAATATGTAAATTTTTCTATCATTCCTATTTCAAATGTTTATTTAAAAATTTACTTGTCATATGCATACAGAGAAAATGTCGCTAAGTGTATACTTATAAAGAAATCATAGTTGAATAACAAGTGCATCAAATGATAATTTAAAAAAATATTGAAATATCCCTCAATTAAAAAAAGTAATCATATTTTTTTAATTTAGGGCTATAATTTTGCTGTTTAATACGACAAAAGTTTAAATAAAAGTTTAATAACTTTGAAAACTCAAGTGGTTAACAAAAAAAAGAAGAAGAAAAAGCAAGTGAACCTTATAGTCTATAAAAAAAATATATTCAATGAAAATAAAATACTTTTAATTAACGTGATTATTTGCAAAATACTGCTTATTTTCCTCCTATTTTTCCTTCTATTAATACTGCTTATTTGCTAACCTTGTTTTTACTATTAAAACCTTTATAAATCTACGACATTAGCACCCATAATATTGTTCATGCATTTGGAATATTCAATGCCATTTAATGTTTAAAATATTAAAAATATAACCACATAGTTCATAAAAAAATATATTCAAGGAAATAAAAAAAAATTAACTAACGTGATTATTTGGAAAATAAAACTTATTTTTCTTCTTTTTTTTTTAATTTAAGGAAAAGAAAGATAGTTGCTAACCTTGTTTTTACTGATAAAACCTTTACAAACGTGCGATATTAGCACCCGTAATATTGTTTATAGCTGGTTTGCTCATGCATTTAGAATATTTGATACCATTTAATGTTTAAAATATTAAAAATATTTAATGTTTGAAACATTCAACAACTACTAAAATATTAAATTTTTCTGCTTATAAATTTAGACATTTATCTAATTCTATATCAATGGTAAAATTCCTTACCTGCCATCTCCATAGAGTCTTAAGCATAGCCATCAATTAAACATGCCTCTTATGGAACCAAAAGTCAAAATGAGAAATCAACATTAGATTCTCGCAAACCGCTCAACCCACATAAGAGAAAGAAATGGTCAAAACTGTCACCACAATTCCATCTCACCTTTGACAAGTCCCTGTCACACATCCTACAGTTCAGGGCCATTTCGTTACAGTACATGATCCCTTGGAAACCCCCTTAAGCTATCTATTCTGCACATGGCTCTTTGCTTAAAAGTGTCATTACATTGAATACATTCTCGTTTTAGGATACATTTTTCTACCCCCTCCCCCAATCCCCCAAACATAAACGATTTATTCCTTTTTTGGAACATGACTCTCTTATCAGAGAAATAAATTTAGCCAAAATTCTAATTGGCGAGCAAAGAAACTGGATTGGAAAATTGTTGTAAATCACTTAGGAGAGAAACGTGATTCGGGTCTCAAGTGATGCAGCCATTGGTGGGTTTGCTTGAAAACGTTTCAAGGTCATAAAAGTCATTTAAAAGCTCGAATGAGAAATGTCGGCATTTTTTGTCTGATATCTTAATGGTTGTTTTGACAGAAAGAAAATCTTCGCATTTTTTCTGAACACAATGAGAACATATCTGCCGTTGGTTGTTTTCAATTTTATTTTGAAGCTTTTGCAAACGCCGCCTGTTTTTTTAAGTGGTTCTGTATCGAAAAATGCAATTTGAACATAATTGCCCTATACTAAGTTCCATTTCAAAGGAAAATAAATAAATAAAACTTAACTTTAAAAAAAAATCTATATTTTACAAATGTCGAATTTATGTTCTTGTAGTAAAACATATTTTTAAGATTCTGCATTTTATTTAAGAAAATAAACATTTTTTATTTACTTAAATATATTTTGATAGCAGATTTAAAAATTGTATAGTGAATAAATGGTTGACTTCATAAATCAATTAAAAATATGTTTGATTTAAGCGTATTTTTCGAACTTTTTTGCCATCAAAATGCGACAGTTTAATTACTTTAAACTTGATGGTTAAATTTTAATTAATACATATAGTCTTGAAGAACAAAATCGCATTTAATTTGAAACAAATAAATAGTTAAAAGAAATTAATAAACTTTATTAAATAACGAATCGCCATCTTAGCAAGCATTTTCTATTTTTAAAAATTAGTAGAATGAATTTTGAATATTTCTGAAAGCCCAAACAATGCAGAGTTTGAGTAGCGCTTTGCATATTAAATAACTAGTTGAATACCAGTTTATCGTGCGGGATGAAAGAAATTAAACTATCGGCATATCAGTACTGATTAACCTCACGAAATTATGCATAGAACGGAAAAACATACTCCAACACAATTAATAAAGCTAAAATAATTCCAATTATTATTATTTATTATTATTTTTTGTGCCAGCCAAAATTATTTACCATTATTTTCGTTCCAACCTTTTTTTTTGTCCTAGTTCGTACAGAAGAAAAATATAAAAACAAGATTAAAATCAATGAATTAAATCAAATCCTTTTTCACATCGAACTTATCTCAGAGTTTTTTTTTTTCTTTCTTTTTTTGCCACTTTCCCCTGAATTATTTTAGTTAAGAAAAAAACTTCAGTTTCTTCGAATTAAGTTATAAAACGGCAATTTTCAAGAGTCAAGATACGAAAATACAAAGCTGTAAAAGTGTTTTCACTGCACGCAGACAACACGAGCAGTAAAAGAAACACTGGCGTCAGATAAAAAGATTTTGTGATCAAGGCTTTTGAATTCATTCGAATGGATAAATTATCCACTAAAATTGAAGTGTAGTGGATAACTGTGATATTTTATATTGACTTATTTATTGAATTTATTCCCTGACCACCAATCCCTGTAATTGCTTTTGATATTGTAATTGCTTTTGATTCATCATTTCTTTAACGTCAATATTCATCACAAAAAACCGATAATGTATTGTTTTTTTTTTAATATACAATTATTGTAGCTTTCTGTATTTTTTCTCTTTATCATGTTAAACCTTAACTCCGTAGTTGCATTTCAGTGAGCTACAGTTTGACCAAATATAGTATTTTTTCCCTGCACGTTTAATATTAATAATTCTTGAAGAAATTGTCGAATCTTGATTTTTTAATATCGGCTTACTTCCTGTACATTTTCCTAAATACCTTCGTAATTTTAAGTTTCAAAGTGTTACAGATTTTGTACAGCAAAGCAAAAAACTTAAGAAACTCACAAAAAAGCATTTAATTGCAACAATTTTGAACAAATTAAAATTTTCAAGAAACTGTTGATTAAGTTCGTATTGTCCTTTCAACGTACAAACTTTCAACGCTGTAGTTGCATTCTTGTGGCCTGTACGGTATTTTTTATAATAAGTTTAACACTTAAAAATTTCCGAACTAATAAGAAAATTCTATTTTTTTATGTACTTCTACGCATCTTCGTAATTTCAAACTTCCAGCTTCTCAGTCTTATAGTGTTTGTGTATCAAAACAAAATGTAGCGCTAAGTTGAAAACCCAAAACAGCAGTATCGGCTGCCCTAACAATGTTTAAATTCAACAAGATAACACGATTTTTTTTTTGACAATATTGAATTTTTGACATTATTAAACTAAGAATAATTGGTTCAAAGTTTAATCATAAAATCAATACCCAGAAACATAATACCATACTAGTCTTCAGCAGATTTAATTAGTTTCTAACTATAACTTAATTTCCATACAAACTGAACCATGGTAGGAATCAATAAGGACTAATTTGGTGAAAATAACTGTAGTTGGTAATAACTACATTAGCGATGCGAAAATGTACTACAAAATTAAAATTACAAAATTGAAAGAAAAAAAATTCAAATGATTAACTTTTGATATAATGATCGCATATCTAACTATGTAATTTCATAGTTTAATACTATACTTTGTATACATAGTGTATAAGACTATATTTTGAAATTATAATGATACAATAACATCGGGTCCAATAATACACTTCTGTCTCCTTATTTTTGTCATTTAGAATCTGGAAAATTTATTTCTTGTCACAGTAAGCAGAGGACATATTTTGATCATAAAAAACTGGTCAAAAATATTTTGAAAGCGCTGAGTGTTATTAATTTGAGGAATGTTTAAAGAAGGTGGTTTTTAAAAAGAAAAGAAGTTTTTGCAGAAAAGCTTCCTACTTTTGTTATATTTGCTATAATTGATATTCTTCAATTCCCCAAATCATCTCGCACTAAGTTTTGCAATTATAAAAATTATTTACGGCAAATTTATACAAAAATAATAATTCTTCTTCTTTGAAATAATATCATAACATAATAAGAATTCTATATGTATAATTCTCATTGTAAAAATAGACTTTTTAAACGTGCATTCAAGTATTTTTTAATTTGTTGGCATAAAAATGGATATTTTAAAAATTTTTGGTAATTAAAAAAAAATCATGATATTTTTAAAATATTTTAAACTTACCAAAATGCAAAATATTTATCAAACAATTTGCCGTGTGTTTGGATGTTGAAATTGAGGAAATTTAAAAACAACAAAGCTTAGAATAAGCAAGAATTTAGTTGCATATTTATTTTCTATTGTTATTCTCTTAAATAATTACTTGGCTTTTGCAATAGCAATTTCATTGAGCATAATTAATGATGACTAATGTTTGAATGGCAGAATAAATAAATAATGAATAATATTTGCATGAATGAATATACTTGAAAAGCAACACCTATTTTTAATGTCTCTGTATTGAATGCAAACATATCAAACCTGCAAAGTTTTTTTTATAAATATTTTTAAAAATATTTTACAATTATTTAACTTTATTTTTGCCTATATTCATTTTATAAAGAAAATATGCCTGCTCAGACTTAAAAGTAATAGTATAGCGTTATAATTTAATTATGTTTATTGCTTATAAAAGTTAAAGTCTTAAATATCTAGCATTGGTATTACTTACATTCAATGAGTATTTTAAATTGAATAATTCATAGAAGAGTTGCAATTATTTATTTCAATTCTTAATTATTTCGAATTTCTTTGTAGGTCTTGAAGGACGAAGTTTGAAGATCTTTTGATCAAATCAAGAGAAAAGAAGTCGTGGAATTTAGGATTGAAACATATGTTAAAGATAATTTTTTTTACTTGATTATTTCTAAACGTTTTTTGTTAAACTTCGAACATTTATAATTTTGAAAATGAATGCATGAAAATTTAAATTTTAACATTACAGTTGTTTTGTCAAAAAACTCCGTTAAGACAATTTTCGTTAATCCAAAAAAATTACTGTTCTTCTTTTGAAATTATTTTTCATAAAACAAAATATGTTAAAATCTAAATTGAAGCAATCCGGTGAATGCATGTAATTTTTCCTTTTAAGATTTTAATTTTATTCAGAATCTGGTGAACGATAAATGTGAAAAAAGGACATTTTCCATTAAACAAATGTGGATTTACATTTTCTTCTTTTTGTATGTGCGCATCATAGATACGAACTTTTGCTATCACCTAATACATATTTTGCTTGCATATTTCTGTTGTTTAACGTAAGAACAACCGATACTAAATTTTTTAATTACAAAGATTTTTATTTTTCAAAGTATGAAAAATTATTTATATTAGGCTAATAATATGGTTTGTAACACAGCATCACAGCATGGTGCTTAATTGGGAAAATAAAATGTTTTAGATAAAAATTTTCCTAAATAGATAAAGTTTTATTAACCTCCACTAAAATTTATACATTTATTGTCGTAAAATCTTTACCATTATATTTAATTAATAGTTTTATAAAGCAATAAATTTAAAAATGTACTAAAAATATTTAAATAAATTCTGATATGAGTCTTAAATTTAAAGTGACATAATTTACTTAAAGTAACTAACATATAAAAGCTTCAAGAAGAAAAAATTCTTTGCGTTCATCAGTACATAAATAAGTTTTTGAATCAATTTTCAATAAGTTAAGCATACATGTAATTTATAAAAATCTTCATTTTAGGTTTTGAGAATACATAAAATCCTTTATATATTGTCAAAGTTCATGCTTTTAATCCTAAATTTAAATAACAAGAACTAAAACATAATATTCTTTCGTTTATTCATTGAAAATTTAATAAATACATACTAACAAAGAATTGAAAGAAAACTAAAGTGTAAGGGAAAAAACTTTTACTGCTGAACATCTGAAAGAGAGTATGGTAATTAAAAATCCTACAAAATGTATACTGTTTAGCTGTAAACAAATATTTTAACGGAAAACGATTTAGATTTGCTTCGAAAAACCAATAAAAAAAGAAGTTCAGCCAATCAAACATAGCTTCTCTGCATCGCGAATCATTTACTTTTATTTTTCAAAAAGGACATTATAGTCAAGAAAAGTGAACGTAAATCACGTGATATAAACGCTATTCTTTTGTTAAAGCAAAAAAGGTCACAAATTGTTTTTTGTTAAAGTAACAAAAGAAAACTTTTAAATAAAACAAGTCTTTTTTTTTCTTTGTGTAGTAAAAACCGAGCCATAAATTAGCTGACACAATAAAAACAAAAACATCTTTAATCTAAAAAATGTTTCCAATACTAAGAATAATAATTTGATATGTTTTGAATACTGTATCAAATGTTTGATAGGTTACGCAAAATAAATCGCAATTAATGTTTTGCGGCTAATATATTCGGTAAATCTTAAATTATTCAGTGAGTAAATTTTTATTAGAGTTATTTTGCCTTATTGAAATATTAATGAAATCGTAAAGTATTTTTATGTAGCGTCATGAGAAATATTTTAGTTAAAACAATGCGAAAAGCAGAAATAATGTCGTATAACACAAATAAAAAATGTAATAAATTTTAATAAAGTATTTCAATCAAATCTGTGGTTTTTTGTATAGTTTGTTATTAATCCTATTTATATGCAGCCCTAAATTAACTTTTCTTTGCATCAAATAAAAAATATTGTAAGGGTAAAAGCTTCTAAATAACTTATTTTATAATAATATCAATTTTTCTAATTATGACTTAAACAAAATTATATAAGTAGGAAAATCATCATTTATCTTAAAAATATTTTAAGAATTCTTTTAAACAAACATGAACAAACATAATAAAGGAATACTTATATTTAAATCTTAAAATTATTTTTACGAACAATGAATTATAATTTGAAAATGTCAGCTAAATGTTTAAATAATTAGATAATGTTTAAATAACTAGATAAACTTACATTTAGTAGATCGTCAATAGAATTTTAAACTTCAAATGCACACAAATATTCATATTGCAATTTTTTTAATAAGCATCTTATACCAAATTTCAATTAGTTGCACTTTAATATTTTCTTTTTTAAAAATAAAAGATATAATTTTACCAATTTAGAAACATATCACCCAGGCAGACGGTAATCTAGACCGTATTTATCGATATTTTGTACCTAGAGAGATTGAAATGCATGTAAATAAATCAATAGTCTATATGCCCGATTTGCAAAACAGAAATCATGAGTTCGAGTCACCTTTAAACTTATATCGGATTCGACCGACCTTAACAATAAAGACATATTTAAATTGTATTGGGTCTATCATAAGTGTCAATGTCTGTACTTTATATTGAGTTTTATTGTTTTTATGTGACTTGTTTTTAAATGATTTTTAAATCAATTATTTATTTTTTAATTTTTTATATTTTGGTTGGGTTTTTCTATTGCTTTATTCTATGCAATGAATATGATCAAGAAATAAAATATGTTGGATATTCTTTATAGTATGACTATGAATAGCTGTTGTCTTATCTTAAACAGATTTAAATATATTATAATGTATAAGAAATGGAATGAATTCGCTGCTCGTTACATGTATTTAATTCTGTATTTTCATTTTATTTCGTTTTATTTATTTAGTTAGTTGCTTATTTTTCATTTTTTTCTGTTTATTTTCTATTCTTATTTATATTTTGCTTGATATTTTTTTATTTGTAGTTAATATGTTCTATTTTCGTTTCAAAAAAAAAAAATTTGGGTGCTCCTTACACTATTGTATTGATATATTTTGCACTTTTGAGGATATAATTGTAGGATCTGACGACGAAATCATATCTTTTTACTATTTTGTTTCCCGACCTATTTTCGCTATTTAGTTTCACTATTTTGTTTTGTTTTTGTATTAATTTTTAATTGCTTTTCAAAAATAAAATTCTTAAATTTTTTTTAAAGCATTCCATTTTTATAATGTTTCTTCATAAATGTTTCTTTAAAATAATGTTTCTTTTTATAAATCGTTATTATATTTTTTCCATGTTCTCTTTATGTAAACTTATTTTATGAGTTCTATACGCTTGCAGCCTAATTTTATTAATTTATAAGCAATACTTAATTAGAATTATAATATTGTCATATATTTATAAAGAGCGAGAGAGGAAATTCTATTATTATTATTTCGACACTATTAACGTGTGCATTTGTGATTTTCAAAAAAAACTAAATAGAAATGAAAAGATATTAGTGATTTAAAAAATTTTTACTGGGTCAAAGTTATCTCAGTTGACTATATTTCTATTGAAAAATTGGCTACAGTTTCCGATTACAAATATCGGTATACCACGTATTCTGATACATCGAACTTTTTTTTTTTGGCCCTCGACAAGTGCGATATTACATGGAACTATGAAATAATCTTTCAAATGCATACAGAAAACAACAGGTAAAAGATATTTCTTAAAATTTACTATATCTAATTAATGAATTTAGTTCCTAAAATATTTAATTTATATAATAGAGTTCACTTCCCTCATTAGAAACATTTACATCCGTAGTGCTTATGTTTTTAATATATCTATAATAGTGAAAATGAAATAACTATTATTCTTTCTTTTATATTTTCAGGTATTCTAAGGTGTCCAGAAAAAAAGATTTGTGTTAACTTTAAACGAAGTCTAAAAAAATGATATTTTGACAATGTTTATTTTTTTAAAGAGTAATCACTTAATTCGAAGTGAACATGAGCTAGAATAAGTTAAATAGAGTCTGAGTGTTAATACATTAGTATTATTTTTATAAATGTAATAAAAACTTACAAGGAATGCAACAAAAGTTTTCTTACTTCGTGTTTTCAATGAGTTGTCGTCTTTTATGCTCTTTTTATTAATTTTAACTAGAAGAAAACTATTTTAAATGAAACAAAATTTAAATATAAATGCGTTGTTTTAAAAATTGTAATGATTCGCATTATTTTAAAAATATGTTATGATAACTCTCTCGAAACATTGTAATTACACAATAGTTCAGAAAAAGGAAACGTCGAGATAAGTTATTTTAAAGTTTTATTTTATAGCTGTTAGACATTTCGGAACGCTTTGAACCATAATACCGTTTCATTTTTCTGCACTCATAATATGGTACTAAGTTTAACTATGTTATTAGTATACAATTAGTTTGCTTGCAAATTAATCTTTTTAGAAGTTTGTTTAAATTTGAATGGCAGTATTTTTCAATTTTATTTTGTATCATAACTGGCGTTAAACAGCAAATCTATTTTTGGGTTTACTGCTTTCAATGCTCAATTCCGTAACCTTGTAATTTTGAACACAACTCAACAACAAAGCAAGGGCATTCCTAGATCAAACATTAAAACAAAGCAACCTTCGTGGAGGACTTTTTGATGGAACTAACTCGTATTTGCTTCTTTACATGGAAAGGAAGACCTCTTACGGCTTCTAATGGTCAAAAGAATTCTAACCAATGAATTGTCAACCTCTTAGGATATTTTACGTCAGCAGTATGGTAGGGGTAAGCATGGCGTCATTTGTTTTAACCAGCGTTCGCTGGGATTCGAACTTCGTTCACCTCAGAAAAAGGTGAACACTCTATTCCCTGAGCCAACGCGACCCTCCTCTGTAAAAAAAATTCAGATACTAGTGTTGACACGATAAAAATGTTTCCAAAAATCTCAGAGATCTTCATTGAATATCATGTTTCCGATAAATTGAGAAACATTTCTTTTATTCTCAAAAATAAAAAACTGAATCGTATTGATTCCGATTCAATTTCAGAGAGTAGCGTAGCTACCACTACAACTATTAAATTTCAATTCACTAGTATATATGATACGTTAACTCGATTTTATCTTGAGGTACCTTTTGACTGATGGATGGCGGTTGGCATTGTTGATAGCCGAGTCCTATAGGAGATTTCCGAAGCATTAAGAAACGCTTCAAAATGTTTAAAAAAAATAATAATAAATAATTAAAACATCCGAAACTACAAGAAATGATTTTAAATAATTCTGAAGTAGTACTGCGAAATGTTTCTGAATATTGTAGAAAGATGTTTCCGAAATATTCAGAAATGTTTTTTGAAAACTACAACCACCGCAGCTGCCCTATAAATTCAAAAAACATTTCTTGATTTTTTTTATAGTATGTGGTTCACTTTGAAATAATTTTCTAATTAACACCCAATTAAGGTTAAATCAACTTTGTACTTTATTATGTCTAAAGATCAATATTATGGCTAAAGATCAATATTATGGCTAAAGATCAATATTATGGCTAAAGATCAGTATTATGGTTAGTATGGATATTATGGTTAAATGCTGAACACTTTTCTCAAGAGTATATTATTATATTTTGATAAATATTTTGATACATTAAGTTTAATTCGAAATATTTTTGATTCAATTTTTAAAAATTAAAGCAATGTATATTAACAATAGCGTGTCAAATTATTAAAATAAGCAAGAGAATTTTTTTGATATTCCTCAAATGAGAATCAGCAACGAATAATCATGAGCTTGGCGACTCAACTTTGATGAGTAGTATAACAGGATTATCCTATACCCAAAAGCCTTGCGTCCCGGAACAATACTTGGCTGATCATAAAAATAGCCATAAAAGTATTTTCGCCATTTAGCTAGGATTACTATTGGGTCCTTCAGAGATTCGACAAATTGCCTCCTTCAGATTTCTCGTCTTAGATGACGCCCATAAAAATAGCCCCGGTAATATTCTTAATGAGAATTTCTCACACGCCAAATTCTTTCTAATGCATCCTATTCTTAACTGTAACTGTGTTTTCGATATGTTATGCAGGCAAAAACTAATAATTTTATCAGGAAATGTAAGTATAATTTAAAATGTAATTTTCGATAATGAATTTTATATTAATTTGTGCTGAAATTTTAAGTAATATTGGTTTATTTTGTATAATAACTATTTTCAATTATCTTTATAAGATAAACTATATCTTTTTTATAATGCAAATGTAAAGATTAACAGGAATTTTTAAATGTGTTTAGGTGTTTTTGTTTTTTTCACATTGCCGGTAAGAAAAAGTTTCATACATTTTTTTTTTCTCTTTTACTATGTAGCATAACTAAAATTACACTATTTTCCTAACATTCTATTTACAAACAAAATTATTATTTACATCGATCATTATTCAAATTATCTTTCATAATACAGATTAAACAATCAGATTCATATTAAATAATTCATAATAAATAATTCATATTAAATAATGACTGATGTACAGAATTCAAAATAACGCTATATTAATTCAAATGATTCATATTAAAGAAATAACTCATATCGCTGTATTAATACAATGAACAATATTGTAATAAGCAGCGTATTGGATACTTATTTGTTTTACATATTTTTCTTGTTAACAAAAATATTAAGAAAATAATGCAGATCAAATATTTTTCAAAAAATTTTATATTTAAATAACGTAATTATCTACATGGAATATTTTACTAGAAATATTACTTAGATAAATTATTAATAGCAATGACGATTATTTATATGAATCATAATAATTCATACTATCGCTAACAGTTATATTAGTGATAAAATTCCTACGAATTTGCATAATTCATATAAATGTTCCTAATTCATATTATTGAATTAGTTTATCTAACAGTAAAATAAATTTTTATATATACCTCTACTTGAGAAAAATATATATAATAAAACATTTGTTTATTTAATTATTCATATTGAAGCAGCATAATAAAAATTCCTGTTGTAAATAACTTCAATAGATAAGATAAAGCATTTTTGAAAATATATATCTTTTTAAAGAGATTCATAATTGTTTGAATATTTACAGAAACGTTATGTTTCAGTCAAGCTATATTTTCAAAAAATAAAATATAAATATATTTATACATACCAACTTGTCCTGTTCAATGAATAGAAAAACTAATTAAGTTAGTAAATAATGTCACAAAACTTGTTATAAAAATCAATTAAAAAAAAATTTTAAAAAAATTAAATTAAATTAATTTTTGCAATCGGATAGGGTATCTTCTGGAAAAGTACATTAATCTCTGGTTTGTGTTTATTTACAGTATTTAGCAATGATTTAATAATATTTATTTGAGTTAGAGTCATATATTTATTGTAAATTGTAAATAATATATTGTTTGTTTCCGAAAAATGTCTTTTCCAACTGATTTCATAACTAGTTTGTTGATGTTTGTATGTTGATGTCTAATTGCACAGTTTTTATAGTTTGTATTCAATTAGTGTTCGCGAAATTTATTCTAACAAACGCATTATTCAGTAAATGGTAAAAACGTTTGAAAGATTTATTTCTTATTTATCAAACATTTTAATAATGAATATAAAATATTTGCAATTATTGTTTAATCTTTATCTGATTTTATTATTTATTTATTTATTTATTTTCAATGTATTAAAATATTGAACTTTTACAATTCAATTTTAAAACATTATCTTAAAACATTATTTACTTGTTATTATTTAATTTTTTTTATCTATAATTTAAATTAAAATATTATCTAACATTTAAAGTTTGAAATTCAAAAATTATTTTAAGGTAAACTAAAATTTTCAAAAAAGGTTTAGTTTTTGTTCTCAGTAGAAAAATTATGCATTTGTTTTAAAATAAAAGGTGATTATTATTATTATTATTATTAAACTAATATTTATGTATTGTGATTTCAAAGTATATTTATTTCCAATGATTTCAGAAGTTTCAAATTGTTAAATTGTCAAACTATAAATACACTGTGAGTTTAAAATAATTTCAGATAATTTCAAAACTTTTAAGCTGTATAATTGTCAAACTGTAAATGTATTGTGATTTTGAAAAGTATTTATTTTCTATAGTTTTAGAATTTTCTAACTGTAATAGTCACATTTTATCTCCATTTTTTGTTAAACTTTCTAAGTCTTTTAAAAAAATTTAATATTATTGAATATTTCAATATGTAATATTTTAATATTTCTTGAGAGAAATTGCAAAAGGTATAATTTAAAAACATTAAACATTTGAAAAATATCAATCTTCATTAAAAATATAATTTTGAAATACGGGAAAAACTTGAAAAATATTTTTCGATGTCTTCTTTTTATTAGTTTGAGGTGAAAAGCGGAATTCAAAAAGTCATTTTTACACAGTTAAAGAAATTAAAGTTAGATTTTTATAAAACTTCATCTCTATTTTTTTAACAAAATTTATCAGATTATCAAAAATTTTAACTAATGTTTAATTTATTAAAATTACTACAATTAAAGAGGAATACATTACAGAGTTCGAATACATTGAGAGTATTAGAGTATACATTGAGAGTAGTAATACATTGAGAGTTCGAAAACTGTTAATCAGCGTTTTATGTTTTATTTTGAAATATTACGTGAATTTTTTTTAAATATTTGCTGAAGTATTTTTTTCCTTTCATTAGAGGTCATATTTTTGTGTGAATAATTTAAAAATGCTCCATTGGTTTTTATAGCTTACCAAAAAGCTTTGAAGCATATTTTAATCGCAATTAATATTCGATACATTGTCATAACGTGTACATAGTAATAGGATAATATTCTTAATAAATTTTGCGAAAAAATGAAGAACGTAAATTTTTATATGGGTAAGAAAGAATGTATGTTTTAGATTTATTAAAAACCATTCAATTAAAAAATGTTATGATTTCTCGAATTTGTATTATGTTAAAATATTTGATAAAATTAATCAAAAAGTAATTTATAAATTGTAAAATTACTTCAAAAAATTAGATTTTCATAGTGCTTTATCTCTATTTTTTACCAAACTTTCTTGATTAATGAAAAGTAAAGTAAATATTTAATTTATTAAATTTTATTAAATTAAAAGTGTCAAAAGTTATATTTAGAAACTTTTGAAAAAATTTTAAAAATATTTACCGATGACTTCTTTTTCTTCCGCTGAAGGTAAAAAGTTGAAGGTTTTGAGTACTCTCGAGAAAGTTGTTCGATATATAAATACCAACCACCCTCAGCCATCCCCAGAGATTCCATTATATTTCTTCGAAAATCTCAGAGTGCCCCATTGATTGCATTCACCACGCATCTTGCGCGCGCTTTTTCAGCCCTTATGCGCCCCATATAAGAGCCCCGGTCATGCATCACCTATTCTTCTCTTTTACTTTTCATACCAGCTTTTTTTCTGCATCTGTTTTTAAATCGTTTGGTATTCCTTTCAAGCAGACGATATTCACTCAGCCGTGCAAATAATCCGTTTTATGGGCGCAATCAAATAGATGAAGATACGTTTTATGACGTTAAATGCCTTTATTAGACGCCAAAAATATTGATAAAGACATTTTGCGTCGTTTGAAAGAGCAAAAGATTTGTCCAGCTTTTTCAACCAATAGAGAAATCACTTTTATTCTATTGGAGAAGAAGCACGAATTTCTGTGATTTATATATGAGAAACACAATAAGATCAGAAATGTAGGGTTAGGCCCATTGATAAATACTTCTGAGATATTAAAAGAGCAGGACAGCTCTTTCAAAAAATTATAATAGATTTTTCAGGAAGGCTTTCAGATCTGATGTAAAGTAGCAAAAAATATCTGTTTGCAATATTTCTTCCTATATTGTCAAAGGTTAAACTTAAAAGCTTTTTTTAAATGAAAAATATCAATAAAAACCACTTTTATGTATGTATTAAAACCTATTGCTATCTACGGTATCCAAAATAGCTGAAGCGGTTGAAAACCAAGAACGGTTTTATTAAATTCCCATATTTTGAATCTTGATTGAAAGCAATATCGTTAAGAGGCGGAATAAAAGTCAAATATTGGATTATTTTCTGCTTTTTTTCAACTTCTAAAACATCATTATGCATCCTAAAAGATTAACGGAAAAAAAGTAAGATACTAAAGAAAGGCGAAAAAAATGCACAATATATGCTTATTTTCTTGCTTTTTTTACACTTCTATAAAATCATTATGCATTCTAAAATATGTAACAGTAAAAGCATGTAAGGGATTTTCGAAACTTTCTTTTAATCCAAACTATTAAAAGTTATTTATTTTTACATTTTCTTGTGGCTAGTTATTGTTCCACAATTAAAGTTAGGCCTATGCAAAAGGTGAATAACTTTTTAAAAAAATTAACGCTGTAATAATACATATCAAATTTTTAAAGCAGAAAAATTTCAAATTTCAAAATAAGAAAATTATAGGCTTTAATTTATACAATGAAACTATAATAAGAATGAAATAGAAGCATTACGTGCTTAAATCAAAACATGCGACGAAATTAACAACGCGCAAATTAAATAAGCTCAAAACTATTTCCTTGATTTTTTAAAAAATATTTTTACATTGTGAAATATAAGTAAGCCTAAAGAATTATAGTTATCCTACAGTGAGTTGAAATTTTTATAATATAATGAAGATTTCATACTGAGAAAAATATACATAAATATTTTGAACATTTTTTTTAAAAGTAAGAATGCGAAAAAAAGTAGGTTTTTTCCTGAGATTTTTGTAGCTAATGCAAAAGGTATGAGGCAGGATTTTATCATTATTAATAATCCAATAGTTTTGGAAATGTTTATGAAAATAAATTTTACAAAAAGTTTCTACCAGCGAATAAACAGAATATAAATTCCAATATCATCTATTCAGGGAAACCAAGCGCATAACATTAAATATAAAAAATGTCCTAACATCTTTTCACACAAGAATTTATTTAAATAATTTAAACATACACTAATTATTTGTCAAGTTTACGGAACCCGATAGACACAAACTTCTTCACCAATAAGCAGCAGATTGGTATAAACTTATTCAATTATTATTTAACTACACCCTTTCAAGTTTATAAGAACGCTCTGTTTATTGTTAACTTGAAAAAAAATATTCATAATCATAATCATTCACACAATTTTTAAAGTTTTGTCAACAGTGATGCAGATAGGTATTAGACCACTGTTCTTACAGTGTAAATAAAATTCACTTTAAGTCATTAAATACACATACTATGCAACTTTTTGATCTAAACTTCTTTAAACAAATTGTGCTCCATAGCACAATTTCTTTTTATTTTCGTCTTATATGCATAATTTTATCTTTCAAAGATGTGTGTTTACTTCAAAATTAATATTTTTGTTGAATAATAAGATAAAAAATATCGTGTTTAACTTTTACGATAAATCTATGCTAATAAAAAGGAAACTTATTATTTTAAAATTACAAATTGTACATAACAATATGATAAATCTGTAAAATTAATTTCAGAATGATAACATTGTATCATAAAAGTGTGTGTAATAAAACAGTGAAGCGGGCTTAATTAATAATCACCAGTCCTTATAAGTTAGATTGTAAAAATTAATTTGAATATTAAAATTAAAATTCCTAAGCTGTAAGGAATTTCTTTGAAAAAAGAGGTTAAATAAAATTTTGTTTAAATGTTAATTTACTATATTTAAATAAAACAGTCAAATAATTATAAATAAGATGATATTCAAACTGCTAACTGTAAGAAAAACCGTTTATTAACTGCTACCTAATACGGCAATAACACCTAATACGGTTAAACAACCAGAGTTTTCAAGACCAATCTAGGCTCCCCTAATCAAGTCACTTAGTTCATTGCAGCTGAGTACGCAATATAGCCTAGAGGCTAATCCTGTCAATCTCATGACCATCAGAAAGGAAGTTCGAGTCCTAGCGTTGACACCGCAATATTTCCTCTTGATAAAGCGCAACTAAATCACAACCAATGCACGAATTAGAATCGAGAAGCCTATATCCAATGTCCATTTAAATTTCTCTTTGTTTGTTTTTGAAACCATGCTATTTGTAAATGGCTAAAAAACCATAATGCTTTGTATTCATGTTTTTTAAACTATACTAGTTGTAAACGTTTCAAACCCGTAAGGGTGAAAAATTTTCTTTACCGTAAACTTTACTGTTAATTGGAGGGACAGACTGATACCGGTTATTTTACCATAATTTTAGAATGAAAATTTTAACAGTGCATATGTAATTTATTTTTCGAAATATTAAGAAATAAGGATATATTAATAGAAATATTAGAAAATAGGTCTATATTTGTTTAAATATTTTAAACATTTTATATACAACATTTGCCAATGTTGTTTCGTAATTTACTAGATTAATTTGTTAATTTTTTAATAATGGAAACATACATTAAAAACAATTATATACAATAGCTTTAAATTTGCAAAACACGCTTACATTAGAATAACGAAATTCCACACTCAAAACCAACAAACGAGAAAAATTCTATTAATTGTCATTGCCAAGGAGAAATATTGGCCTCTTTAAATCCGATAAAATGTAATTTTGGCTGTAAAACACGAATAACCCATTCCGAAAGACGCCAAATCGAAATGAGATAATTTCAAGCAATCGCAACTCTATTCGAAACACGAAACGATAGATGTTCATACATCGTAAAAATTATAGAGGAGACATCGTTTTAACGTTTTATTTATCAGAAAAAAAACGTTTGGATGTGAAGTCAAACGTTCACTTACTACCAACTTATTGAGCATAAAAATGACTTTAACAATGCAGAGCTATGGCTTCTTACAACCATAAGGAATTAATTCCCTTTTCAACAGCTTTCATGATAATACAGTAAAATAATGTAAGTACCACATCACCGAGGAATATTGGTTCTCTTATAACAAGTACTTAAGGTAACTGTTATTTACATCTTAAAATATTTAATTCCTTATCATTTACTTTATATCAAAAATTTTGCAAATTCAATAAATTATTTTTAATTTAGTTTTATTTTAGTGATTTGTATTCTAGTATAATTTGTTCTGTAATATAATTTGTATTGTAATATAATTCATAATATTTTTTTTTTCATTAACCGCTGTAACAATTTTGGGGTCTAATATTTTAATAAGTATTAAAAAGAGTACTAAAAGGTTTTATGGTTAAGGCATACAGTAATTATCAAGTATGCCATGAAACTGTATAAAAAAGTACCTTTTTTTAGTGTACTTGAGTTTGAGTGAAAATGGGAATTAACTGCAACCAATTCCTAGAATTGTTCCAATAGTTATAAATTGTAAGTACTAATTTTCAGCTTTGTTCATATAAATATATCTCTGAGGAAAACTATTTGACCAAATTTAGGAAATACTGAATCCATTTTATAATCAAAGTATTTAAATTTTTAGTTTTTACTTTATTGTTTAAATTTTTAATCCGGTTTATATTTTATGTAATGATTACGCCACTGAGTTTAATTTCATCTTAAATGTGAGACAGAAGATATTAAATAACAGAAATATAAAATTTTTGTTTCATTTATTTGAAGACTGTGAATTTTAAAATAATTTTGATCACCTTTTGCGTAGTTTTTTTTTAAAGTTTTTTTTTTTTATCAAATTAGTGATAACAGAGTTAGATGTATAATTTTTTTTGTTCGTGGTTAAAATGATTTTGATTTTGCGAGTTTGTTTCAGTTATAGAAACCACTTATTTTCGATCAGCTCTGTTGATCAGCTCATATTTGATTCAGTGTGTTTAATTTGTGAGTTGTATAAGAAAATATTGCATAATTTTAATATACTTTTAATAATAATAATACTTTTTTTCATTTATTTATTTATTTTTTCAAAAAAATTTGTGAAATTTTTAAATAATTAATTAATTTATAAATAAATTAATTAATTTTAAGAAAAAGTTTCAGACAGGGCAGGAGGAGGAATTAAATAAGTAAAAAATAAAGTGAAGAATATATTTTTTTAAAAGAAATATCGTCGTGAATCTGTAGGTTAGGCAACGAAACTGAATACTGAATACACATAATATTCATTATGACATTCGTAAAAGCTGCATGAAAATTGCTATTATTTATGGCATAGATTGTTTAAAATTATTTGTTTTGTTTGCAATTTTCCGCTGTTCCCCCAATTGAATCACACCTTGAGTAAAAGTGGAACAATCGCATAATCATTAAGCAAATCCCTTACAACAAAATTACCTCATTAATTTACTCATTTATTTTATTTCATTTGTTAATTTTTGTTTTCAGGCAGTGTGTTTTAAAATTTGAGTTATGTAAAAATGTTACGTTAAATATTGAGTTTCAATAGAACTTAAAATTAATAAATGAATAAATAAACAAAACAAGCTACAAGTTTGCAAGAAAACAATCTAACTCAGTCATGAAAATAAGAATATTCGATTTGGAAGCTTAAGAAGCTCTAACATAAATTTTGGTAAGTTTAATGTACAAATAGATGCTTTTTTTGGGACTCAAAGTATCAATGTTGGCAGATAAATTATAAACTAGCACCTAAATTCTATTTCTATCTGTATATTTCTTTATTGCATTGCAATTTATTCCTCTAACAAATAAATACTTTAATTTTTGTATTAGGTAAGGTTGGATAACAAGGAATCTAATTTACAGGAAATATAATTCAAAGGCGAGAAGATATTATGAAATAAATAAATAAATAAATAAATAAAAACATTTTAATAATAATAAATAACAAACAATGTCACTGATTTACAAGCAAAATGTTCCACATGCGGATAAATACAGGGTTATTCATAATTCTCTCCGGGCAGGAATTGGACTATCGCATTGATGTATGCCGTGTGACCAAGGGTTCACACACGTAGCACGTACCTGTAATGTATGTAAGTAAAACTTGAATAGTTTCGGAATAATTTCATATGTTTCTTTTTTTCATATTCGGGTCCCTTTTTTACTATAACGCTTCGAAACCCCGGAGGGAATTATGAATAACCCTGTACTTTAATTCTTGCGTATGCAAAATAAATAAAATCTTCATTAAGGGCGAAAAATGATTTATTTTAACTGTCATTTTGACGCTTTCAGACTCTCATATAATTACTAAAACTGGTACTCTTTAGTTTACTTAATTGTGTATTTCGTAAAATATTAATAATAATAATGATAATAAAACGAAACACTTAAAAAACATTTGATTTAATGGTCATTATGCAACATACTAAGATGTAATATTAAAGGTTCGAGGAATTGAACTTGAATATTTTTTTTTTCAATTTAAGCAGAAAGTATCATACACAAAACATCATTTGTGTCAATTGTCTTTTTAAAAAGATGGTTCATTTTTCCAAATAAAGATAAAATGGTAGTCTGTAAAGAATTTTTTTTTATCTGAACACCAAAAACGGCGGCATCTACATTACGCCAAAGTGGTGTTTCCCTAAATGTTCTGAGGATAGTTGTCTGAAGACTGATGTCGGCAGATGTCTGAGGACCAATGTCGTGAAACACCTAGAACATTATTTTACACTGCTTTGTGTAAAGAAGCAATTACCATATTTGTTACTCAGTAAAGTTCGAAAAAACAAAAAGATATGATACACATAAGAATCAGAAAAATAACTTTTACGATGAAATCTGAAGTAAAAATCATAAGTTCAGGATGCATACATACACTATTTCTAATAAAATTAGTTTTTTTAATCTAATTCACATGCAACACAGACGAAATATTAATAATGTGAATTCAAATATAACTGAAGTGAATGTTATAAAATTATTTTATTTATTGACAGATTTATGCAAATTTCAAGAGAACATATATATCTTTCTTAAATTACTAAGGACATACCTGCATTTAATAACAGACAAAACATCTTAGTGGTGAGTAGTTTGCTAAATCAATCCAACAAGGAGATAAAAAGTACTCAAATAATCAGCTGCAATCAATATTTTTCATCAATCTTTAAAAGGAATTGAAATTTGCTTCGCATTCTCAGTTGAATTTGAAAAACCGTAAGATTTATGAATTATTGGTGTTAAGATTAAACTACACCTTTTGAAGTGTGTAAGAAAGCTCGATTGGGTAATTAAATTAAGCAGTCGTACTCGCTTGAAATGAAGTAATCACAATAATCTCACAAGTTTTAGAGATGTTAACACAAAATCCAGATAGATATTACAACACAGTTTTCACAGTGTAGCCCAAGTGCTTCATTATAAGAATTTATTTTTAGAAAACAACATAGTTCTGTGCATAATAAAGCAATAATATAAATATTTCTACTTCAATACGAAATCAAAGCACGGTGCTTTTTAATGCTCAAGTGGTAGGTAAGAGAAAAAAATATCCACTTGATATAAACAAATATGCACTAACACTATCATTTTCACAGGTGTTCTTCATATATAGACCACTAGTTGTGATTAGGCATTAATGGGTTAAGGTTAATCTTTCGAATCATTGAGCGTGATACGTCATCTTTGGGCGTGAAAATCCATTCTTGAGATCAGAAGTTATTAAGTTATACCGTTTTTAATTTCGCTCACTCTACATAACCATTGAATTCAAACTTTCAAAATACTATATCCCGGATAAAAATTGCTACCACTCGTTGCGTTAGTAAATATTTTTGTTATGATATAAGCTTCAATGGAGCATCATTGTTTAAATTAATTTTCCCATTTGGTTGCCATAGAACCTGTTGTCACCGACATTATCTTAAAATCTATTTTCGTTAAATATGATTGTATTGCATGCGTCTTTAACAAATTTGAAGTTTAATTTTCTTTCAGCGGTACAATTTGACTTTAAATTGGTATAATTGCGATTTAACTTGCGATAACATATAACAGACAGAATATCAATAACATAAAAGACAAAATCACGCATTTAAAAATTCGGTTATCAGTGCTGTTGTCGTCGTATGTTATTAAAGCAAGGGGGTACGCTTCTTCTTGCTTTCCAGTGGCGCCATCTATGGCTGAGAATTTGACTTCCGCCACACATGGACGTCACAACCCGTTTATAGAGTGGACCCATTCATACATTCATTCCTCCACAGATCGTAATTTTGATCTGAATTAGGTTATCAGTGTAAAAAAGATTATTAAATTTGCATTGAAATTACTTTTAGAAATATTTGTAATTAATATCTACATTTTTATTGAATAATATGTTATCTCAAGGTCTCATAATACCTCAAGGGGAAAAAAGCATAATACATAATATAAATTATTTTAATTTATAACTATTTTTCCTTTTTGATGTATAATCTCTGCCTTCCTGCTAGGTTGATAAAAAAATATTATTCTTGAGAATTTCGTTGTATACTTAATAAATACAAAAAACGCATCATTATATCGTGGTCTGGTTGACCGAGTGCGGTTTATTGCAGTTCTTCTGAGTCTAAACTGATTTCTTGTTAGTTTTATTGAAAATACAGTCCATGAAAATGATTTTTTATCGATACCTGCCTCAATTTTGCTGTTTCGAGAGATGATGTTAAATACTCACATTAGAAAGCATTAAATTTAATATATGAGTCGGTTGATCGTTGATCGCAATAAAATAAGCTGCTGTGGTTTGCATTCAGTGAGCACGAAGAACAAAATGGAGAAAAAAAAATGTTTGAAGAATAAAAATAAAAAAAAGAAAGAAATATAAGAAAAAAATAAGAAATGAGATGTTGCTTATCTTAACATCCCAAATTTATTATTACATGAATGCCAATAACATGGGGGATTTTATTTAAATACTTAAAGTAGCAATAAGCGTTTTGCTCAACCATTCAATTTTTGATTAAATTTATTTGATTCACAACGTTTTTGATAACCGTTATTAATAGATAACTTAAGCAATTAAGATCTGATATTGTACGCTAACGTTTTTTAACTCTGGCAAAATCAAACAAATTAATGTCCTCATAATTCTTTTTCGCTTCCACATTAAAGACTGTAGGGAGTTAATGCCTACGTTATTTATATAATTAGCTCAAAAAATTAGCTTTATATAAAATGAATTGAAGGAAATGAAATTGAATAAATGAAATTGAAGGAAGCTTTAGACTTAAAAATTCATCATTGAGTCAATCAGTGCTAATCTAGACAAAAGTCAAACATATTAACTTACACTATCTTATTCTATCTTTGTTTCATTTTGTAATGAAAAAAAAATGTCTGTAATCTTTGTTTATGTTTGTCGATATGTTTATGAATATATTGTTTATTCTAAGACTGAAAAAATGAATAAACAAATTAATAGCTAAATAAAGTAAATAAAAAATACTAACAATTTGTTTCATATTAGTCGCAAACATATCTTAATTATCAAAATTGTGAAATATTCATCAATAATATATTAAGCTAATAAACTTTACAAACATAAAAGAATTACAAAATCTCGTTTCATATAGGCTTTTTGTCATATACCAGCTCCATAATTTTACTATTTCTAATTTTGGCTGTTTTAAATATATTAAATATATTCCAAAAACTAATAATTTAAATTATTTAACAAAAAATATTAAACTATTAAATTTTACAGACTTGAAAATAGACAAACCCTTCTTTAGATTAGCCTTTTTCATATATCAGCCCTATGTTAAGCTATTACATGTTACAAACCCACACACACACATACACAAACACACCAAAAAAAATAGTAATAAAAAAAATAATAAAACTTTGCTTTATATTAGTTTTAAAAATTGCATAAATAAAAAGTAACAAATTAATTGATTGTTATTTAGGCTAAATTTGACATATTCCAAAATTTAATACCTTTAAATATTCATCAATAATATATTAAGTTACTAAATCATATCAAGGTATAAAAAATTACAGAAGTTTGTTCCTAAAGTCCTAAATTATTTCTGCAATTTAGGCTGTATTAAACATATTCCAAGTTTGAATAGTTTAAAAAATTAAATATTTAAAAATATTAAATCTTGCTAAAATTTCTTGTTTTAAATTTGCTCTAAACATATTCCAAGTTTGAATAGTTTAAAATATAAAACATTTAAAAATATTAAATCTTGCAACAACAAGAAAAGGCACTTGTCTAAAATTAGATCTAAACATTGACTTGAATTTCGATAAATTTTAGTTTGTGCTGCATTTCAAAGATTTACACATTCAAAGATTTAATATCTTTAAATAGTCATCAATGCTAACTTTAATAATGAGTTACAATACAGCTATAATTAATAATAATAAATTCAAATTTTAAGCTTTTAAATCTTGCAGAAATAAAAATAACAAAACCTTCAAACAAAAATTGCAATAAACAAAACCTTCTTTCATATTAGCACCTAATTTTGAACGATTGTAATAATGCTATATTTTACATATTCCAAGATAAAACAGTTTAAAATACTCATCAATGGATAAACTGAACTCTTCAAACATTATTTACAACGTTATTATTCGTTGCTCAAAAGTTTTGCAAAAAATTAAGATTATCTAATCTATATTTTGTTAAACTTGTATATTTTCATCGTTGTATCTTTTTATTTTTTAAGTAAATAAAAATATTTTTTATAGTTTTGTAATGAGTGTGATGTATTTCATACGCCAAGTAAAAATATCTGGTAAAATTACCGTATTGTATTGGAATGATATTTCCGTTTTTTTTTAAAATAAAAATTAAAAAAAAAAAGAGATTTTGTTTAATAGAGCCATAATATGCGATGTTTAAATCATTCATTTTATAACTTTTCAGCTCATATGGTAACTGTTTACTGAAAATTTTGCTTTTCAAAATTCTAGTTCTTATTACCACACATTTGACATTTAATAAAAAATGCATAGCTGAAAAGTAATTTTAACCGAATAAATGGTTTTTATGCCATGCCCTGAGGTATCGATAAAATTTCCAAATTTTACTCCATTTACCAAATTTTATCAGATATTATTATTTACCAAAATCATTATCAAAGCACTCTAGTAAAAATTATCGAGCTTTTTGGTATCCTTATAGAGCTAGAAACACCGCAAATTTTATCATTTCCTGATACTAAGTGTACTACTATGTATGTTGTCCACAATGTAAAAATTACCAGCATTACAATGTGTTGTGCTTAAAGGCAAAATATGAAATAGAATCATTATTATTTACTTTAGCTTGACATTATATACAATGAAAAATGCTCTTTTACTAAATTAGGATAGTATGGTTTGGCGGATATAAATCATGGAGAAAGCATGATTTTTCTTCTCATTTTCTATCTGTGTGGGGAAAAACCGTGTTGATGAACAGAAAAAAAAAATAAAGGAATAAGAAAAAAATAAAAAAATAGAAATTTTTTTCGTCAATGAATCAATATTTTTCCTTACTGGCACAATTGATAACAATAAATAACATCTGATTAATAAATATAAATCTACTTGTTACACCAACTATAATTCATACCAGTATTTTCACAGCAGAATTTTTCACTTTTTTTCCTTACTTCTACATTTTCAGATCTAACTTATGCAGTTAGTGATGCAGTTGTACTGTGTTTGTCTAGTTCATTTTAGCAAAAACGTCATTTAAGTGAGCGTCATTTAATATTTTCAGTTACTATGACAACAATTAGTTATTTTTACTCATTTATTTATTTTTCATATCTTCTTTCCTCTTTTTTTAAAATAAATGTTTAATTTGCCAAACGATATCATAAGTTCTTTCTTAAAATATACTTGAAAAATACCGTTGAAACAATACGTAAAACCCTTAAGGGGGGAGGGGTTTCTAATCTGCTCATTTATACTTACAAGGGGAGGGGTGGTATAAACGATGCTTACGTAAGACCTTAATATCCCCTTACTTTCAAAAATTTTTTTAAATATAATTAAATAAGTAAAAAGACTTTTTAACTATAAGTAAAAGTAAAATTTGAAAAAAGAAGTAAATTAAAAATTTGAGAAAAAGTTGCTCCAATAATTTTCAAAATTATATATAGAATATTAAAAAGCAAATTTTTTTTGTTGCTAAAATACATATTTTACTTGAGTTTAATTCTAAAATTTTAAAAATTAAACTGCTACAGTAAAAGTCGAAGTTAACGAAATACGTGTGTTTGCGATTTTTATACTTAAACATGGGAAAGATTTGCATTCTTTATTTTTTTTATTTATTTATTTTTGCTGATAATGAATTAGCCAATCAGCTTCAAAGTAAAAAAAAAATAAAAATATTTGAATAATATTTATAATATGGCTGTAAATAACATCTTTTAATTTATAACAGGGCTGTAAATAATGCCATTTTATTTTTATTGTTTTAATTGATGCAGATTAAACACCTAAGCAATCCCAAATATCGAGAAAGATTTGAAAACAGAATATTATTTAAAAACAAAAAAAATTTAAAAAAAAACATACCATTAAATGTTTCCTAAATGCATTGACGAAAAAATTGAGAACTACCATCGTAACTTACAGCGGCAACAACATAACGATAAATAAGATTATTTACTCCTTTGAAACATTTCAGTGGGGATAAAAAATATTACATACTTTCCCTATTATAGGTCTTCCTATTGGATCCCATAAAAAATAGCCCCTCCTTCTTTGGGGAATAAAATCATCATAAGTACTCAGTGTAAACCAATGAATGATCGAAACTCGCTTCAGCTCTTCTAAACTAACCAATGAGAAGGAAAAGAGTTTACCTCATTTAAATATGTAGTATTAGAAAAGATTACTTTCAATTAAACTACTTGAATTATAGTTTATCTTTTCATTTCTTCAATATTGACGGTTATAATTTATTAAAATTTTTATTTAAAAAATATTTTTGGCCTTGGGTAAAATATTAAAGTAAATGCCAGACAATAAATTTTGTCAAAACGTAGTGTTTCTCGTTCACTTATTGGAATAGCGAGTAACATTAACATAAAATATCGATAAACCAAAAAATTCCACCCTGTTAGAAAAATAACGAGGTAGGGAAAAATTTAAGGCTATTTAAAGCTGCAAATTTAACCCCGAAATACCCTTCAAATTTATTTTTGTTCGACTTTATCGAATAGTTATGTTATTCAGCTTATAAACATTTTTTCATTCTTTTTTTTTCTTTTTCTTTTCAAAAAAAAATTAAATAAATAAATAACGAGGATAACTCCACACAGTTTCCTTAAAAGATTGCTTGTTTTCTCTGATTTAATGCATTGATCGTATAAAAAAATTTCGAAATTTTTTTCTCTGAAAAATTTGATTATCGTATCACACATTATGTTTATGAAATTTTTTATTTATAAACTGAGCCACCTATTGAATGGTTTGTTTAGTTTCCAATTCAATGGTTCATCAATATGCTGATTCACTAGCTCTTCTAATTATTTCACTATTTCAGTCAAATTAAGTACTATTTCTGTCGGAAACCAATTCTACATATTTTAATTCGTTTCTTGCTTTATTCATTCGCTATATCAAGAATCATCTTAGCCACACTGATGCAAGTTACTCTTCACGATAATCATACGAGTATATGTTTTATACTTATATTATACATATAAATTTTGGGGAGCATTTTTTTGAAAATTTGTTTTCAGTTATGGTTATTGTGCAAGTGGTGCAGGTTGAGGCGTCGTGGGAGCGTTGCATAGGGCATCATCCTAAGGCCCCATAACTTTGTAAATTACATATAAAGAAAGATTCAATCGCAGATGCAAAGTTATAACCGTTTTCTGTAAGGTTAATTTGGGTATAAAATTAATTTCTGTTAATATATGTTCATTTCATGATCGATAATTTACTGATTTCTAATATTTTTCCATGCCAATGTAAATAAACTACTTTTTTAATATAAACATTAAAAAATATCAATTGTCAGTCTTTTGGTTATAATTCTATAAATGAAAGTATATGCAATTACATTTAGACTAGTGTGTCCTACACTTACCGTAACACATAAGTGAAATTTATATAGATAATTTAACATTTTGAATTCTTAAAGCTAATATAAATGCTAAAAATATAATAAATGTTAATTACAATAATTCTAATACAATAATAGTTACAATAATTGCACTATTTTTTCTATTATATCGGGATTAAATAAGAATTTTTTTGTATATTTGAATCAAATAAATATTATCTAAATTATACTAACCGAATACACTGTAGAAAATTGCGATGTAACGCTACCATTTTTGGTGTTAAGAATAGAACTGTAATTATTGTGCAAAGAATTTATATAAAATTGACGAAATAACTATTATTTGAATGAATGAGGGAGAATATATTACTTAAAATGTGTTTGTTTTTTAAACGAAATGTTTTTGCAATGAAGCCATAAACTGATTTTTATGCGCATGAAGATATGTGTTTTGAGTAAATAAATAATAATAAAAAAATTAATAACAAAATAAGTAAAACTAAAAAAGAAATAAAAAGTGCATAAAAACGGGGACTACATGCATTGTAAGAAATTTTAGTAGACCTCAACACCAAAAATGGTGGCAAATATACACTAAAATCTTTTACAATGTGCATTTGACGAAACCTCAATAAGCAGATCGAATGCAAAATTTTCTAACTGCATTTTTAGAAAATATTAAATGCACGATTAAATCATTCTTTATCTCAGTTTCAATACGCTCTTTAAAATATTGATTCAATGTTCAACCATATTATCGGTACCTTAAACTAATACGGTTAAAATTTGCTGCAATCTTAATAAGGTGTTAAATTGAACCAAATTTCTGCTTGGGCCGGGATAGTCTGGTTGGTAAGGCGTTCAGACCATGGCCAAGGGGTTCTCAGTTCAATCCCCATCGGCCAAAGACCCCAAATGGTAACTGGTGCAAGTTAAATATGTCGGATCGTAAAGTCCTCCATGTCCCCTTAATGAATCATACCTCTGGGGTACTGAATTGGAGACTGATCGTTCTCTGGTTGGTCAAAAATTACGATCTATGGATGAATAAATGAATGTATGAATAGGCCCGCTCTATAAACGGGCAGCGATGTGTGTGTGTGTGGCTGAAGTTGTATTATTGGACATAGATGGCGCCACTGAAAAACACGAAACACACCCTCTGTCTCAAATTCGCTTGGTTTCACCAAGCAGGCTTGCTAGTATAGGCAATTGCGTTAGAAACAACAACAACAAATTTCTGTTTACGTTGAAACAAAGTGTGGATTAATCAGGTTTAAGAAATACGATAATATGGTTCACTATTGAGTTAGGAAAGGTATTATTAAGGTTAATCATATTAAGGTGGATACAAATTTAAACCATATTTATGATTCAACACACACGAAATTTCTAACCGTTTTATGGTTGAAATTGCTGTTGCTTAGCATTGAAAATAAATTAATAAATTTTATCGAAGCAGTATCTAAGTAGCATACATAACACCAAATTTATTTTATAGCACTTTATTCATCATCTCCCATCTTGATAAAAACAAACGTTGGTTTTGCATCTTAAACTGTCTCAATCATTTTCTTTAAATTTTACCATAATTCAATAATAGCAGGCATAATGTTCAATAATAACAATATTCTTTTTCGGTACTGCCATTTTTAAATGAAGTTATTTATTATTTTTTTCTTCAATAGGTTTATTGCTGGAAGCCAGATTCGGGCAGCTGTTTGATGCAGTTTTCATAAATAGTTTCCTGTTTCTTCACTTGCATGCCACTACTTCGTAATAAAAGTTCAAAACATTTTATTACCTTCCTAAAAGTGAAATAGTGTTTCTAATGTTCGTAGATTTACTGCTTTGTTAAGATAAAAACGAGCCTATTTGTTATGCAAATACACTGAGGAAAAATAAGTATGGTCGAAATTATCAGAATATGTTAAAATTTACGGTGTTTCTGACCCTATAAGAACACCAAAGGACACTGTAATTTTAAACGAAGAACTGTGGTAATGATTGTGGTAAAATTAACTTAATAAAACCAATAAAGTCAATAAAATATGATTTAATAAAGTGGGATAAAATTTTGTAAATGTGGTAAAATTTGATAAATTTTTCATGCTACCTTAGATTAGAGCATGGTATAGAAACCATTCATTCGGTTAAATTTACTTTTCAATTTTGAATTTTTTACTAAATGTGGAGTAAAAAGAACTTAACAGTTTCGAAAACTAGAATTTTCGGTAGACCGTTACCTTACGAAGGGTATAACTACCATATATTTGGTTAACTAGAATTATGTTTTTTGTTCTTTTTTTTTTTACCAAAAATGTTATTACCATACAGTACGGTAATTTTTACCAGAATTTCCATCTCGATAAGCAAACTTCTCTCTAAGACAAAGTAATAAAGACAGTTTTGATCAAAAGAAATACTAAGAAAATAAAGAGCATTAATAAGTTTTATTTACTGGGCATAAGCTGCAAGTATATAGAACTCATAAATTAAGTTCAAAACATAAAGAAAAAATGGAAAAAATTTAAGATTAATGAAAAGAGATGAAGAGAAAAGAAGATAAGAAGGAGAAAAAATTATTAAAATAAAATATTTAAAAAGATAAATATTTGAAAATTTTTTAAAAAAATTTTAAAAAAATATTATAGTAAAATAATATTAAAAAGCCAGAAAACGAAACAAAAAATAAAGAGATAGAATCTCTTCATCAATTCACACAATTATATCAGCGAAAAGAAGTGCCTTCTAATATTGTATCAATACAAAATATGTCAATACAAAATATGTCAATACAATAGTGTATGAAGCACTAAAAAAATTTTTTTTGAAACGAAGAAGAACACATTAAGTAGAAAAATATATCACGTAAGAAACAAAATAAAATGTAAAGAAAAAATAGAACAAAACACAAACCCAAATCTATAAAGCGAGTAGCGAATTCGAATGTACGGGAAACTTTCAAAAATAATTAAAAATATTTTCGAAATAAGATTGCCGGATTTTAAAATATGAAAACAGATGCGCAAATCGAGCTAAAAGCGTAAATAGAGGCATTTTGTATTTAGAGGTAACTAACAAATCAAACGCGCTTCAGTACTTCAGTATGGGCCAAAAAAAAACAATGTATAAAAATTAATTAACAATTAAATAAATTAAATAACAATGAATAAAGTCTTATAAATATATAAAGATTTTAATTCAGCAATGTTAACGTGTAATATTGTTACTGATTTTCATTTAAATTTTGTTATTGTTATTAAACGCGATCACCTTTATTTTAACAAATAAAAACCACTGAATCACTTTAATATGATATTTCGCTTGTAAAATTTCTCAATTTATCTGTTGATCAAATACTTCGTAAAACTTATCCAAATTCAGCGATATATATTGCTTCAAGAAATTAATTATTTATAATTTTTCAAGCTTTCTTTTATTTTTTCAATCAGAGAAACAACGTTTTATGTTTCAGGGTGTTAGGTAAATCATTAATATAAAACAAGTTTCGCTTTTCAGTCGGAAATGATACAATTTAAGAATGAGTACCCGAGGCGTTTCTTTTAGTGATGATGTTAATTTATTAGAAAAACTCCATTTAGAAGAGCACATAGTCACGTGACAACTCTTGAACAAAAAAAATAAGGTTCGCAAATGCATACATGGAAAAAAATGAATGTTGGAAATTCATGAAATTTGCTCCTTTTTTTGACGAAATGATTTATGGGAATGCTCTAAGCAAACCCTTTGTCAAATTGAAGAAATTACTCTAATTACTTGTTTGGGTACACGTGTTTATTTAAAACTATTAGGCTTAAATTTTCACACACATTTAAATATTCTCGATTTATTTATAAATCCAATCGATTTAAAAATTCAGTTGATTTAATTCGTCTCTATAGATTTAAAAACTCTGCATGAAGTGAAATATGAATGAAGAAATGAAGTTTTTTGTTTTTATCAGCACTCAAATCCAACAAACCTGACTAATCGGCGAGTAACTAACCCCTAATATCTTCTTTTATACTACTTAATCGGTTTTAAAACCAAGTAAAAAAATGACGGAGAAATTCTAAAATTCACTAAGACTGAGATGATTTATATAATTTTTCTAAAAAAGAAGCTCAGAGGCCATTTAAAAAAAGGGTCTCAGGAATTTTTCTCTATTTATCAGTATTTTTAAAGAGAAAATGAAAACTGAGGTGAAAAATTGTCTGATTGTGTTAAAAATCTGCAGCGTTCTTTACTGAGTTGGAGTATTTCTACCACTGGATTTCCCATTAATCGTTTTTGGTTGTAATTTCAAAGTATCAAAAAATTAATTAGTTAAAAAAAATAAATAAATAACTCTATAATAATAACAATAATAATTTGTATACTTTATTCATATAGGGTTCACTTTGAAGACAAACCCTTATCTATCTTCCCTTTTTTCCAGGTAAAATTTCTGGAAAAATTCCGGTAAAGTGACCGTACTGTATAGTAATGATATTTTTATCAGAAAAAAAACTCATAATTCTGCGTAATAAAGTCAAAATATAATGTTTTAATCAGTAATTATCTCATTTTTTCGTTTATATGTTAACGATTTTCCAGAAATTCTAGTTTTCAAAATTGCAACTCTTATCACAACTCATTTAGTAAAAAATACAAAGAGCAAATTTAACCGAATAAGTGGTTTATGTGCCATTCTCTATGGTATAATCAAATTTTAATACATTTATCAAATTTTATCACATTATTATAAAACCATATCTTATTGTAAATTTTATCGAAATGATTACCAAAGTGCTTTGGTAAAAATTGAGGTTTTCGGTGTTTCCATTAAGCCAAAGACACAATAAATTTTGCCATATTCTGGTAGTTCTGACCATACTTTTTTTACAGTGTAGAAAACATAAATGATATTTGGTTTGAAACCAATTTGTTTAACAATATATTTTGGGTTTATGGAATAAAAAACAAACAAGCTGTTTTTAAAATATGTGTAACTGACATACCTTATATCTTCTGTGTTGCAGAAAGCAAAGCTTACAGGCACAATAAAGAGCAACCATTGGAACTGACTGAATTTGCAGAAAATTACGAAAAAGAAATTTTGCATTGTTGCCTCGGGGTAAGAAAAAATATTTTTCCACCCCAGGTATCCGCCCACCTAGAAGAGAAACCAATCCTCTAAGTGTTGGGGCTATCGATAAGTTACAAAATTCCTGTATCACATTAAACATTCAATACTGGTAGCCATTTCCCCCACATAAATAAAATTACAGATAACGCTTGGCTCATCCCAATAAATTTAAGTGCCTCTTTCAGAGGTAAGGAATTTCTTGTAAAATGTCTGCTCACAATCATGTTTAATTTAAACATTTACTAAAAATTCTGAATTCAACTACTTTAACGTAAATTTAATAATAATGCCCTTTGTTTCGCGCGTAAATAATAAAATAAAATTTACAAAAAGATTTAAAAAAAGAAGTAAAAAAAGATTTTTTTTTTAATTATGTGTAAATTTACCTTTTCGTAAATGAAGCTCTATGCTTTATTGATAAAAGGAAGCAGAAAGTTGAAATTTATAAACAATATCGTATTGGTGATGAAATTTTAGTGCTTCTGCATAATTATACGAAATGGTGGCCACATATATATTTTAATTTTAAGAATTTTGAAACTATATACTAAAACGGTGTACAACGGAATAAAAATTTTTAAGGTTAAGCAGTATTGTGAGGTTAATAAAAATTAAATATTTGTACAGACATTTGAAAAATAAATAAGTTCTTTTTACGGAATTTTACGAAATACCTATAAAGCCAACGATGCCAGCCGATGTTAAAGAAGAAAATAAAATAAAATAAAATAATTTTTTTACAAGCACTGCTTCCAAATTTTTCCATTTTCGATCGCTTTTATTATAAACGCATTTGAAAAACAAAAATAAAAATAATGGAATATTTATTAAGATAATAATGCTGCAAATTAAAAAAAAAGCATTTTTTCTTTTTCTGTTAAAAGAAAATTAACCTCTAGGAATCGAACCATGGATCACGGAAACAGCAGTTTGCACTTTGAACCCTACCACGAACTAAACCTTGGCTGTTTTACCCAATTCAAGCTTTATAAGTCATTTCCGAGGTTCTGCATAAGTTGCACAATGGAACAATATTCTATTCTATTGGGAGTCTCCTAATTTGTCTGTAATTTTGTTTGGTATGATAGTATGAACAATTAGTATATATCAGACCAAGTTTCAAAATTATAGGTTAATATTAAGAGGATATATATTCCCATACATATATGTGAAGTATAAANATATCCTCTTATCCTTTTTCTTGTTGACTCGCCGCTTTTTGAGTGGTTATTTTTAGGTCTAATTCTAAACGTTCTAAAAATAAATTTTTCATCTTTGCATTTTTTTTTCTGTATCAAAAATTGAACAATTCATAAGAGATGAAATTCACGAGAGCTGATTCATAAAAGAAGTTTTACTGGCACTTTTCAATTTATATAATAAATAAGGAAAAAATCATCTTCTTGTTGATTGGAGAAATCGAGTTTGTATATTTTTATGATTCCGCCTCAAGTTTTAAGTGAAAAAGGTGTCAACAAACAATATTTTAAAGTCATTAATGTCTAACGTCCTATTTTAAGGACCAGTTTATTTTTAGAACAGAAGAAAATCAATGAAAGTGGCTTAGTTATTTCTTTATTATCTCTGATGCTAGTTCAATAAACTAAAAGCTCATTTCAGAAAATCAAGATTATTCTTAAATTTAGTACAAACCTCATTACATGCATCCCAAATAATACTAACGACTTAATTTTTACACAGTGGAACATATTATGATGGTACAAATGTTATGTATTAAATGTATTAAGATGATCCAAATATTTTGCTTAACTAACATAAATATTAAAAAATAAAAATATATTACAATCGTTATTCACAAGTTAAAAAAGTGTCATTTCTGAAAATAATGATATACGGTACTAATGAAATAACTAAACTGGTGCTTGACTGATATTACTCATTTTTTTTTCTCCATTAAGGTTATTTTCTCATTATTACAACATTACGTTTAACAGTAATAGGTTCAATAAATGTGAAAATTCATGTACTCTTGCCGTATTACTAAAATTTTATTAATATTTTGGCACTAGTGAAATTAGATGTCTCTTTCATAACAAAAAAAATACATATTTTTCTACAACTAAATTTATTTCATTTGGAATCGCTATTCCAGTAAACAAAGGGGATATCTGAAAAAAAAGAAGAAAAAAAATAGCAATTGAATAACTGTAAAAGAAAAATTCAGCATTAAAAATTTTCATACTTCTAGTTTTCATATTAGTATTTTTTTTCTCCTTATTACTGAATAGGTTTGCTTGGAAACAATATATAGGTATTCCGGTTAAATAAGTGTAAATTTTTTTTTATTGATGATATTCTTTTCACTACTTATTTCAATATTATTTGTTTCAGAGTAAGTAAATGCTATTTTAAATGCTTAATGGCTTATAAAAACGTTTTCATCGGCTTTAATGTATTATAAGAGGAAATTATACAAGCTCTCAATTTATAATTTTCCTTACACGTGTATAAAACGTAATTTAATATAAAAAATATAAATAACTTAATATTACAAAAATCTTTAAAATCTCTAAAATCAGGATGGTTCAATATGGAAAAATTAGAAAAAATATTAATGAAATATTATAAAATATATTATAAAAATATATTAAAATCATCATCATTATGAAACTTTTTGATTTGTGATATTCAAGGAAATGCATAGAATACTTGAGCCTAAATCTGTAAAATATATTGGTATATTTATATTTCGTCGGTATTTTGATATTTTATTTTAAATTTCTCAAGTTTTGAATTTTGCATATAGTCCTCTCACCATTCAAATTTCAAAATGTTTTAATTCTTTCTTCTGCTGTCGGCAGTTAAAATTTTTCCAGAATTCCATTTGTTCTCAAATAAAAAAAGATTTTTATAGTTATGGGTAACTACCATAGTTCATTTTTTAAAGTTAAACATCAGATTTTTATAGTTTGTTTTGAATTTGTCAAAATAACTTTACATTTTTATGTCAACGAGAACACAAATATTTGTCGATGTCATTCAAGGGATTTGTAACGAAAGTTAAAAGAAAATAGCTGATGACAATCGAGAGATTGCCATCATAGTGTTTATAATTCGAATTTAAAAAAAATTAATTTAATCTTAAATTTTACAGCATATATCAACTACTCACTTCTAAATTTTAACCAAATTGCACTGAGTAAAAAAGTATGGCCATTATTAACCGTATTTTGATACTATAAATTTTTATACTATAGCACATTTCTAATAGGTTTAACGAATTACATATCATTTATATGAATTCAAATTTATTTTAATGACTTAGTATTTACTAAAAAGATGTAATTTTTTTTAAAAAAAAAGTTGTTATATGGATTTGAATGACTGTTTTGAATTCTTAGAATTTTGTGCATTTGCAAGGTACCTAAGTTAGTAGCGAGAGCACCGAGCTTGGTTTGCGAAGCAAACCATACAAGATTGCGTTGCAATTTTTGGGGATTGGCGAGCGTTAGGAAAGCAGGGGGCGCAGCCGACTAGTAATATGTATTTTTCGTGTTGAATATCCAAAGACAAATAAAACAATTAATATTAATAAAACAATTAATTAAAAACTATGATTAAACCAAATAATTCAAACAATTAATTAACAAAACATATAATTTAACAATAAATATTATTGAAACAAATATAAATTAGTTCGAAGTTAAGTTTTTCTCTCCCTCTCTAAAGTTACTTTTAAGTGCCGCTTTATTTTATATGTTCGGCATTAAATAGCTCAAATAAATACATTAAATAGCTTGGGCTAAGGAGACAGCATTTCAGTTTTCATGTACCTTTTTAGATGATCGTAAACATGAGTGTTGTACTTAATGTATTTCATAATTACTCTAAGCGTAAAGATTAAACAATTTTATGGAACTAAGCCATCTGTCTTAAAAAATATCGTTGCTAACTTCAGTTTTAAAATTTGTTGTCTGAGAGACGCATGTTGTCTGTTTTTGCAAGTTTTGGATTGTTTGAAATAACTGCTGAGTTTAATATTTTTATTTAGAAGTGGCAGTAAGAGTTTTGGCATTATTATTTTGAATTAAGAATTTTTTTTTATAAATGGTTATAATTTCTTTTTCAGAACTCATGTTTTTTGAAAGGATATCCCTGTTTGTTCTTATACATAAAAGGGTGTTCAGATTCTATTTTTACAGGTAGGAAGATTTTCTTAAGTTGTATATTTGTAAATTTGGATTATCTTTTAGTGAATGAGTATAAAAATACCAAAAATATGTTCAGGAACTATCTTTTTTCAATGGAAATTAATGGAATTAAATTATTCAGGGACAAAAATAGCGTGTTCTTAAATAATAAATATTGAGTCTTATAGCGGTACAAATGTGATCAATGCTTTAAAATTTCGATTTGTTGTATGTTCCTTTCTTCATTTTAAATCTACGAATTTTTAGTTTAGCTCTTGTTCTTTCTTTTTAAATCAAAAGATGATAATGATTACTTGTTAATAAATGAAGTTTGAAATAACTTATCCTTACAGAAGTTCCTCGCCATGTCAAATCTTAAATTTGCTTTATTGTTGTTGTTTTTTTTGTGCTATTGTTCGTTTTTAAATTTCACAATACTTTTATTAATAACAATTTACTAATAAACGAAATAGGTAATGATGCATTAAAACAAAAGCCCTCATGTTGGCAAAGTTTTAATTTGCTATTTGTTCTTTTGCTTTTTTCTTAGATCACAATAATTATAATAAATAATTGCTAATAAATGAAATATGGTATAACTTATCTTTACAGAAGTTCCTCACCATGTCAAACCTTAAATTTACTTTACTACTAATATTTTTTGTTTTATTGCTTACCTTTAAATCCATAATGCTTAAAATAATAATAATAATAAATTAACAAATAAATTTGATCATGCATTGGTTCTTGCAAACAATGCCATCATGCATCGGTTCGGAATGCGAAAAGTTTACTTAACTATTTGTTCTATACTATTTTTCAAATTATAAAAATACTTCATTATTATTATTTTTCGTACTATTGTTTATTTTTAAATTCATATTTTTTGGATAAATAAAAATTGTTAATAAAACTTGTGACAATACATCGGCTCAGAAGGGCCGAAATTTCCTTTTACTCTTTGTCCTTTCGCTTCCTTTTGAAATCAGTTGTTTTCTAATTAATGAAACTTTTGGAATAACTTATTTATACAGAAGTTCCACACAATGTCAAACCTTAAATTTATTTTATTACTATTTTTTACGTTCTTTTTCTTATTATTAAATTGATAAATCTTTGACAAATAAAAACTCGTTAATAGGTAAAATATGTTATTGTAAAGAAGTCATTACTTTACTTACTTATTCTTTTGCTGATTTTTAAATTCCCATTACATGGATTAATAATTAATTGTTAATGAACTATCCAATAACCTGTGATGATGATGCCACAGTGTCGAAACTTAAATTTACTTTATAATTACTTTTTTCGTTCTTTTGCTCAAATTTTAATTCTTAATACGTAGATTAATAAAACTATGTTAATAGAAAAGTTAAGATCATACGTCAATACGGGGTACTTATTGTGTAAAAACTTCAATTTACAATTTGTTCTTTTATTTTCTCTTAAAGTCAATATCAATACTTTTTTATTGAATGAAATATGCGATAATTTACTGCTGCAGAAGGTCATCACCCAGTCAAAACTTTATTTTACTCTATTATTATTATTATTTTTGGTAATTTTTAAATTCACAATGGTTAGATTAATAATAGCTTTTCAGTATAAGAAATAGATAATCATACCTCATCACCCATGTCCTAAATTTGTATCTTAACTGAAAATCATTATATATAAATTTCAAATCATTATATATGATTTTATACGATTTTTCACGTTTCACAAATCAAATCAGGGAGAAAATTATTTAATTGAAAAGCATAACTAAATATTGTTATAATTTTTTCTTCTTTTAGGTTAAATTTTATTTAGTCTTATAAGTTTGCATCAATTTTGAAATTAAAAAGCTTACAATTTACATGGAGAAAAATTTCTGGGGAATATGGAGAAAAATTCATGGAGGGAAATTTATCGTACTGTATGGTAATGACATTTCTGGTAAAAAAAACAACATATTTCTGGTTAATAAAACTAAAATGTATGGTATTTTAACCATTTGAAAAATTTTCTGTGAATATGGTAAAGGCTTGCAGGAAATCCTGGCTTTCAAAATTATAATTCTTATCTCCACACATTTAATAAGAAATACAAAACTGAAATTCAAATTTAACTAAATAAATCGTTTTTATTCTAAGCCCTAAAGTATCATGATGAAATTACCAAATTTCACCATATTTACTAAATTATACCAGCTTTTTGATAAAATTACCACACCACAAGACGTCAATGTACTTTCAGATAGAAAAAAACTTTTGCAATCTTTGTTAGGCATACAAAAAAGCTTCATGAAACGTCAGAAATACTTGATCAATTATATTTTACAAATATTTCAATGATCACAACTAGTAATATTTAAAAAAAAATTCAGAAATAGTTCAACGATTATCTCATATATTTTATCAGTAGTTACAAGCCAGAAATATGGTTACAATGCTGTCCCAGAATTATTTCGCTCCCAGAATTATATCCCCCATAAAATCTCATAAATATTTTAAAGAAAATAGAAACATACCTGAAACATGTTATTGTCAACCAAAACCATTTACATAATGTGTAAAAAATATCTTTAAGAATATGTGAGATTTCCTGTGAGATTTGTAATTTATCTGAAATGTACCTGCGATTTTTTTAAAATTATTTTTATTTTAAAAAATTCCCTTTTAAAATCGAACTTTCATTTTACCGTAAGCTTTTTCTATCAATTAAATAAAAAAAAACATATTATGGTGTTCTGGCTGTGTAGGAACACCAAAAAGATCGGTAATTTTCACCGAAGCGTTTTCGTAATGATTTCGGTGAAATTAACAGTAAAATAATAAGTGATAAAATTTGGTAAACGTGGCAAAATTTGGTAATTTCATCGGGATACTTAATAGCATGTAATAATAACCATTTATTCCGCTAAATTTTCTGTTCAGTTTTGTATTTTTTACTAAATGTGTTGTTATAAGAACGATAATTTTGGAAACCAGAATTTCCAGCAAATCCATATTAAGGGAAAAATTACAGAATGAATAATTAATCAGAAATGTTACTATTAAACAATGTTGTTATTTTATTAGAATTTTTTTTACCATGTAAAGGAACAAATTTCACCTTTTAACCCTTTATAAGGCCGTGGTAAGTATTCATACCACCAACTTAATTAATTTTTTGTTGTGAATGAAACTATTTTCCCACCTATGATAGGTGCGATCATTTTCTGATAACTATAAAAATGCTAAAAGAAAAAAATAGCAATGAAGTTTTGATTGTTATTGTTACATAATCTGGCTTATTTAAATGAGGGTAGCAGAAAAGTTTGTGTGGGTCAATTTTTAATACCATTTTATACCATGTTCTTTATAATATGCTATTTGATCATTTCTCATAGATTTTTTGAAATATATTAAAACCCACAGAATATATTAATAACCACAGAGGAAAATAAATTTGATTAAAATACGTAAATCATTAGTGCATTTTAATGGTTCTGAATTTCATTATCGCATTTTGGGGGGTCGGATCATACGTACTACTTGTTTCACATTATATCTTCTCAAGTTGTTATACATTTTTTTAACCTCTTTTTTTACGTAAATACTTTTATCAACAATTCTATCTTGGTTTTCATTTCAAACTATTCCGTAAATATTTTTTTATACATTAAGTGTTAAACTATTATTAAAAAAAAGGTGAAATTTAGATTTCATTAAAAAAATAATGAGAGGGAACATTTTACTACGATATTTGTGTTATTGTTTTTGTTTAATCATCGTGTCTTATTCGTACAAGGGGTAAATTGTTTCTTCCAAACTGTTTTTTAAATAGTTGTTCATATTTGTCTCTATCAAGTTTTTAAGTTAAAAAGTATAAGATATGACTTAAAATTTATTATTTGTACTTAAGTGTTTGTAAGAAAAAATAATTTACCTTTTTTTCCTTTTGTTTATTGTTATCTACCTAGGCTGTATGTGCTGGGATGGGATGAAAAAATCAATGTTTCTTTAGCATCGATTATTAATAGCCACCAAAACTGCCTTCAATGATATACACTGCAAATAATTGCGGATAAAATTAAGATAAAAAAAAAACTGGCACTGCGAGTGCAGCAACCTTACATACAATTACAGTAAATATTACTGTAAAGATTATGGTGCATCAGATTTTTTGTTCTGTAAAATTATATGGTAAAGAGTACTGAATGTTGGTCATTTTTACTGTAATTTGATCCCGAATTTTTTACAGTTGTTGAGCTCTACGAAATTATAGCCTCACTAGTCTGTTTGATTACCGAAATATATTATTACTATACTATATTAGTCTCACTAATCTTATTCAATTTTATTTATTTATTTTATTATTACTATTTTTTACCCTTATTAGCCAATTATATAAATTGAAGGAAAGTTTGAGTTATTATTTAAATCGGTATCTGAAAAAATTAAATTATGAGAAAACGTAAAATGCAGTGACAGAATAGTATACACTCACTTATATATTTTTTCACAATTAATTTTAATAAACTTCAGTTTTCAGAAAAATTTGTTGCTGGTCTTACTGATAAATTAAGCGGCCTTTTCTAAATGCAAAGCTTAATAAAAATTGACTTTTTTTCTTTAGAGAAAATTTTTTTTTGTGTCCATATTTTAAATTTTAGTATAATGAGCCACAAGTTACTTAAGAAGCCATATAAAATAAGTCATAATCAAGAATTCTTAAAGCAAACTAAAGCTTTTTAATTGTTGTTAACATTTAGTTACTTAAATGCATCGAAACTCTTAATGCAAATGCATCTCGAATCACACTATAAATGCGCATCTGAAAGCTTTGAATACACTCTTAATTCTGATGCAAATATATTTAGAAAGAAAATGCATCTGAATGTAAGATTTATTTGATTATATTTCATCTAAGATATTAAAAAGAGTATACTGAGTCTAATAAATATAGCAGTCCTTACAGTAATTAGAAAAATTCATCGAAATCTAGCTTAGTAATTTTCTTGTATTTTTTATCATAAAATTCATTTTTACAGTAAAATTTTACGAAACAAAAAAATCTATTTTAATACAATTTTTTCAGCAATATTTACTGCTAAGTCTCCTAATTAAATAAACATTGCTGTAAAAATTACAGTATAAAATCTTACGGTAAAAGTGTGTTTTACGTATGCTGCTGCACTCACGGTGCTATGTACCTTTTTACTCAAAGCGTATTTATAATATTTGGAGTGACATAAAAAAAAGTACAAGTTGATGATTATGGTGATTACGACAAACATTTTTGATACTAGAGGAAACTAAATTCATTTAAGCAGAGGTTTTGTACAAAAAAGTATAACGGTTTGCAATGTTTTAAGAAATCAAAGGTATAAATTTGTATCTTATCTAAGATTGTTTCCTTTCAATGTCAAAAAGTCATTGAATATTTTAATAATAATTACTAAATACTAAATAATATTTTAATAATTACTAATAATATTTTAATAATTTAAATGTCATTGAATATTTTAATAATTACACAAAATCCTAGAAAGAAGTCGAACCGAACACTTTTTAAAAGACTTCGTTCAAATCTCCTACTGATAGTCATGATAATATATATTAAAATACAAAGTTGCCATTAATAAAAATTATTAATATTTCTAATTGTGCTTTAAACCATTAAAATGGAGAAATTGTTGCTCATGTACTATGTATATACATGGTTTTATATCTCCCCTTAATATTAACCTTAATATTCAAACTTGGTCATGTGCTATATTATAACATACTTATAGTACCATACCAAAGGAAATTACTAATAGTAGAAGCATATACAGATGCACAACTCATCCCTATAACCTAATCATTAGGCTAAATGAAATTTGTTGGTCAATTTAGTTGGTTGAGTGCTCTTGCAAAATATTTATCTGGGATGGTGATTTAAAAAAAATTTTTATTCCTATTTCGTCTCTTCATATTTTCATGTATCTTCATTCATAAAACAAATGCTTTAAAGTTTTAAAAATTCAGCATAAAAACACTTACATTTTTAGAAACGTTAACTTACTTCCTCTATGCCAAAATGCATGTTTCCTTATTTTAAGTTTTTGTACACCAAAGCAAAACTACCTGCTATTTAAAAAGGAATGCACCAAAAGAAGAAAACCGAATAATATTTACGAAATTCCTCCTTTTAACAAATAAACTTCTTAGCTTCTAAACTATTTAACATGTAAACTATTTCGTTGCCATCTCCAAAAGCATATTCTACTTTAAAACGTACATTGTATAAATTTATATAGACGATATTGACCATTCTTTCCTGTCTTTATGAAAATCAGACAGTATTTTTCTCCTTTTTACCCACACTTTGGTACTATGGTACTTTGGTACTTATGGTCCTATAAGTATTATTTTCTCCTTTATACCATATAAGTGCAAAACAGATATATTTATATTAATACTATATATATACACTGCCCTACAATAATACACTTTCAGTTTTTGACGTTTTTCTAAATTTTTTAGAAAAAGGATTATTTTGTAACTTTAGAGTTGTTTAGTTCATGCGATTTTTCAAAATTAGCAATAAGATTTAAAGCTCTCAGAGGTTTGAGAGACTGACAATAAATAATAAAAGAAAACTAGTATTTTTAACACCCTATGCCAGAAAATCAAGCAACAAACTTGTAACTTTTATCGATTACTTCGGTTTTTATTTGCAAATACTACATTAAATTTCGTAAACCTAGCTTAAATATTTATAAAGATCGGGACATTTTTATAAAAGATTAATTTTTTTTGTCTTACGATTTTTTTTTATATAATTTCAAAAATATTAAGTAAAATGAATCAAACTCTTTGGAGCAATTTAAGATTAAATACAAAAATTTTATTTTAAAATTTGAAAAAAGTTCGCTTAAAACTACTCAAGATATGAGTATTTAAAGTAGTTCTCTTGTACTGTGCATGGACGAAAAAATTTACGTTTTTTTAAATTCATAATTTTGTAGTGAATCGTATTTGACAACTAACGAAAAAAGTCTTATTTGAATATTTTTAAAATTAAATTGAATTTTGGTTTTGTTCAATAAATTTTGTTTATTTAAAAAATGCTCACTACAAAACCATTCAAAAACTTGAAACTCCATACAAAAAGAAAACTAAATGTAGATTGTCAATTATGTTGATTTCCATTTAGTCCAAACTATTGCAGAACAATTTGAGTCAGAATTTAAGCTCCGTTACAATATAGGAGATTAAAACAAATAAATTTATCTATTCTGCACCGTATTAAGCTTGTAGCAGATTTGAGTTACGGTTCCATAAGCTCCAAAATTTCCAATGATAATTCTTCCTTCTGTACATATAATATCAATTGCTTGCATTTTCTACATCTAGCGAAAAATATTTCTACACAATAATTCAATTAGTGGAATACTACTTTAAATATTTTATGTTTAAACTTTTAAAACCCCAATCAGATTTTTCTAGCAGAACATGAATAGCTTTGAAACGAAACCCCACACGAAGTTTTCAATTCTGTATCAGATACTTGGTCCAAATTCATTCTGGTTGGTCTTTCAGTTCTGTAATATGTTGATGCAATCCCTGAAGCCTCCAATAAGCAGAGCGAGTTTCTAAACATATTCAGAACTGAGAGAGCATAAAGACAGACCCTCTCACAACGAACATTCCACATTTTACGACCCAGAACGGAAAAAAATATCATAAAACATGTATTTTTATGACCACTTTAATGATTTTCTTCCCTTGTATACCTCTCTTCCATTAAGGATACTTTTCCATTATGTATCCTTTAACTTAATGGGTATAAATTGATTTATTTTATACCCGCAACAAATTACCTTTTTCTCTGCTGTTCTGTAATTCAATTCGCGGAATGGGATATGGCTATAAAAGGCTTTGTAAATAGTATCCATCTGTTGCGTTTCAGTAATAAAGTGAAAGTATTATTTCTCTGGAAGCTTTGTTGAAAGAAGACCCTGAACTTTCCTTTCGGAAAAATTTTGCTGTGTTCTTTGTGGTTAAAAATTTTAAAAAGAATGCGAGAGAAGAAGTTATATTTACATTACTAAAATAACAGACGCTATTACAAAGTTGTTTGAGATTCTTTTGATTACATATCATATCACTCAAGTACATATATATATATATATANGAAATTTAGAATAGTGTGATTAAGAAAAATATGCGAACTGTTCGCAATTTCAAATTAATATTGAAATGTACAAGTTTAGAATTTTCTACAGTGAAAAGTTTTCGGAACTTCAGTATTCAAAAAAGTATACAAAAACTAGACGTTAAGAACGTATCCAATGAGCGAGCAAAGCGAGCATTGGATTGCGAAGCAATCCGAAATGAACTGCGAAAGCAGTTCCGGGAGTTGGTGAGCGCCAGCGAGCAGGGGGCGAAGCCTCCTAGTATATATATTATTCATAACTGTATCGTACAATTTAATAGTAATCTTATTTTAAAGGACATTTATGAGTTGATTGTTAAAAAAAATTTCTGCAATTAATTGGTTAGAGATTTGTCATAAAATAACCTACTTATGGTAAATATCTTTTTTACGGTAAATAGCAACCTTGGCTTGTATTTGAGCTCTTTTAAAATACCTAATGGGGCAATTCTCCTCTGTTCGCATAAAAGAAAAAAGAAAGAAAGAAAGAATGAATGAAGATTGGTGTTTTGTTTCTTCAAAATACCTACTTTTGGTACAATCTTCTACTTCTTGTACAATCTACGAAAACACTAAAATATGGTAAAATTGAGTTCCATTTTATGTCGCCAGGAAATAAATATCAATTTTTGGTGCAATGTGGCTCGGAATTTTCATCAGTGTATTAGTTAAAATATAGCACACAGGTCTCAATTGGGGTTTAGAATATTGTTGCGCAGTAACTTGAGGGGCCATAACAAAGACAGGTTAATTTTCTCATATATTGTTTAAGTTTGCAAAACACATCTAAGATACACTAATAATCATGTTGTTTTGTTGAAGAACCACAGAAGCAACGCCGGCAAATAAAGAGTTTATTAAAAATACAGCTTGAGGAAATAACAACATGCACACACAGTGCTATGCAAAAGAAATTACATCTTGATCATTCATCATAGCTTATGATGCGACCGAACAAACAAACCACAACTCAGGAACTTGAACTTGAATCAATGTGACAAATATGGAGGTTTTCTTGTTGGTATCTAATTTCTTTAACAGATATTGTCAATACATAAAGTGAAACTGTCTGATTCTTGTATTTGGACTCAAATTATTTTAAGCTATATAGTAGCTTGCCAAGAGGTTTGAATTTTATTCTTCGAGTTTGACCGATTTTGTAATTTATTTATTTTTTAGTTTCTTTCGTGCCATTGCCTGGTTGTGACTAATATTTGGCGACCATTTTGCCCAGGATACGAAAACCTTTCTACTTTAAATTTCAATCCACTTGAAGAAATGTTTCGCTGTCTACAACTCTGTACTTTTTTTCTTTAAAATGCATCAAGTTTTCATTCATTTCTTTCATTACTTCATTAACCAAATTTCGAATACTATTAGGAGTAGGAGCAATTTGACCGAGCTTACAAAATTCATCATCAAACTTCCACAAACGATCATTGAGAAAATCATGAGCATGACTCGGCTTAAGACCTATGTCCAGCCTTCTTTTGAAATCTTTTTCTTCTTCTTCCCTCATCTCGTCAGGAGACGGAAACGTTACGTCACCTTTCAGAAATTTCAAAAAGACTCTCACTTGCTGGTCGAAGACAGGGAACGGGAGGACATATTTGGTCACGGCCAATATTGCCAAGGTAGGATAGTCAATGAGAAATGTGTGAAAGTAAAGTGGTGTCACTCTCTGGTCTTGAACCTGGAGACTGCAGCTGGGGTCCAGGAAAGGATAATTTACCAGATAACCAGTACACAAGATGATGGCGTCGCATTCCTGGGTCTGTCCATCAATAAGTGTTACGGATGTCTTATTGACGTGGTCTATTCCTTTAAGTTGAATGATATTCTTAGGCAAAGGACATGTTTTGGGTTTCGAATTGTGGCTCCAAATGACCTGAAAAGGAATATTAATGTACTGTGGTTGTTGCGTCCTGCGAAGGAACACCCGATTTCCAAACTAAATAACTCTATAACAATTTGTGATAAAAATATTAAATAAACAGTGTATTGATCATAAAATTTGTAAACATTCCATACATAATTTTCAAAATTGATTACGAAAGTTGATATCAGATGACTTTTAAAATTAATAAAAAACGTTAAGTTCGATTTCAAAACTGCACTAAACTGTAACCGTGGTGAAACCTGAATCAATGCTTTTGATGCTCAACCTGAATGCTTTTACGTAAAGTCAATAAATAAAAAAAATGTTTTGAAACTTCTTTTGTCAACTCAATGATTTTATGCTTTAGACATACGTTTTTTAAAAGTTTGAAGTAATAGTAATTTACACGGAAAAGTTCGGAGAATACGATATATGAGGCAAAGCTTCAAGCGAAATTTGCTTAGGTTTATTTATTTATTATTTTTTAGTGTAAACTTTTTAAATTTAAACACAAAATAAAATTCTTTAGATAATAAATTCCTGATCTGACGATAGCTATTCCGGATTCTCAAGTTCAATCTGGTCACAATAACGTTGTCTAATAATTATTAATCTAATTTTAACGAAATTTATTGATTTAACATGATCATGATTTTTAAAAGAAATTAATGCCAAACAAAAACACTAAACAGAATGTACCAAACTAACCATTTTCGCCACATTCGCAATTTCTAAGCTGATGTCTACCCCAGAGAAGCTAGCTCCTAAAATTACTACTTTCAAATCTTTGAAGGGAGCATTTTCTCTGTAAGCGTGACTGTGCATCAGAATTCCTTGAAAATCGTTGAGACCAGGTATTTCTGGTACATTAGGCACATTCTGACAGCTGAAAGAGAACCTATTTGTTATACATATTTACAAACTTTCAAAAATAAACTAGAAGAATTAAGCAGTCAAACATATTTTGTCCGTAAATTTTTTCACATTCTTTTGAGAGGAGGACTAGCTTGAAAATATATACAGGGTGTTTATAAAGTCACGGACCCATTTTGATGTTTAATAACTCGTAAAATAATAAAGATAGATTAAAATTAATAACATAAATGGTTAGATAGACTCAAAAAGTTTCATGACCCTTGTCAATGAACTTCCACGTGTGCCCCCTTCGTCGCACGGAGAATATCAAGTCGATAGTCAATTTCACGCCAGGTAGCGGCAAGCATGTCAGCATCCACAGAGGGTATTGCGGTTGTAATTCTGGCTTTTAGGTCATCAATGTTCGACACGATCCTCCTGTAAACATTGTCCTTTGTAAATCCCCAAAGAAAAATGTCCAGCGGCGTTATATCAGGTGATCTGGGTGGACAAGGAATTGGACTTCCTCGCCCAATCCATCTTCCTGTCTCATCAGTCGTCGGTCTCATCAGTCGTATATAGACATATTGGAAAACTTCGTATTTCTACAACTAGAAGAGCTTCAGCCACATGTCTTTTTGNACATATTGGAAGACTTCGTATTTCTACAATTAGAAGAGCTTCAGCCACATGTCTTTTTGCAACAAGATGGTGCACCACCTCATTGGGGTATCATCGTTAGTAGTTCTTTGAATGACCATTTTCCAGGAAGATGGATTGGGCGAGGAGGTTCAATTCCTTGGCCTATTCAGATCACTTGATATAATGCAGCTGGACTTTTTTCTTTGGGGATTTATAAAGGAAAATGTTTACAGGAGGATCGTGTGGGGGTCCGGAACTTTATGAACACCCTGTATATAGAAAAAAAAATGGTTTTTTAATTTATTTAGTTATTTTCAAAAATGAGATGGCGTTATTAAAAACGAAAGCAATTAACAAGACTTTCGGATTATCTTTTATTTCCTTTTATTTACATAAAATTTACACGGAGAAAAAAATTTTGATAGAATTACTGTGCTGTATGATAATGACATTTCTGGCAAAAAAAAAAAAAAAAGAAAAAGAAAGAACTTCTTAAATCTTGCTAACAAAAATTAAAATATGTTGTATTTAAACCATTCATTTGGTAATTGTTTCGTTCATATGGTAACGGTTTATCGGAAATTCTGGTTTTCAAAATTACAGTTTTTATTACCACACATTTAGTTAAAAACACGGAACTGAAAAGTAAATTTATCTTAATAAATAGTGTTTATGTCAAGTTCTAACATATGATAAAATTACGAATTTTTACCACATTTACCACATATTATAAAACAATATTTTATTGTTAATTTTACTAAAATCATTATCAAAACGCTTCGCTAAAAATTACGAGCATTTTGGTGTTCCTATAGAGGCAGAAACCCGATAAATTTTACCACAGTCTGGTAGTTTCGGCCATGCTTTTATTTCTCAGGTTTTACATGAGCCTATCAGTTTTCAAGTTTTTTTATTACTTGAGACAAATTTATTCCCTTTTTGACTGCTGTTTATCCGATTTTTTCGTAATTGAAAAAGAATCTAAAAAAGTACTTTTGTAAAAGAAAAATCAAATTTTAGTGATTACAACAGTCCATTACCATTAGCAAATTGCAACAAATTTGCTTAATTTATTTAGAGTTTCTTTTTATCGAATTATAATGTTTGGAAAATGAAATTTATAAAGCTTAAAAAAGATAACTTAATATAATTTATAAATGAGAACTATAGGGTGAAAGCAGAAGTCATTAATAAATCTTTTTCGAATTTTTGTTTTAACTTTCTTTCTTTAAAACTTTCCAGTGGTTGATACACTTCAAACATCTAAGGGAAGTTTTCTACCTTTGGATGATTTATTTTTGAAACTAATTTTGGAGTCAAATTTAGCTAATGTTTTTATACGTTAAAATAATTTGCCTTTCCTGCTATTCAGAATTAATTGCCGACTTGATAATTACAAAATATTGTAAATATATAAATTGATGTACAATATTGATATCGCACTGAAATCCATAATGGTCTGCTTTGAAAAATTAGAAGAAAAGTACACAATTTGTACATTTTTTCCAATTACATTTTTTTTTTGAGCTTAAGTTCACTCAGAGTCAAGAAGGAGATTTTCTAACTTTAAAAGTAAACTAAAAATCATAAGGGAAGCTGCTGCTGTTAATAATTACAAAATAATAGAGGGGACAACAAAGGAAACGGCATAGTCACAGCAACCTTTTCGCATATAGTATCCTGTAAAAACATGATTCATTTATGAAATGTACTTGAATAACCTCCTCGGTTTGCTATAAGCAAATGATTGATAAATTCTATTGCGAGGAGCGGATTTAAAGTCTCCTAGGATACATTAAATTATATCACCAAAATAACGATACAATAAAGCCGGGATAGCCTGGTTGGCAGGGCTCTGGGCTCACGTTCATGAGAACGGGAGTTCGAATCCAGCAAGTAGAAGACTCCCAGTGTAGTAAATGGTGACTGGTGAAAGTTAAATCTGTCGGGTCGCAAAGTCCTCCATGTTTCCGCACCAAATTATACCTCTGTGGGTACTAAATCAGAGATTTATCAATTCAGGTCAAAATTACGATCTGTGGATGAATGAATGGATGTATGAATGGGTTCGCTCTATGAACAGGTGTGACGTATGGTTGAGGCAGAAGTCAAATTCTTGGTCATAGATGGCACCACTGAAAAACAAGAGCAATCGCACCCCTGCCTTAATATCCTATGACAGCAACAACAACAAGGATTCAATAAAATGCTGTCAGTTGCCACATATTACGCCGAATGTGATTCCGTGATTTGTGAAAAAGAAATGAACCTTGTGCCAATTGAGAGAATTAGTTTCGGTCTCTTTACACTTTTCAAAAAATAGGGGAGAGCGTTGTACATTAGGACGAACAACATAGCCCTGCCATCAATTCGTGACTAACAAAACTAACCTGAGGCAGTTGCTCCTTTAGTCACCAGGAGTTAGAATAGAGTAGCTAGCAACTTTAAAGTGAGACATGTGGGAGATAGAAAATAAAAGGAAAAAATTTCATCGCATAGTTCCTTTATTTTTTTTCTATTTTTTAAATTGATTAATGCTAAAAATTAAGATAGTGTATTAAACTCTTAATAATGTTTTATTTAATGGTATAGTTATTGAATCTGAACAACTATCCGCAAACAATTTTACTGGCCATGTTTTTGATTTCTTAAATGTAGTGGCTGAACTGCAGTTCGGAGGAATGCAATACCTTGTTAAAATGAAAATTAAGTTACTTTTTAATTAAGAAAATTAAGTTTAAAATGAAAATTAAGAATACTTTTAAGAAATGAAACTATATGAGCAATTCTACAAATAAACGCCAGTTAGGCGGCCAAAAAAAAAAAAAATTTGGGAGGCACACTATTTCTACATGAATTTTCTTCTTCTTTTCACCCTAAAAAGGCGAGAAAAAATCATGAACATGAAATTTTTTCTTTGTGACATACTTTAAATGTGACATACTCTTTCTGACATACTCAGATAAATCTGAGCCGTTTATTCAGATAAAACGATTTTTACATAAATATAATATTATTATAATGTCTCTCTAATATGTATTTATAGAGATTTCATACTATAAGATTATATTTTAGTATGAAAAACAAAAATAAAAGAATTTAATCAAAGTTCGTAAATTGAAAAAATCGGGAAAAATTCAAAATTGGTATTTTGTCATTTAAAGTATGTCACAAAGAAAAAATTTCATGTTTTATATTTTTTCTTGCTTTTTTAGGGTATAAAAAAGAAGAAAATTTATGTAGAAATAGCGTGCCCCCCCCCCCCCAAAAAAAATTNTTTTCTTGCCTTTCTAGGGTGTAAAGAAGAAGAAAATTCATGTAGAAATAGTGTGCCCCCCAAAATTTTTTTAATTTTTTTTTGCCGCCTAACTGGCGTTTATTTGTAGAATTGCTCATATACAGAAATTATATGGTAATTGCCTTCACCCTCACCAACTGGGTCTGCAATGCGTCAGAAGTAATCACGCAAGTTCCATATGAATTTTCGTGCATAGTGCATTCCATATGAATTTTAGTCCATGGACTAACCTGGTAGATAAAGAAGTCTTTTTTATTTTGTTAATAATGTTTTGTGTTGTATTTGCTATAATTTGCTTAGTTTTCATTTAGTGCCAATGTAAAATAATCTTCATCCCAAAATACAACATGGTGTTGCACCTTGAGATACGTTGGAAGGGTGTAAAAAAATAATTTATTTCTCTCTTATAAAATAACATATTTTGAAAGTGTTTATAGATTCTTCAAATAGTAAGAAATAAGATATTATTTACATTTCAGCCATAATCTTTACCCAAGTAGAAATAAAAATAATTGTTTACTAACTGTCTCTAGGTACTACGCCTTCTCCTAGGTAAAAAGGAACTCACCCGTTGCATACCATCACTGCATCATACATTTTATCCTCCTTTTCTTTTGTCAGAACATCAGAATAAGTGACGCGCCATTCCACTTTGCCACCTAAACACGTTAATGGCTTAACATGCTCAACCATCTTGTGAAACTGCGAACATGAGATTAGATATAGTTTAGATTCTGCCACAACAAAGAAGCAATTTTTACTTTTAAAATTTTTAGTAAAAATGAAGTTATTAGAATTTACACATCTTAAAAATTATTTAAGTGAAGGGAAAAGTGCAATCATATTACTATTTTAAATCATTATCGAGAAAATAAAATACTCTCATCCAGTTTATTTATTGAATGAAAAGACGCACTTGCTTGCTCACTGCGTCTTAGAAAAACATCGATTTAAAAAATACGTTTAACAGCCAACGTGTTTTAAGAAAACACACATCAGGAAAAACATCACGAAAAACGCTTTAACCGAAACAACGTTAAAAACTCGCAATCTGCATAATTCGGTCACATAATCTTTCGGAAAAGCGCCACAACCGGACATTTCTTTATCGTGAACTAGATCAAAAGCGTTAAGAAAGCTGGTCCAATCGTAACCTGGGAAGAAGAATAGTCGATGCTCAAAAACGTTAGTCTCTTCTTCGGGAGAAGGAACATTTTTAATTTCATTTTAAAAAAATAAATAACTAAAAAAAACAATGTTTAATGCCTAATTAATTAAAAAAATATATATAATGATGCAACGCAATTTATAAGTTTCTTTCTTCGGCACCGTTAAAATTCTAATAAATGAAATACAGCATGACTCCTCAATTCTTTTTTCTTTGAATAATTATTTATGTGTATGTAAAATAGTTATTAAATCTTCTTCTTCTTCAGCACGACAGCCCCTTACAGACCTTGGCTGCTTCAACCACGCGTAGCCTCCAACGCCTCCTATCCATGGCGACTTTTTTCCAGATGTTAATCTTTATTACTTTGAGATCTTTAGTCGTGTCATCCAGCCATCTAGTTGGAGGTCTTCCTCTGGCCCGAGATCCAGAAGGATTTTTAAAGGTGGCGATTCGTACTGCATTGTTTTCTGGACTTCTCCAGATATGGCCAAGCCATCTTAATCTATTGCTTCGGATGACCTGCACTATTTGTGGCTGCCCATAGAGTCTATATAATTCAAAGTTGTATCTGATTCACCAACAGCCTCTTTCCTGTACTGGGCCAAAAATATTTCTAAGGATTTTCCTTTCAAAAACACCAGGAGTACGCTGAGTGTCTGCGTTTAGTGTCCATGTTTCACTTGCATAGAGCATTGCAGGTAGAATAAGAGTCTTATAAATTTTAATTTTGGTTTTTCGACTGATTAGGCTTGATCTTAATTGCTTTCTTAGTCCAAAGAAACACTTGTTTGCCATTTTAATTCGGTTGTCTACTTCTGTTTTTATGCTGTTTTGGTCATTGATCATTGTTCCAAGGTATTTGAATTATGTGCGTAAATGTATGAAAAGAAAAAAATAATGTTAAATAATGTATGTAAAATAATTATTATTTAACATTATTTTATTTACCTTAATATGTTTATATAGGTCAAAGTACTCCGCATAATCTCGTAAATACTGCAGCACTTGCGTGTGGTGAATATAAGACAAACCCCCATAGTGCGGAAATGGAAAATCTGGAAAAGCCATTGTCTCCTTCGGAATATTTGTTCTGAAAAGAATTAACAAAGCTGTGACATCTGATTCTCATTTTTAATGCTTAGATATAATAATGTCATGTGAATTAAATTTAACACTTTTGAGAAAGTTTCCATTTGAATTTCTAGTTGATAATAATAACTGCTTTTTAATCATTCCTTATCTGAAAAGCTCAATATAGATTTAATACTTCTTTTCGTTGTAATCTTAAAATTAAAGTAACATTTTTTATTTCCGTTGCCTGATTTTTTTCCTTAAAGAATTTTTGGTGATCTAGCATTAATTTAACACTCGCTGCACTTTTATAGTTCGGCACCACGTATCACTTGATAACGTTTATAACTTCTGAGGACTTTTTGTCAAAAGTTTAAAGCAATAAAATTACGAGATCATATAATTTTTCACCTATAGACTAATTATATATACTTGCTTTTGTTTATATACATACGTTTTTATTTATTTAAATTTACATTAATTTTTGTTTAAACTCGTAAAAGCTGATGATTTGGATGACCTGAAATATAGTTTTGTTGCAAATTGCTCGAAAGCAAATATAGTATTGAAAAATCCAAAAGTTCCCGAACTAAATTACTTTTTGAAAAAAAATGACTGCAGAATTATATTGGCAGGATTTTTTAAAAAAAAAATCCAAGAAATTTTATATTAACTCTTGCTCTATTCGTAACATCAGTTTGGGCTGAAACGCTGATAGACGCTGCAGACTATATCAATTATCAGTTTATTCCACCTTCCCTCCCCTCCCCTGTCTGTCCACTGTTACTTTTGGTTTGGTAAAAAATCAAGAGGAGTCACAGTTTAGAAACAATATCCATGTCATGCCATTATAGGCATTTTGTACTTCCTATATTTTTAATTTCCTTTGTAAAATTCATAGCCATTTTTAATCATTCCTTATCCTTTTTTGATTGACTAAAACAATTAAGTTATTTTTATTCATTTTCACAATGAATGGATATACACCGAAGAGCCATTGCATTATGACCACCCTGCTAATAACATGTAACACCACCTTTAGTCCTCAAAACTACAAGCACCCGCCATGGCATTGATTCCACAAGGTGCTGATAGGTAGTCTGAGGTACCTGGTAAAAAGCGCTCACCAACTGGTCCTGCAATTCCCTCACATTGTGAGGGGGTAGCGTGGCAGCACAAATTTAGTTTTCCAAGTAGGACCACAAATGCTCTATTGGATTAAGGTCAGGTGAATTTGGGGGCCATGACATGACTTGAAAGTCACTGGAATGTCATAACGATTCGACCCTTATGAGATGGTGCATTATCCTGTTGGTAAACACCATCCCCCGCAGGAAAAACTGTTGCCCTGAATGGGTGAACCTGGTCAGCAACTATGTTCAAGTAGCTTACAGACGTCAGGGATTGTTCGATGAGGATTATGGGTCCTAATGTGCCCCATGAAAGCATTGTTCCTGGGTAAGAAATCAAGGAAACCTGGGCGAGCCTATTGTTATAGATGGAGGGGGTTATAATGTAATGGCTCTTTGGTGTAAATATTTCCACTCTTTTCACATTTCTCAATAAATGTAACGTCTCACTTATATTCAATTTAATTGCGTAATGCATTACTATTCAAGATTATTCAATTAAGTGTCAAAATCTATTTTTAATCTTGCTTTCTTTTTAGCATCAAAATGATTCAATTATATATACATAAAAAACATTGAAAATTGTAAACATTATTTTGGTGCTCAATTCGTCAGCGAAATTACTTAAAATAAACGATAGATAACACGGGATTGGCTTAACTTATGTCAGTTTTTCTTTTTTAAAGATTAATCACCAATTAGGTCATCACACACTTGTAACCTAACAATGTGACCGTTAAAATTTCAAAAAATTTAAATTTAACTGAGTTTTGGTTGTTAGAATTTCTTTGACTATCATGGCCATTGAATATTACGATCCGCATATACGTGAAAGTATTATAGAAGACAGTGTAAAGCTTGGCAACGTTGAATAAATAAATGAAATTAAAAAAATAAAAAATAAATAAAGTCTTAAAAATATTATAGTTTCGGTTTTATAATCAAGAGCTTCATAGCTGTTTTCATACAGAAAACAAGTGTTCGTGCGTTAAAAACACGAAGGAATTTTCTTAATTATAGAACTGAAACTGCAGTGTGTTTTCTTCCTGGCATTATTTGTGATTTCATTATTCATGCAAGCTGTTTGCTTTATTCATAAAAATGCTATTTTCAGATTTAGCCATTAGGTTCTGTTGTGAGTGGTTTCACAGAGTGTTTATTTTATTTTACAACCGGAGTTGAACGGCTGTTCAACATTACGGCTGTTACTGTTCAACTCCGTATACTTGGAGTTTTTGCCCTAGCCCAGAAGACTAAAGAACTTCTGAATCAAGCATTGGACATTTCATGCCTTCCTGGAAGACTATTTGATGAAACTATCCCACATTCGCGCTGCATTTAGAGGAAAATCACGAAAACTCACTACGGTTAGCCCAACCGCAAATGGATTCTAACTTATGACCCGTCTATCTCAAATGATAATTTTTTACACTATCACTGTGGTTGGTGCAAAACCGAAGCAGAATTCGAATCGACCAGCAGTCGCTGGGATTCTGACCTAAATCACCTCATTGGACTCTATCACCTGCGTCCCAGCATAATGGACTGTTGTATCATTTGTAAAAGCTTTATCTCACTCCATCAGTACCACCAAATACCAGATAAAACGGAATTTACTTTAAAAACTTATAACTTTTATAGGAAATTCGAAAAAAATTTTTTTTTTAAAAGTGTGGTTAGTTTTTTCACAAAGACACTAAAATCAAAATTTATTTTGTCCCACCATCTTTACTTTTTTCCAACTGTATAACAAACCTGTAAATTCAACACAAAGTTTTTTAAACATTAAATAATGTTTAAGCTATTAGTAATATGCTCTACATAAAAAAAATAACTACGGAGTAAAATAATACATCCGTAAAATATTTTTAAAATCGCATACTTACATTAGGTTTTTATAAATACTGGATTCAATGGTCAAAGTATTTTCATCAAGGCCTACTTTATCTGAATAATTCCATATGCCTCCAACGAAATGCTTTTTTTCAAAAATATCGACATCAAAGTGCTCGGGATCTGCCAGTAAATGTCTCAATGCACATAAACCAGCAGCTCCCGCGCCTATAACAACTACCTGAAATTATGAAAATAAAATTTTAGGAAAATAAATTAATTAATAATTACAAGACAGTAATATATGTCTCAAAAATATAACGGAGAAATTATTAAATTAATAATATTAAGTAGAATAATGTGTTCATACTTTTCATATTGTATTTCATTTATCGGGTAGTTCCGTAAAAACGTGATATAAATATTTTAAAATCTTTATGAACAATGAAAACAAGAAAGTATTCTGATATGGGATTGCATAATAATATTTAAGCGAGGAAAAAATAAAAATGCTATCAAAATATGACGAATTAAGGTTGAGGAAAGGGATTTTAATAAACTTCAAAACCGGTTTAATGGACAACTAATCATTTCTTTTTCAATATTTTAAATTGAATAAAGTGTTTTATATATAAAAATAACTATTTTTCTTTGTTAAAGAGCAAATAATGGCTTTAAAAGGGACAAAAGTCGTATCAGGAGGAAAGCACACATAACACCCCGTAACTCCCTATAATATTAACCTATAAATTTCAAACTCGGACCGCACTTAGAGTTTAATATAACTAACTATTGTACCAAGGGAATTTTTTATAGAACAATTACTGGGCCTACGATGACCCAAAATATGTTTTGTTGACTAACCGGGAGGAGGTGTTTTAAGCTAAATATTCGTGAGGCAGCCGTGTGAAGCGTGGCGAAGTTGATAGCGCGTTGGGCAAGTTAGATTTGTTGTCCCGGACAGCTTGGGTTCGAAACCCGGCGGGGGTCGACCTTCAAATTTTTTTAATTTTTCATATATAACTTTTTTAAATATATTTTCTGATATTTTAACGTGAATAAAGTGTTTGGTATATAAAAGTAACTATTTTTTCATTGGGAAATAACGAATAATAGATAATAAATGGATAAATTTCGGATAATTCTTATTTATTTATTTTCTTTATATTATATTGTTTTTTTTTCAATATTTTAAAAAGAATAAAGTGTTATATCTCTCTATTCTAAAAAAAAGTTTTTGCAGTTAATTTTGTCCCCTGAAAAACTTTTTAACTACGTGATGAAAATCTAAGATTAAGGAATCAATTCATNGGTCGACATTCAAATTTTTTCTTTTTATTTATATTATTTTTTTAAACATATTTTTTGTTATTTTAACGTGAATAAAGTGTTCTGTATATGAAAAAAAAACTGTTTTTCTTTGGGCAATAGTGAATAATAGCTAATAAACGGATAAATTTCGGATAAATTTTTATTTATTTATTTATTTTATATTATATTATTTTTTTAACTTCCTTTTCAATTCTTTAAAAAGAATAAAGTGTTCTATGTATAAAAAGAATTAATTTTCTCTGTTAAAGAGCAAATAATGGCTTCAAAAGGGACAAAAGTCGCATTAGGAGGAACGCACACATCTCACCCCGTAACTCCCTATAATATTAACCTTTAAATTTCAATTTTTGCCCGAAATTAGAGTTTAATATAACTAGCAATTCTACCAATAGAATTTTCTATAAACCAATTAGTGGGCCCACGATGACCCAAAATGTATTTTGTTGACTAACCGGGAGGACGTGTTTTAAGCAAAATATTCGTGAGGCTGGCATGTGAAGCGTGGCGAAGTTGATAGCGCGTTGGGCAAGTTAGAATTGTTGTCGCGGAAAATCTGGGTTCGAAACCCTTTGATGGTCGACTATCAAATGTTTTTTATTTATTTTATATTATTTTTTTAAATATATTTTTCGATATTTTAACGTGAATAAAGTATTTGATACATAAAAATAACTACTTTTCCTTTGGGAATAGCGAATAATAGATAATAAACGGATAAATTTCGGAAAATACTTATTTATTTATTTGTTTTATTTTATATTATCTTTTAACTTGTTTTTCAATATTTTAATAAGAATAAAGTGTTTTATATATGAAAAGAATTATTTTTCTTTGTTAAAGAACAAATAATGGCTTAAAAAGGGACAAAAGTCGTAGCAGGAGGCCCGCACACATCACACTCCGTAACTCCCTATAATATTAACCTATAAACTTCAAACTCGGACCGAACTTAGAGTTTAATATAACGAACTATTGTACCAAGGGAATTTTTTATAGAACAATTACTGGGCTTACGATGACCCAAAATATAATTTGTTGACTAACCGGGAGGTGTTTTAAGCTAAATATTCGTGAGGCTGCCGTGTGAAGCGTGGCGAAGTTGATAGCGCACTGAGCAAGTTATATTTGTTGTCCCGGAAAATCTGGGTTCGAAACCCTGCGATAGTCGACTTTCAAATTTTTTTTATTTAATTTATATTATTTTTTTTAATTTATTTTTCGATATTTTAACGTGAATAAAATGTTCGGTATATAAAAATAACCATTTTTTTTTGCAAAAGAGCGAATAATATCTAATAAACGGATAAATTTCGGATAATTTTTATTTATTTATTTACTTTATTTTATATTATTTTTTAACTTGTTTTTCAATATTTTAAAAAGAATAAAATGTTATATATCTATAAATAATTATTTTTCTTTGTTAAAGAGCAAATAACGACTTAAAAAGGGGCAAAAGTCGTATCAGGAGGAGCTCACATATCACACCCGTTACTCCCTATAATATTAACCTATAAATTTCAATTTTTGCCCGAAATTAGAGTTTAATGCAACTAACAATTGTATTAAAGGAATTTTTTATAGACCAATTAGTGGGCCCACGATGACCCAAAATATGTTTTGTTGACTAACCGTGACAAGGTGTTTTAAGCTAAATATTCGTGAGGCAAGCATGTGAAGCGTGGTGAAGTTGATAGCGCCTTGGGCAAGTTAGATTTGTTGTCCCGGAGATCCTGGGCTCGAATCCGGCGATGTCGACCTTCAAATTTTTTTAATTTTTCATGTATAACTTTTTTAATATATTTTTAAATATTTTAACGTGAATAAAATGTTCGGTATATAAAAATAACTATTTTTTTTNAATTCAATTTTTTCCTAAAATTAGAGTTTAATATAGCTAACAATTGTGTCAAAGGAATTTTGATAGACCACTTAGTGGGCCTACGATGACCCAAAATATGTTTTGTTGACTAACCGGGTGGAGGTGTTTTAAGCTAAATATTCGTGGGGCTGACATGTGAATCGTGGCGAAGTTGATAGCGCTTTGGGTAATTTGGATTTGTTGTCCCAGACACCCTGGGTTCGAAACTCGGCGAGGGTCGACCTTCAAATTTTTGTAATTTTTGATATATAACTTTTTTAATATATTTTTCGATATTTTAACGTGAATAAAGTGTTCGGTATATAAAAATAACTATTTGTTCCTTGGGAAATAGCGAATAATAGCTAATAAACGGATAAATTTCGGATAATTTTTATTTATTTATTTATTTTATTTTATATTATTTTTTTAACTTTTTTTTTCATTTTGTACCGTAACGAAATTAACTGTTAATCGAAATTGAGTATTTAAAGAGAAAACGAAACGATTATGCGTCTCTGCCCATGAAAGTTGAAATTTTTTAAGTTTGAAATTTAAAGATGTTTTTAATAATCATCTCTCGCAATTAAAACTGTCTTTTCTCCTAAAGTCCACTTTTCTATGCTGTAATTTATCACATTTCGATAACATTTTTGTTTTTGAATACTTATTTTAAATACTTATTTGTGCTTCCCTATGTGCATCTCTTTATGTTTTCCCCTGTTTGATAAAGATTCCAAAAATTCATATTTAAGTTCTCTTTATGAAGTAGTAAGTATATTTTCAAAAGTCTTTTCAGAAATGATATAATTAGAGCCTATACACTGAGTAACATAGAATAAAATATGCATATTACAGATATCAGATTCAATATAAAATTTGCGTAACATGTTTAATGACAAAATATGTAAAAATCTGATTAATTAAGAAAATAGTAGTGGACTGAAAGTGTCAAATTACACAAATGCTTTATTACTAAATGCAGTTAGCTCCCACAAGTTTTAGAGGGGTATAACGATTAGAATTCTTCTTACATTTATTGATTACAGTTGATAATTCGTAAAAAAAAAAAACTTTTTTTTAAATAAGAAAAAGTTTGACTGAGCTATAGAAATATGAAACAAATATATTAAGAGTACAAATTATGTTGACGATGTCTAAAAATGTTTTACATGAAAACTTTGAACAAGTATGTATCTGAACTTTCACTAGATACAGGATATTTCGTAGCTTTTCCCCTGAATAATTATTTTTCTTGTAAAAACAAAATCAAGTATAATTGTGCTCATTACTGGTCAAAAATTAATATTTTAGTGAGGAGAAAAAACGTTTCCAAATTGTGACTTATCATTACTGGGTTCAAGTAAAGAAGACATTAAAATCATCAAAAAGTTCACTTGTAGAGCTGGACTAGAGTTCATAATTTTTTCACTCAGGGAACTTTTGACTTTATCTTTAAATAAAGTGGTTTAAAATAAATCCCTTTTAATTGATCTCAATTATGATTGGTCAAAGTTTGAAAACAGTTTAATTTCTTTAATATGTATTTGAGGTCTCTAATATACACAATTATTTCCATTACTTTTGAAAAGAATTCCTAAAATATTTATGGAAGGTGGTCATTATTAAAGATTCTTAATAAATATTTTCTCTAGTGCAACCCAATCTGAAAAATAGAAACTATAACCTATTTCTCAGATTGAGAACCTCAAATAAATATCATAACCTCGAAATAGGTATCACAATCTCGAATAGGTATTATTGTCGAATCGATATCATAACATCGAATAAGTATTATAACGTTGAAAATTTAGTTTTGTATAAACGGGATTTTCAATATTTTTTTCTTTATCAATCGTTTAACTTAGTTTAGTAAGCAATTTTCAAAATTGAAATTCTAACTTTCAATAAAAGATAGTAATATATTTTAAAATGTCTAAAAAAATGAAGAAAAAAAAAAAGAGTTCAAAAAGATTTCTTTTCTTTTCCAATCTGTGTGTTTTCTCTTGCCATTAACCCCTTCAGGATCTGCAGAAAGAAGTGCTTTTCAAGGTGCGCACACTCCGAGAGTTGTTGTTGTTTCTAATACCCCTTGCCGAATATCAGCAAGCCTGCTTGGTGAAACCAAGCGAATTTAAGGCAGAGAGTGTCTTTCTTGTTTTTCAATGGTGTCATCTATGGCCAAGAATACGACTTCAGCCACACGCTCGTCACAGATCATTTTAAAGAGCTGACCCATTCATACATCCATTCATTCATACACTGATCGTACTTTGACCTGAACCAGAGAGCGATCAATCTCCAATTCAGTACCCTCAGAGGTATTGATTTGTTATGGGAAGTTAAAGGGGTTTGTTACCCGACAGATTTAACGTACACCAGTCATCGCTCCCGGTGACACCGTCGCCTGGGATCGAACTCTCGATCTCTTGAACATGAGGGCGCCGCACTGACCAACCTGGCTATCCCGGCTCATTTGAAGAGTATATGTAATATAGAGAAGGTACTCTATAGTACGTATATGTGCCTATAATATATGTGCTTATGAGTACGTACATGATACGAGACGATACGTATATAATACAAACACGAGATGTAATATGAAAGTACTGAATAGAAACTACACCCGTATGATCTTAGGTCACGATACCGTGACCCAAGAAAAAATCAAACAATCACGTATATCATCATCCTGAAAGGGTAAAAAAATCTGGGTTTGAAAAAGCCAAAATCGTAAAAGAAATTATATAGTAACAATTCATCGAAAAATTAAAGCTTAAATTAATGGCACTTGCAAGAAATACTCGCATATAATGTTCTAATATTTCGTTCATACATTTTATTATTTTTTTGAAACAACCTACGTAATAATTTTTAATATATTTAAAGTTATAAAATTATTTCAGGAAAAATGCGCAAAATAACGTATAAAATAAGTAATTATTGAATTAATTTTTTTAAGATTTCAGATTTCACAAAACAAAATTAAGAGGTAATTAAACACGACGCAATTTTAAGAAGCACCCCATTGGCTAATGGTTTCCTATAAGCATATACATGTCTTCTGTAGATATAGACCAGGGATGGCGAACCTTTATACACCAACGTGCCATTTTCTCTAAAAAATTGTTTAATGAGGTAATAGACGTGCCGTCAAATAATTTTGACTTCGTGATTATTGGGAAAATAATAATGCTAAATACCATAGACTCAAAACTCTTTATTTACATTGAAAAAAAAAACATTTTGCAATGTCTCAGTTATACAAGTAATTCAACTTAAAGTAACATCAATGTGACTTCTGTTGTTGCAGATTAGATGACCAATAACTTATATTAGGTTCTAAGATGTTAGTTTAAGCAGGACTGTTGATTTTTTTTTTGCCAGTTATTTATTGTTAGCTTGTTTTTTACGGTTATTAATTGTTTTTTAGTATTAATTTTTAATTTTTTTATTAATAATTGTTTAATATTTTGTTTGTTTTTTGTGAATTTTAATTTAATTGTTACATATGCTTCATAGCGTAATAACATTTGTGTAATAACAATTCATAGTGTAGCAACAATTGTGATCGGTGGAGTGCCCAAAATATTGTGTCGCGTGCCATAAATGGCACGCGTGCCATTGGTTCGCCATCCCTGATATAGACTACAGTATTTTAGAAACTAAAATCTTCTTACCTTTAAACGAGCCTTTATTGATGCCATTCTCTTACAGTTGGCGTCTAAAAGCAAATGCGATTAATGTTGCTGAAACAATCGTAATTTTTGAGTTTAATTCGTTTTTTACAGCTTGTTTGAACCTTTCAAGAATTTACAAACAACAACTTATTTAACTCTTCGATGCGCTTAATTCCTATTGCTTGTTTTTAAAAATGTTTTGTGTGGATGAAGAAAATCGCTCCCTTCCTGAATCGGAAAAATAAGTGATGACAAGATGTGATAAGTGATAATGTATAGTGATGATGTATATAAAAAAAAAAGTGATGATGTATATAAAAAAAAAGATTAATGAAACTTTATCACTATCTACAAGTTCAACGTGTCAACTGTTATCGTCTGAGACACATCCGCTTCGGTGATAAACAAATTACATGTCACCTTATGAAATAGAAACAAGTGAGGACAAATGCTTAAATTTACATGTTGTAGCTGTTTTGATATAAAAAGTATTTGTTACAAATATCTGTTGCAGCAAAAAAAGTAAGAAAGATGATTAAAAAGAAATTAATTCAAAACATATTCGCAATTGCACCATTAGTTGGAATAGTTGATTTGTCACTCGATTTTTAAAAAAAAATATCTCATAAAATTTATTATTACGTTAACTTTTATATATTTCATGAAATGAATCAATTAGTGAATCCTTTGTTTTACAGCAAAATGTCGAAACAAAAACGATTTCGAGATGGGAATTGATTAGCGAAACCAACATGGAGTTTTAAATTGTCGTAGATAAAATAAATTACAAAATTTAGATTGAACTCAAGTCGAAGAATTCTGTAACAAATTATGTTGTGCTTGGTACATCAGATCAGTACATAACTGGAATGAGGTGCTGCCTGTTTCATTTTTTATGTAAATTTTTACCTCATATTAACATGAAAAAAGTTCAATCCGCNTTAATAAAAATAAAATATTTTACCTCTTATTATAAAAAAAATTATATTCTTAAACTTAAAAAATAAAAACAAAATTTAACTAAACAATGTTGTCGAAATAAAAAGTCTAAATTAGGGAAGTAATAGTGCTTTATTACATACTCGAATTTCTTTTAGTAATTTCTGAAAATTATGAACCCCCCCCCCCTTAAAAAAAATTCTGCGTACGCCACTGAGTCTGAGTAAACTAATCGACACCTTCACTCCTCTATCGTTTTCCCCTTTAGAAATGTGCTCTCGCTCGTTAGTATAGCAGCAGACAGCCCCAGATGTTTAATTTGGAGGAATTCTCCTCAAAACCGCACAATAACGAGCTCTGTTTTGGATACAGTCTATCTAAGCTAAGAACTCCTCCCGCCACAAAGAGTGGGGCCGTCTGGAGCCATGAAAACAAGAACGGCTCATTTTAGGGAGGGTATCGTCACTCTAGGACAAACACAATAGACCGAAGAAAGAGATTCCCTTTCTCCCGCCGATCCGTGCCGAAACTACTCCAAAACAGTGACCCCACACCCTTACTTGAAATAGTCATACCTCGTTACCATAGTCACAGCCACAGATCCAGACAAATGTCTGGATGAGCTCTTACTTTAGACAAACTATATGTTCGAGAAAGAGAGCAGCTTCTTCGTAGGCTTCAGAACCGGTTTTTGTTTATATTTAATGCAAAGATGAAGCCTGGATGAGGCAAATATTTTCGTTTTATTCTTTAACTTAGTTAGCTGTTAATTNATTTTAGAAATAAAATGTCGTAGGTGATGTAAGTGTACGTAAACCTTGTGGGTCGGCGCGCGCAGGTCAAAGCTGTGATAAAAGGATGAACAGCACCGTAATTAAAGACATTCGCTGCAAGTGCAAGTGATTTGTTTTGTGAAACATGTCTTCAAGAAATCATTTAGACGACTTTACTCGAGGAAGAATGATTGGGAAGCTTGAGGAGGGGTGAAGTGCGACCAGTGTCGCCGAAGAGTTCGGGATCAACAAAAGTGTTGTTTCTCGTGCTTGGTACAGTTACTACTGGTACAGCTGTTCGGAAGGTTGGTGGTGGCCGTCCAAGGAAAACAGCACAAAGAGATGACCGTTACATTGTCCTCCAGGCGAAAAGAAACCGTTTTCAGTCAGCGAGCGCCATATCTCAGCAACTGTGCACAGCCACAGGACGACAAGTATCAAGATTTACAGTGGCCAGACGCCTCCACAAAGGTGGCTTATTTGCTAGACGTCCTGAGCGCTGCATACCCTTAAAAGTTAGCCATCGGCGGCACCGTTTAGAGTGATGCAGAGAACATGAAACCTGGACACTTCATCAATGGAGTCGCGTCCTCTTCACAGATGAGAGTCGTTTTAGTGCTACAAGCGATTCTCAACGTCAGTTGATCTGGAGAGAGGTTGGAGCTCGATTTCATCCCAATAACATCGTGGAAAGAGATCGTTACGGTGGTCCTGGAGTTGTCGTCTGGGGTGGCATTATGTTGAACGGGCGGACTGAGCTTCAGATCTTCGACCGAGGTTCTGTAACTGGAGACCGCTACTGCAATGAGGTAATCTTACCCCATGTGCGTCTGTTCCGAGGGGCCATTGGACCAGACTTCATTTTTATGGATGACAATGCCCGGCCACACCGTACTGCTAATGTTCAAGAGCGACTAGAAAGTGAAGATATCACACGAATGGATTTGCCAGATTACTCTCCAGATCTAAATCCCATAGAGCATGTGTGGGATGCATTAGGGAGACGTCTTGCGACACGACAGTATCCTCCTGGTAACACCCATCAGCTGAAAGATGCGTTAAAGGAGGAATGGAGACGTTTACCCCAAGAACTCCTGGATAATCAGGTGCTTAGCAAGGAGAGACGATGCCAAGCAACAATTACAGTAAGGGGAGGGCATATCCCATACTAGGGAACATCTGCCAGTTGTACTTACGCTTCTTCTGGTAATCATGTGTAACGCCACTGTATGTCAAATAAAGCCTTTTTTTGTTCCATACCCTACTTTAAGCTTTATATTCATTTCTGTGCCATTATTCTTTTACCATCGTTTAAGTACAAAACAATGTACATCATATTCAAATTTCCTGTCCATCGGATGATTTCTTGAAGAGTTATGACAAAAAACGCACTTGTTGCTTAAGTTTTGCACACCAGTGTATATGTTCGAGAAAGAGAGCAGCTTCTTCGTATGCTTCAGAACCGGTTTTTGTTTATATTTAATGCAAAGATAAAGCCTGGATGAGGCAAATATTTTCGTTTTATTCTTTAACTTAGTTAGCTGTTAATTTAACTACGCCATTAACTTAAAAATTGATTAGTTATTCATTCTCTAAAAAAGAATTTCTTCTTCACTGAAAATTTTATAAAAATTATCTCAAATCAACTTTCAGTATTATCATTCAATATCAAGTTTCAATAACTATCATTCAATCAACTTTCAATATTATCATCATTTTATGATCATAAAATTCTAATTTTCTAGATGTTAGCGTATTGTATATGATTCCAAATATGAATTTAATAATGAATGTTATTTAAATGAATAATTAATTTTTTTAAAGTCTTTTATTCTTCTAAAATAAAAAATCATGCATGATTCATTAATAAATATTGATGATTTAATATTTATTTCTATTTTAATTTAAAATATATTATATTATAATAAGCCTTAATGTATTGCCTTAATACATTGTATTATATAATATGCACCTTTAAATTTAATATCATTGACGAGAGTGCAGTATGGAAAAAAATATTTCAGATGCCACTTTTTTCTTCATATTTTATTCGTTTATCTGCTTATTATTTATTATTATTGTTTTTGTTAAATTGAGAAATATTTGTTATATTATTTGTTATTGTAATGTACAATTGAATAATTATTTTTCTAATTATTTGTAGAAGCTAGAATAGAAGAAAAAAAGAATTGTTATTAAATTTAGAGTAAGGAAAACAAAAACTTTATTTATTAATATGTAATTTCCTGTTTTGTTCACGATTTTTTTTTCTTTTTTTTTTTGAATAAAAATTTGCTAAAATGCAACCCTATTTGCAAATAATTTTTTAAAGACAATATTTACTCTGGAAAAAATATGATTTGAATTCACTAAAAAGTATTATTTATTTCTTATAAATTATAAGGAATTTAATAATAGTGTTGGCTATCCAAATGGGCTACAGGTGACGTAGAGCAGAACTCTTTACCTACGACTACACTTCGCATGCTTTCACCTGCAGCGCGTGGATAGTCACAGGAGAAGGATGTACGTTAGTTTCTGTCTTGATTTTTAAATAGATTAAAAACTTTTAAGTTAGGAAACTACATGAAACTGAAAACTGCAGTTAACATAGTTTTAAGGGAAAGTGCCGTAAAAATTTAAAAAAAATATTTTTATCCGAAGATAATTAGAAAAGGAAAGATATTGTAGTACAATGCGCAAAAAAAAAGAGAAAAAAAACAGACCATTCTAAATAACTTTTGATCTAAAGATCGAATCTCCACGCTCATAATGGTTCGAAGGGGTGACCTCAAATATACTAAATAATTAGTGAAGGCGTCAGACACAAAAACTTACTTTCTCTGAATAGCCTTTTTTCGGACGGACAATTTAGACCCCTTTATGTTAATTTTATTTTATGCGTATTTCACCATATTTTAAGAACTTTTTAAGCAAAATTGAAAATTTTGTGCACACAATTGATAAATTCATTTATTAAAAAGTTATTCTATGGAAAATATAGCTTTTAATAAATATCTAATATTGTTGATTTTTTTTTCATTTAATAATAGTCGAAAAACTTTTGTTTTGTAAGATATATAATTTTTTACATCATTTTAAAGAATGTAGTTTTAAATGGCAAAATACAAAAATGTGAATTAAATTGGTCATGGATTTGATTTCTCAGGTGTCAGGAACTATTCTAACGTTTTCACTCGAATTTTGTATTTTGCAATTTTAAATTACATTCTTTAAAAGATGTAAAAACTTGTATAGTCAAACAATTTTCAACTGTTATTAAATAAAACAATAAAAAAAGTCATAAATATTTCCTAAAAGTTATATATTGCATAAAATTATCTTTGGATAAACGAGTTTCTTAATTGTGTGCAAATTTTTTAAAATTCGCTTAAACAGTTCTCGACATATCGCGAAATACGCAATAAAAAAAAACTTATGTTTATTCCAAGAAAGTACGTTTTTGTGTTTTATTTCGTAATTTAAAACATCATCTGCAGTAATTAATTAGCATATTTGAGATTAACCATTCGAACCTTTAAGATTCAGTCCTAAAACGCGAAGATCAAAAGTTATCCCTGGGGGGTCTGTTTTCTATTTTGTGCACTGTCAGGGCGTCAAAAATAAATAAATAAATAAACGAATTACCCTGAATAACTTTTGATCTTATAATCAGATCTTCACATTCTAGGATTCAATCTTAATGGTTTGACGGGATAATTTTTAATATGCGTTACATTTTAAAAATCCATTTTCTATTTTGTGCACTGTATAGTACTCCAAAAAAAGTGGACCACCCGGAATAACTTTCCATCTAATAATCGGATCTGCACGTTCTAGGATTCAATCTTAATGGTTCGAGGGGGTAATTTTAAATATGATATTTAATTATTACAGATAATATTTTAAGTTACGAGATCAAACACAAAAACGTACTTTCTCTGAATAAACATACCTCATTTTTCGATTGATTCCGATTTCTGACCCCCAAAATATAGGGCGTAGCCACAATCTAGAAAATATGGTTCCCATAGTTCGGTCAGAAGGGCGATGCAAAGTTTGGACGCCTTAACATAAATTTCACTTTCTGTGTATTTTGCCACATCGCGAGAACTTTTTAAGCGAATTGAAAATGTTTTGCCCTCAGTTATAAAATTATTTCATCCAAAAATAATTTCTTGCAAAAAATTTAATTTTTGAAGTTCTTTATTATTTTTTATTACTTTATTAAATATTAGTACAAAGTTTTTTGAATTGTAAGGTATGCCATTTTTCAGATAATTTTAAAGTACGCAATTACAGATGGCGAAACACAAATTTTGGCCGAAATCAGTTAAATAGCTCTTCAGAAATCGAATTTTAAATACCTAACTTTTTTTAAATTTAATTTCTCAAGAACTATTCAACCAATTTTGCTCAAATTTTGTATTTTGCCGTATAAAATTGTACTTTTCAAAAATGAAGCAAAAAAACTGTATACCTTAAGATTCAAAAGTTTTTTTTGACCAGTCTTAAATAAAATAATAAAAAATAATGAATATTTACTAAAAATTGTTTTTTACATGGAATTATCTTTGTCTAAACGAATTTTATAATTGCATGGAAAAATTTTCAATTTCGCTTCAAAAGTTCTCAAGATATAACGAAATGCGCAAAAAGTCAAATTAACATTAATGATTCTGAAATTTGGAGCTCTCACCTGACCAACCTATTGGGATCATATTTCCCCTAATGTCACTACGCCCTTTATTTTGGCTTTTGGGGGTAAGAAATCCGAGTCCGAAAAAAAGACATGTTTATTCAGAGAAAGTACGTTTTTGAGTATGATTTCGTACCTGTACCTTAAATTGTCATCTGCCGTTATTAATTAGCTTACTTGAGTCTATCCTTCCGGCCATTAAGATTGAGTTCTAGAACATGAAAGCGATGATCATTAAATTAAAGTTATTCAGGGTGGTCAGTTTCTTTTATTTTTTATTTTTCTTTGGGGCTGCACTGTACATTCCCATATAACTGAGAAGGGGGAGAGACAAGAGGAGAGAGCGTTAGAACATGGAACCTGCCTTCTCTCCAGATGACGTATTAGAGCTTTCCGTCCTGACATCTAGCGATGAATTAACTGCTAACAAAACAATATTTGCGAGTTTTCTCATGAACTTCAACTTTCATTTTAAATATATCCTATATCTGTGTCTGTAAATAAACAAATGAATTGAATTTTAATTTTTTTATCTATAATGAATTTATTTATTTATTTAAAATCAAGAATGAATTTACTGATCATAATTTTATAACCCTTGTTTTGACTTACTTATTTATTAAAATATTTTCTTGTTTTTATAAAATATTAACTCTAATGAATTGAAATAGTCAACTTGCACATTTTTGACTGAACTTTTTATTATTATTATTATTGAGAATGAATTTAAATAAATGATTTTTACATCTTTAAATTATTATTTTCACATCAAGAAATTCTACGCCTACGTTTTTGTTATTTATTCGGTAAAACTTATTCGTTTATCATGAGTACTTTTGGTGGAATTGTGGATGAGTACAAGCTTATTTCAATCGACTGTTTTCGGCAGAAAAACTATGAATCATCTACATATTTTTTATCTCATTGTCACTTAGGTACTACAAACAAATATCAATACTTATAATATTCAAACATACAGTTATAAAACTAATAAATCTTTGTTTTTAGTATTTTTAACATTTTTAAAAATCATAAGTAGCAACCCTACTGGACTCAGTGTTACTTTATAACAATTGATAATCGAGCTTATATCAATTATATCTATCTATTTATTTTTTCTAGTCCAGTTGCAAAAAATATTTTTTTTTTTATTACCTAATTTGTGATCAGGTAAATTTATTTATACCGAAACCAAATAAAATTACTATTCATATATTTTACAGATCATATGCATGGCCTACGTGATGAACATTTCTGGTTTCTGTTACAAGGAAGGTTTGTTTAGTTTTTTTTCTTGATTGAGATTTCTTGGTCATTAAAGCAATACATTAATATTTATATTTTATAACATACTTTATATGTTAATTTTTTATTATATTTTAAGGCATTAAAAAGATTATGTTTTGCAGGGGTTTCAGCAAAATTTATCTTTCGGAGGTCTCTGAACATCTGTTGAAGAATGATTCAAGTTATAGTCACCTGTCAGAATATTTAGTATGTATGCTTTATTAAATCACTTTGATAAGTTAATAACTTTATAACTTAAAGAAGTAAATTTCTGTTTATATTTTTGCTTTTCTTTTTAACTGAAAATATTAGCATTTCAATAAATTAATTTTGTTCAGCAAACAAAAAGTGTTTTTTAATATGTTTTATGAGATAAATTTCTATATGTTTGGCTAAAAGGATGAACAATTAATTTCGAAAGTTTGAGAATCAAGCTTTTAGATGTTACACTGGTTACTTTTGAAGCTTTAACACAGGTTTAATCGCAGCTTTTTTCTGCTCTTTTCTTAATTTACATTTTCATGCTCTATGATAAAAGAAAACAAAAGATCATTTTAGCATATTAAATAACCTTTAGCTTTACACTGATATTGATTGTTCCTCATTTGAGTCACCTATTTTTCTTTGTTGTGCTTTCCTGTCTCCGTGCTTAAAAACAAGCGAAGTTGTAAGAAGCGAAACTGTACAATCACATAGAGACTTGAGAGGGTGCAGGCTTGATTAATAGAAGAAAAAACAATTAAGTTTTAAATAGAAATTTTGAAAGTGCATTCTTTTTAGTATGATTAAAATAAGCCGTGGTGGCTCAGGAGATGGAGTGCTTTCCTCCCAAAGATGTATGTGTTTGTATCTCAGCAATGGCTAATAGATACGAATTCTGTACCAGGCTCAGACCAATTGCAGAGTTGACGTTAAATATTCTCTGTGGTAGATGGATTATGGGTTAGAGTCTCCTTGTTTTCAGGTTTTCAATATGAGGTTTTCCTCTCCATGTAACACAAATGCAGGTTAGTTCAATCAAAAAGTACTGGTAAAGGCAATTTTCTCCCTATACGTGATCTGAGAGTTCCATTGTTTTCTGCTTTGGGTTCAAAATTGCAAGGTTATGGAATTGAACATTGATAGTTGTGAATTCAAAATTGGGTCAGTTGTTCAATGAGGGTTATAAAATATGATTAAAAAACTAATTTCTTATAATTTTTCATAAATTTCCTACGTAGAAAAGAAACCTACAATGATATGATTATAAAAATCTTTCTTTTTAGCAGTTTGTGGAATCTAATTTTTACCTCTTATTTTTTTTTGCAACTAACAAGTTCTCAGTGTTTAGCTTTTTTTTTTACTTGATTGACTTTTGCAGAGAAAAATTATGCAGGCAAATATTGTAGCATTATTTTTCTGTCTTTAATAATGTGATCAAAAACTGCAAATTAAGGAGGGGAGCTAGAATGAACATTTTAGGTGATTTTTTTTTTATCAGTCAAATTTCCTCTGTAAAATATCATAGATTGTATATATATATATAATGCAAATTCATTATGCTTCCCCTACATTCTTTAAAATTTTAGGTAGGTCTACCATTAGAACAGCCTAAATTGATATTGATTCCTGACATAAATGGAATGGAAGTAAGTCTCTTAAGATTTTTTTCTTTTTAGCATTTCTTATTTTAAATTGTGTTCCTTTTTCTTGTGTTCTTTGCAGTTTTAAAAGAACAAACAAATTTGGTCAAAACTAATTTTTTATTCTTTTAATTTTAATTCAAATTGCATTAAACAATTATAATTAAATTAGAAAACTCTACTAATTAGAAAGATCAAGTGAAAGAAGGTTTTAAGTTTTAAAAAACTATTCTATAAGCTATTTACACTAGGCTCCATAATTTACTTAATCGTAATTTACCCACTTTTATAATTTGTTAAATAAGTTTTGCTCACATTTTTTTGCATATTTTGACAATGTAAAATCAAAGTTGTTTCCTGACTTTAAAAATGCTCTGTAACCTCAAAAAAGGTCATTTAGTCCTGTTCTTTAAAAATAACACATCCATTAAAAATATTAATTTTAATGACATAATGTGTTTTTAAAAATAACATAACATTACGTGCTTAATTATAATTCATTAAATGTCCTTGTCTGTTTGTGTGGCAGGGCATGAAATTTCAGTTCTATAGGTACTATGTGTACTAAAATTTTTGCTCGCCTTTATTTTGCATTTATAAAATGTTTGAATAATTTTTAAAATGTTAGCATTTGAGGTATGAGGAACTTTATGGTGGCTGATATCATAAAATAATGTAGAAATTATAAAAACAAAACATATATATTTCGATAATAAATATATAAAATCAAAATAAGTTTGTCTTAAGGTTTTAAAATTTTCAGAGTCAATGGTTTCAGAAGAGAAAAGTAAGTGACTCAGCCTTTTTTTGTTTCAAATTTGAAAAGAATGATGTCACTTTAATGAGGCACCATAATCTAAGCATACATAGTTTAGTTTCTTAATTCTTTTAAACAGCAAATTTAAATTCTTTTAAAATTTAAATTTTTTGTAACTCAATTTTTTTTAAACGATTAAATTTATTTGCCAGTCCTAAATATTTTATTTCCAATAGATCATTGTTTTTTACTTTAATTTTGTTAAAAATTTCATTGTTTTTTACCTAAATATGAAATCTAAATATATGTATTTAATCCGAACCATTATGGAACACGCTATGTGTATGAATTCTATAATATAATCTCAATATTTTTACTTAAACCAATATTTCAAATACTTTATCATAGATTATGCATTTTTTAAAATTTATTTTTATCTTCTAGAATTCAAGGGTTGTTGTCACTCTACTAACCGCTGGCCATTGTCCTGGGTCTGTTATGTAAGAAAATTAATTTTATACTTTTTTATAATACTCTTTAAATTTCTATATTGGTAAATGTACCAATTTTTCTTTCATGTTAGGTATGACAAAATTATTTAAATATCTTTGACTATCATTAGTTATTCTGCTTTTTATTCTTGTTACAAAATGCAATGTATTTATTTCAACATTATCAGGGGTCTGTCCAGGCCGAATTTACTACCGTTTAGCGGTACCTTCACAAATTCAACTTTAGGAAAAACGGTAGTTTCACAAATTCAATTTTGGAAAAACGGTAGTTTCACAAAATACTTTTTCTTAAAATTTCATTTTTGTATCCCTTAAGAAACGATAAATCCATATTTTTGTGTTGATTTCTTAATATAATTTTTAATTTTTCACAAATTACGTCTAAATTTTCACAAAATAGGTACCTGTCAGAAAAACCTAGACAGACCCCTGATTATGTTTTGTAACAAGAGAAAAGCTGAGAAAACACCAGGGCTGATTGTGCTCCGGAAGTTTCCGGAGATCGAAGGTCGACGTTTCAAAAAATCATTGATCACAGAAGTTTCCGGAAATCAAATTTTCAAAGGTGGAAGGAACTTAAAAACACAGTTTATTATATTTGTTTGTAAGGGAGAGCCAGAGAGATACTTTATAACCTCATATTCATGATTAATATTAATTTTTTATCAGTAAATAGTTGTTATAATCATAAACTCAAGAAAGACATATTTGTAAATTTTAATTACTTCTCATCATAGATATGTGTCAATGGTATAGGTATGTGTAAAATTTTAAATATACTTTAAGTAAACTAAGAAATATTGAGAGAAAGGAAAAAAACCTTGTTTAAATTTTTTTCAATTTAAACTGTTTTGTTTTTTTTACCCAAGAAATTTTCCAGAATTTTGACTTAGGCTCACAATCACCCTGAAACATGAAAGGGTTTCATTTCTTCAATACGTGATTATTACCCACATGTTTTTCATTAGTTATAATACCATAAACAATAATGCTCTTTATGTGTGTGGGCATGCATTTATTTATGTATGTATTTATCTATCTGTTTATCTATCTATATATACATATATATATATATGTACAGTGAAGCCTGCCTCAGGTTAGACGGACATTCTTGGGACTGAAAACATTTTCGGACTACGAAAGTTGTCCATTTATGAGAAGGATACACTAATAACAAATTTTAATGCCATGAAATGTTTTTAGAATAATTGCACTGATATAGAAATATTTCAATAATCTGTAACTACTGTTTACATTCATATTTATTTACACTTTTAAAAAATATTTTTCCAATACAAAGAGAAATTGAGAAAGTTTGATATATGTTCATAGTATTAGATGTAGCTACTGATAAATGAATATGTTTTTCCTTTCTACAAAGACATTCAAGTTAGTCATATGATAGCGAATTGACGGTCTTAATCCTTCGTCACTTCCTCAAATTATTAGGTTTACACTCCTTACACCTCTCCATTACTTGATAGGAAGTGGAGTAATACCACCTTCAAGGTAAATTTCTTGCGATGCACAGAAGAAAGAAAGCAGCAATACATACCTGTAAGGCACTAGACCCTAGGGGAAGCTCTAATATTCACAATAGATCATCTGTCAAGTGTAAATGTCATAATAATGTTTGATTTATATGAACACCTCAATGACTTTTTATTTTTTACCCAGCTGTGTTAAATACAGGAGTGAAATTGAAATAAAAGAATTTTCAGCGGGAAAGAGGAATTTAAACAATTTAATGCATAATTTCAGCTTGTGATGAGATCTCTTAACTTGTGTTGCCCTGATAAAAATATACTGCTACCTAAAATACCTCGCATGTGCGTATCATTTCCTTTTTCTTTGCAAATAAAGGTAGATGATGGGAGAAAGATTTATTTTTTAGTAGTGAAATATATTAATATTTTTAGTTATGGATAAGGCAAAAAATTTATTGTTTAAAAATGGTGGAACGTTGCATACATTTGTTTTGTGAATTTAAAGCGAATTTTTTTTTTTGGTCAAATTTTAAAAAATTAGTGTATGGTTTAAAGAGATAGAAAATAACTTTTTGGATCATAAATAACTGCCAGCATCCTCTCTGGAGGATTTTTTCTTAAAAAATTCACAGAGAATTAAAAATTAAAATCATGTCTGTAATGAGAGGCGTGAATTTAGTAGGAGTGTCTGTAACGTGAGGTTTTACTATATATTTATATATATAATAAGAAGTGTTGTAACTCATTGGCAGCCTACAGCACCACATACTTTTTGAATGAAGATGTATTGGGTCTCGTTATGGCAACAATTGTTCAGCAACGTGGTGAACAGCAAAAGCTGTAAACCATGTTGCTATTGGCTGAACCCTACACTATAGACTAAAACTAAATATAACATTAAAAAGGTTTCAGCCAAATTCATAGCAATTATTGGATTGAAGATGGTGCATCATAATTGGATTAAAAATACCTTGTTATGTTTTAGGCATTATCGACAATGTAAACCTCAGAAAGTAAATGAAAACCTAAATTTTAAATTTTGCCAAAAATTGATTGCTGAAATTAATTGGAAAATTATTATATTAAAGCTTAGCATAAAAATTTTCACTTTCCTACATAAAGTTAGTTTTATTGTTTCAAATTCGTTTGAATCTGATAACTTCAGCAATAATGCCCCTGAGCACTTTGACATTAATGGAATTAAATGCTTTTTATTCTTTTGCATGTGTTTATTAGAGTACAATGGCTTTAAATTTTAAAAAATCTTTTCAAAATACAAATTCATTATATGTATATCTATTCATATATTTCAGAGTGTGTAGCGTTTTTAAAAAGTGCTTATTTTCGATTTTCGCTATTTAAAAACCCTTAAAGGTGCTATTTTTATAGGGTGTTTTTAAAAAGTGTTCCTTTTTCAAAATATAATCTTTTACTTTTCCCTTTTGGAAAATGAGATTTTAATTTTGATTCTAAGCAGTTGTCAAAAGTAATATTTGATGTAAAGCATCTTTAAATGAAATCAAATTTTAGCTTTTCGTTTGAATAAAAAAGAATTCAATTATTCAATTGAGTGAGACTTTATGTAGCAAGTATATTTAGCTTAGAAACCAAGACAAATAGAAAAAATATAAGTTTTAATATCTACAATATTTGTTTGGTTGCTAGACGCTGTTTAAATAGATCAGAGTCCTCTCAGGATACAGTAAACTAGTTGCATTCGGGAGCCTAATTTGATGCATTTTTTAAAAAATATTTTAGGAATGTATTTGACATGGTCCATAAATTTTTTTAAAAAGGAAGTAACATAATAAATGTAATGCTCTTTAAAGTACATTTGTAAGATGATTTTGGTTAACATTGTTTTTTGAATATTTTTAAAAGAAAGCAACCAGATCTGTCTATCCTAATGAAATGATATATGAACACCAATCCAACCAATATTGTCAAAAAGAATTATCAATGCTAAGTATCAGTTGTATTGAAATGAAATATGGATACTTTTGCGATATTACTAATCATGCAATAATTGGATAACTATGTGTTTAGATTAGTTTATAACAATATCCTGAAAGTTTTTGTATTGAAATTACATTTTTAGGTTTCTAATCGAAGGAGATAATGGNCAGCGACTTTCGTTCCAGGCGATGCATCAGAAATTTGATTTAAGCTGTCGAATAAAGAAGACGAACGATATAGCGATACAAGACACGCAAGAACCTTTACGTTCCGATGCCAACTCGCGCTGGGGAAGACGATGTACGTATCGTTATATTGAAACGGCCTTGATTGATGAGCGGTAGAATCAGTTTTGAGAACATATATCGTGATCTCGCATGTTCGTTACCGCACCTCTTAGTTTTTTTTTTTTCTTCTTTGTCGCGATTTGATATCGTTTCTTGTAGATTATTTTCAGTGGGACTGACTTCGTGATAGTTACCTTGTGCTGAACGTAAGCTATTACTGAAAAGAATGTATAAAGAAGTGTTTCTTAATTAATTAGATAATTTTTTTTGAAACAAAACTTTCTTTTTTATTTTTAAATGTGAAAATTAATTTTGATATTATATGTTTAAGTATTATTTTACATTATTGAATTCATTACAATCGGAAATCTAATTTAAGGTGCCCATAAAAAATTAAATTAAAAATTAATTAAATTTGTTAGGCTATTTTTTACTTTATTTTAATTTATTAAAAACTGTTTGGATAAAATAATAATTTAATGGGTTTTTATTACTTATTTTAAATTTATAAATCTTTAGTTGTTTTTGTTTTGGTAAATAAAATTACAACGAACTTATTTTTGAAATTTTCTTTCTATATTGTTAGGTAAATATATTGATAAATTTCAATTTTATTTATTTTTTTAGTATTTATTTTTAAACTAAGAAATCTTTCGTTATTTGCGTGATCATTTTTATAAAATATAACATTAATATCTTTCTTAAGCAAAACCTATACATCAAATTAATAAATTGATTTAAATCAATCTGAGTATGAAGTTTTGATTGAAATCCGACTGTCTGCGCCTTACAAGTAAATGAATTTCAAAAATACTATATCGCGATACATCGCTATATTGCGATGTAAAAATGACGATGCATCACGATATAAAATTTCTTATATCGCCCAGTCCTAGTGTAGACAGTGGCGTGCAAAGGGAGTAAAAGTGGGCATCCAATTTACAGCAAAGTAAACCAAAACTTTAAATCTCTTTTTAACATTATTTTTTTATTGAGATTTACTTTTTAAATAGTTAAATATTTCATGAAGAATAAAATGTGGTTTTAAAACAAATATAATAAGGAAGTTTCAGGTCGTTTAAACTTGAATAATTTTTACTTTTAAAAATAATTTTTTGGAAATAATAGTTGCAGAAGAAAAACTCCTGCTTACATATACATAAAAAGGAATTTAAAATATATATTAAACTTTATATGAGTTGTTCCAATTTTTAAAAAAAGTTTTTTGGATTCCCCCCTTCTAATGATTGCATTATTACACTCTTATTGGCAACTACAGTGAAGAACTTACCCTGAGCATCCACATACCCCTGCTTAACACTTCTTGAAAAGTGAACTGAAAGAAGGTTCTGAGTGACTTATTGAACAAAAATAGAAATTTCTTCAGGAAATATCTTATTTTTATTTATTTTTTAACTGTACAACATTACATTAAAATAGACCAGGAAATATCCTTTGCAATAAAATTAAATCTCATTAAAAAAGGTTTGAAAATCACAAATCCTAAAATTTTTTCATTCAAACAACATTTGAAAATCCCCAACGGTAACATTTTAATGAAAATTTCATTAAGTGTGATTTTTAAACATTGCTTTTTATAAAATTCAACATTAACTTAAGATTCCAAGTTTCACAGATTGTTTTAAAATCCCTATGGGTAAAATGTTTAGGTTTTAATGAAAATTTTTGCATGGTTTTTAAATGTTGCTTTTAAGGAAATTCAGCATTAACTTATCTTGTCAAATCTCCAAATGTACTAAGTGACAATATTTGTGTAGTGGAAGTAGGTTTCAAGAGCAATTGGGCTACAACCAGTTGATTAGTATACTCAAAATGCCAAGAATGCAAGGATTGACAATGAGATTATCAAGAGATTTTTAGATTTTCCCATTAGATGCTTACGACTTATTTAATCAAATTTAGTAATAATTTATAAATCAAATTTATCAAAATATCATTTAGAATCTTCATCCAGTCAGCTCATCAATTATCAGAGATTTTATATACAAGGGTCATCCCAAAAAAAAAGAAGTTCTTCGCATAATTAAATTAAAAATAAAAATATTGTTGTTGTCAATGCAAGATTGGATACGTTTATACCTTTCTACTTTCAAAAATTGAAACTGTATTACTTGTGTAATATAATTTCTCTTTTGTTTTTATTTTCAACTTTTGAAGCATTCACTGCAATTCATTCCTTCAATTCAATAAAATTTGTTTTTATCTTATTTTCTTTCTCTATTATTAACAATTTATATAATTTAATTTTTAATGTTCTGGAAGATTTGTTGCAAAAAAGAATTTTTTTATCGTTAATTCATATTGAATAATTTAAGTGTTACTATTTACTGAGATTAAATTTTTCTAAATTTTCAGTGCAAAACCTTTTGATTCATTATATATTGACGCAATCCTTCTGTTCTAGAAAATACATGTTTTTACGAACTCTGGGAACTGTGAAATTTATCAATATATGAGATTGTTAAATTTATTTTGTATCTATTTACTGAGGTTAAGTTTTTTCTTTATTGATTAAAGTTTTTTTAAATTTTTTTTTCATGATTTAAGAGCCTTATAGTGTTTTGTTATGGTATTTAGAAACATCGTTTTAACAACAGTATTTTTGTACTTTTTTTTAAAATTTCATTTTTTCTAATTTTTATGCTTTTTTCATTTCTCATTCATAACCTCTCCATTCATTATATGATAGTTGGCTTAATAATATTTGTTAATAATATTTATTAATAAACTTATTTACTTTGTATCTGTTTTCTGATATTAAATATTTCTCCATTTTCAGTTTGAAACCTCTTGATTCATTATACATTGACACCACCTTCTGTTCAAGAAGATACATGTTTTTCCCCACTCGAGAACAATGTCTTGATACCGTTGTACCATTGGTGAAAACGTGGCTTGATAAAGGTTCTGATCACATAATTTTTTTCTCCTGTTCAGCTCAGTATGCATATGAGTTTGTGTTTGTAGAGCTATTTAAAAGATTTGGGGAAAAGGTAATTTAATAACTTTTATATATGCATTGTAAAATTGTTATTATTATTTCATATGCTTTACAAATACAGTAAAGATCTGCTTTTTTTGCATAATTCAGTGGCTAGGGCATTGCGGATTACCAAAATTCAAGTAAACTCAAAAACGAAAGTGGAAACTCGAAAAGTAATTTCAAACTGTATTCGTACTTATGTATATCATTTGTAGCACGATAGTGCTAACAAACGTCAGTATGCATATTGAATGCACAACATAAATCTTTGTTTTTTCCTATAAATCACTGAAATAGAAAATAGTAAATATATTCCATAAAAGTGTTCAGTTACGTTTTTTTTTAAAAGGACTTCAAGGTTAATGGTGGATTACATGCAATATAATTTTTAATCTCTTTGTGAAACTTGCAGATAGTCTACCCACAGTTTATTAGGATTCTACTGTATTATTAATTGTTTTGCAATAAAAGATTCTTTAGAAAATATTATTAAAAAAAAAGAAAGAAGAAATCTATTAACTGAAATTTTTCTTTATCTCTCCCTCTTTTTTTTATAACCATTTTAAATTCTTATTATAATTGATAAAGCATGTATTTTTTCTATGGTATCTTGAAAAGTTCCCTGACGCATATCAAAACATTTGTATTATCAAACTGTATAATTAAATTGTTTTACATCTGAATAAAAATTTGTAGTAAGCTTAATTGTTATGGAAATCAAATATGAAAGCTATAGCATGTCTAACTGATATATTTTCCATAAAGTTTGTTAGCATTAATTTCTCATTTTATTGAAAATTGCAATATCACAATTTAATAGTTAATGTTACTTGTATTGATATCTGAAGTCTTAAGTCTACTGACATTTATAGTAGTTTTATACTATTGTACAATTTTAGGAATTTTGGTATATTAGTACTATATTAAGTAGTCAGTTTTTTTTCTTTACAAAACAAATGAAACTCGGGGAAACAAAACAAAAAATAATTATGGGGGGTTTTCAGGCAAAATATTGGAAGATTTGAAGAAAAAAAAATATGACTAAGTTAAGAAAAAGGAAAAAACTTTTTTAAAGAAAGTTTTTCTTTACTTAGTTTCTTTTTAAGTCTTCTTATATTTCTCTTTTTTCTTATATTTCTTTTTTCCGTTGGAAATAGGCAGTCATTTTGTTCTGACTGTGGTTATTACAATGAAATAAAACTGTCATTATAAGCTAATAATGGGATAAAGCAAAAACGAAATAACTTCTATCTGTTATAGTTTTTGAAAATTATCTTAATTTGCTTGGCATTTTTTTAATTGTAAACCTTATAACAAAAATATGACATTGTTCATGGAATTTTTTTTCTGAAAGGAAAATTTATTAAAGTGCAGCAGCAAATGCTAATAATTAAACTAGAAATATTGAAGAAGACACTAATTCATGATAAATTATATTTTGGTTATAAATAATAAGCATGTATTTGATATAAATTAAAGAGTTTAATTGTAGACATATACAAAACTAGAATTTTTAAGCTACCATTCGAATATTACTTAAGCACTAAAGGGGGTTGGAGGTTTATGCTTTGCTTATTTTTGCTGGCAAAGGAGAGAAGAGGATTATTGCTTATGTAAGTTACTAAATTCTTCTTAATTTATTTATTTTTTTGTAATCGAAAGAAATCTAACAAAAAATAGTGGAAAAACTGCACTTGGAAATTTTTTAAAAAAGAAGTAAAATTTGGTGGAATGAAAAATTTGGGTTTCGTGGGGAATATTCACAAAATATTCGTAAAAACACAAAATATTCTTAAAAACGCAATTCACAAAATGTTCTTCACAAAATTATATAAAATAGGGTGACCTGGGGTAATTCCTGATCAAAAAATGCAAACATCTATTTTGTGAAAAAACTATTCAAGATAANTCACATCTTTTACCTACAAGTGTAAAAAGAAGGTCTATTATTGCTTCCTTAAAATTGAATGGCTCCTATCGCATGCAACATTTATGATGGCAACATTTATTGATGAATTAACCCTAATGACATTACTTCTTTTTTTCGTGTGCATATTTTTCAATCAAGTGCACTTGACAGGTTCAAAAAGTCACCTCTTTGCTTGTTTTTTTCCCTTTCTTTGCTGTAGTTTAAACTTTTATTTTCATAAATAGACTTCTATGAAAAACTGAGACTATAAAAAAGATGGTGCAAAAGTCAAAAATAAATTTATACTATTAAGATAAATTTATGAGTTCATGGAGAAACTCTATTTTAAAAAGAAACCAACTGTTAAGTGGTTTTAACAACCACAATTATTTATGTTAATTTATTAGAGAGTTAGAGGAAAAGGATTTATATATAGAATAAATGGCTTTAAAATGCATTATGGTGATTTTAGCATGACCTTAAACTGAAAGTGGGCAAAATTGAATCTAAGAGTTATGAATGACTAAACACGCAATAGATATGAAATTGCTTGTTATTAGTTAGTCAATTTATTTAATTAATAATTCTGTGTATTTATTTTTTTATTGTTATTATTAAAGTATTAATAATATTGTTATGTATTAGTTTATTTAATATTTGGTATTTTTGTACTTGCTAGATTGAGTTTGTGGAATCAGCTATTTAGTATTAGCTATTAAGAGAAGAATCATTTATAACATTGAAATTTTTTCGTTATTCGCCTCAGGACTGTCAGATATTTCAAGGAATGCAACTTTGCCATTTATTGAAATTTACTTGAAGTGAGATTGAGTTGAAGGATCAGGAACCATGTTTTTATTTTTATAAAATCATTAAAAAAATAATAGTATTCCTAGCTCTTAAATTCTAAAATTTGTTATTCTTGTGTGCACAAGCATTGTTCTTGTGCACAAGCTTTGTCAAATAATAATGTTCTGTTATTATTGTTTGAATTATTTTTTTTTATTTTTTTATAAAAAAGAAAATAAATATGTAATAAAAGTAATAACATAACTAAATGAATCAGCCACATTAAAAGTATTTATAATAGCAAAGTAATTATAGTCTGTTCGGTAATTACTTTTCTCTATAAGCGCATTTCAAGTAATTATAAAATAATTCAATTAATTACCACTTTGACTCAATTAATAAAGTGGCAATTAATCAATTAAATAAAACTTTAATAGTAATGTTCTATTTAATTACCACTTTAAATCTGATGTATTAAAAAATATTTAGATCTACAATGCAATAATATTTATGTATATTCTTTAGACTCATGTGTCAGAGGAAAAATTTATGAAGTATAAAGGTGTTAAAAGTATTGAAGATGCAGTAACTCATATACCTTGGGATGCAAGAATACATGCATGCGCTTATAGAAAAGGAGAATTTAAAGGAAAAGTATACTCCAAAGAAGCACCTTGTGGATATTGTACTGTGGCGGGAGATTCGGTAATATATATATTTTTTTAATACTTATATTTTCAATTCTTCTACCTTTTATCTTATAATTTGAGAAGCATTGTTGCTTTTACTTTTAAATTACTAAAGAATATTCTAAAATTCATGTGAAATTGGAATTTTGTGCACTTAAATGTTGGGAGCATAAAGAATAAGTTGCTGAACCTGGCAGTTCAGCTTTGATAAAATTTAGTGCTACCACTGTGTAAGAAAATATTTGAGCGCTGTTCATTTATTCTCTTGTCATATCACCCAGATAATGCAATTTAACTTTGCCAGACCTTTTCTTAAGCTTAAGATACCTTTCTTAAGGAAACAAGCCTATAAATACCCATGCCCTGAAGGAAAACATTTACCCTTGTATCAGTGAAATTCGGCCACATTTATGCAAAATGGTATTTGAAAAATTTTAGGGTATGCCTAGAAAGCACTTTCTAATTAAGGTGTTCCCTACACCTATTACCATAAACCTCAAGAATCCATAATCTTTCCAAATGAAGAAAAAAAAAATTTCGACTCATAATGAGAAAAATATTATCTAACTCGATTTTAAATCAGAGAGGATGGACAGAAGTTTGTGTATTGTAAGGACATAGTATTAAGGAAACTAATTTTTAAACCATGTGAAAATCTTCACATAATAACTGCTGAAAAAGAAATTGATAAAAATCACGTGGATTTAAGATAAAATCATTGCGGATCCTGCATGTCCAAAAATGATTATTTAAATACCTGTGTAATCATGCTATTATACTGCTAAAAAATCATTATTTTATAAAAGGTTATAGCAATTACTGTCAATAAAATGATCGACTGACCAAATGAATTTATAACATATTCTTAGCAAAATTATATACCATGTTTCCTGATGTATAAATCAACTTTTCAAACCTAAAAAAACTTTACAAAATCAGGGGGTCAACTGATACACCGTTAATAAAGTCGAACCTTTGTTTATCTTTTATTATCAATGTATTATAAACAGTAAGATAGAAATGAATAAGTCTGTATCAATTTACACTGTGAAAAAATGGTTTTTATTATATTATATTTAATAACTTTCAATTTTCTTTACATCTAAACGTTTTTTTAAAAAAACAATGTTTTAAATTAGGTTTAGAACTAAAATTAAGAGTAACAAAAGTTAAGATAATAATTTATTCAAAACTATTTCAAAAATGCAACAAAATGAAAACTTTTAAAACTAAAATTACAAATTTAACATCATATGTATCAGATTTACGTTACGTATATAGTGAAAACAATGTGAAACATTTTTAACTTGAGAAATTTTTTTAGACTTAATGATTTAAATTTTTAAAAATTTACATGTTTGGTTTTGTCAATGGTTGATCATGTCAACAGCTGACATACCAGAAATTTGGTATTAAAAATAGGGGGTTAACTTATACACCAGGATATATGGCAATTAAATTTCTATCAAACACATTGACTGTATTTGACAGCATATTTATTGATTAAAGTAATTATTAATTTTAAAATAATTTTAATTATTTTTTTTAATTAAAAATAATTTTTGATGTAAAATATTTTTTTACTTTCATAAACTGTATATCTAAGCCTGTATAGTTCCAAAACTTTTCTTGAAATCCTATCATGAGCTTGAGAACATGAAGCTATTAACTTTGAATTTGTTTTAAGTAGTATATGGTCAATTCAGGGTGCAATATAGCAATTGAGCAATACAGTGTGCAGTAAAAGAAGCCTAGACAAATAATAATAAGTGTAGACTATTACTAATAAGTAAATTTAATTGGTTTCAAAGTGGTTGCCTTTTTGCTGCAAAAAGCAGCAATGCACAAACACTTATTGAAATTTTCAGCTATAGAGAACAAGGAGAGATTCCTTTAACTGATGAGAAGCTCTTTACTGTCTGACAAGCACATAACTTTCTGAACAATATGATATGCTTTGTAGATGCTTCAAGCACCTTGGCAATTGTTGAACGTCTCCAAAATTCAAAGTCGGTCATGATCTGGGGCGAAATTTGCACTAGTGACAAATCACCTCAGGATTTTGTGGATAAGGGTGTTAAAATAAATCCAAAAGTGTACCAGCAGGACATTTTAGAAGCTGTTGTATTTCTGTGTGTCAAAAAGCATTTCAGCAATGTAAACTAATCATTTCAATAGACTACACCAGCTCACAAAACCAAAAAGACACAAGAGTGAGTGGTACAAGGTGCATTTTTCAGACATATCATCTAAAGAATGGCCACCCTTCTCTCGAGATCTAAATTTCCTAGATTACTGTGTATGGTCCATTTTGGAGTCTATAGCCTACACTGAACCACAGAAAAGTTTTGACTCTTTAAAGCAATTGCTTTGGCAGGAATGAGAATTTAAGGTAGAAAACTTGCAGCAATTGCTTAAAATTTCAATAAGCATTTGAGCCTTTGCATTGCTGTAAAAAATAGACACTTTAAAAACAATTAAATTTATTAATGAAAGTTTACTCTTATTATTTCTTATATTTTGTTAATTTTTATTGTTTTAATCAAGCTGTATTAAAAATTATCTGTCTGCATTTTTTTTTTGATGCACCCTGTATAATGATTCACCACTCTTTTCCTGTGATGACACTTTTACATAAAGCTATTATTTAATATTTTTCTTGGTAGATACTAGACAAGTTTTTATTTGATAATAGCACAATACATACAAAATTCTTATTGCCATCTTGTACACTGAGATGTTTTTAACCAAAATTGCTCTTCTGATTATTTTGAAATTGTAGCTAATTGTAATATTGCTTCAATGTTTTCACATGATTCTGTTTGCTTCTGTATTTTCTATTGTATTTTTGTTTCCTATAGATTAAAGTCAGAAAGATCAAGCCAAGTGCCATGTTTTTTAGTAAGGGCGAAAGTTCAAACATTGCTCATTATGATGCTGTGAAGCAGATGTACCGCGTTTGCTATTCTACTCATTCTTCATTGACTGAACAAAGAGACATGGTACAGTACCTGAAACCAAAGAAAGTTTTTCCCAATGTTGTTAACCAGCCTGAAAAACTTGTAAGCACTTTAAAATCAAAAATCCTTTCTTATTTCAGGCTTGTAATTCTCTAGCAATTTTACTGAATTTAGTTATTTTTAAAGTAAAAAGTTTTTTGTTTTTACATTAAAAAACTGCATGTGAAAGTAGAAAAGGTCTTTCTCTTATCTCTAAAATCTTTTATTTAGAAGTCAAAAAAACTTTTAAGCATTTTTAAAATCTAATTTTTTTCCAGGTTTATAAATTTTGGTATTTTAACTGAATTAAATCACTTTTATGAAAAAGATCTCTTGTTTCTTTTGTTACTTTTTTGTTGAGCAGCAAATTAAAACGCTAACTATGTCATGCTACTATTTTGTAATGCTGGTATTTTGTAATTGAATAAACAAATAAAATATTCTAAATTAACTGCAATAAATTTTATTTATGCTGAAAGAAATGGAGTTAATCTTTGGAATATTCTATATTACATATTATGTTATTCTATATATGTTATTTCTATCTATGTTATATGTTCTATGTTATTTTATTAAACTTCCTGAAAAACTTGTATGCATTCCCAAATTCTTTACTTTCAGTTTAACTCTAAGTCGGTGTCTTTTTTTTTCCTCTTTTTCTTCTTTTTTTTTTGTTCTTTGATTTAAAGTAAAGCTTTGAAAAGGGACAAAATTCAAGTTTTTAATTTTAAAAAGCTGTGTGCAAACTTTTTATTATCCTAAAGCAGGCTGAAATATTTATTTCATGATGGTATTTCTCTTTTTTTCTTTCCATTTGGTAATTTTATTAATACAATTTCTTTCCTTAATTTTGCATGAATTTAGGCAATCTATATATAAAAGTTTTATGCATTCGAAATATACCATTAAATTTATTTATATTTTTTTAACACTTTCAAAATATAAAAGAAATTTTTATTAATAACATATCTTAATAAGTAAATGAAATTAAATTTATGTTAATTTTAGAATTTTAAATTCTATTTGAATTCAAACTCTACTTTGTATGTTTTTGTTTAAAAACGATACAAAAAATTTTCCCTTTAGGAATTGAGGTAGCTCTTTAAACATTTTTTTAGTTAATGAATACAGGTTTGGTACAAAATAACATACCTTAAATAACTTTTTGATCTATAAAAAAAGCTATATATTTAAGTTGAAAGTTTTATAAAATATATATCAAATTTATAATATATAGTGATCCGTTATTTCCATCATTTATAAATGTTGCATTTTAAGATTTTAAAAATACACAGTTAAAAAAAAATCAAGCTATTTCAAAAGTTTTTGTTAAAATAACTCTTTTAGAAAAATGAACATATGAAAGTTGCCAAAAACTGGAGAATTGTAAGTGATTTTAGAAGTTATTTTAATGAAAGCTACAAGAAATGCTTGATTTTTATAAAACTGAATTATATGTTGTTAAAGTCTTTGGTTTTGCATTATGTTGAACTTTGTGTTTTATATTTCACACATTCTCATACGTGCTTAGTAAACATGGCAATATAGCAATGAAACAGAACAATATTAATGCTTAAAATTAATTTTTAAATATTAATACTTTAAAAAGCAGAGATATGTTCTAATGTAAATTATTAAATGCATTGGAAGTAAAATCCAACATATGTATTGATTTTTGTTGCTTCATCAAGACTTTTTGAGAGTTAATATTGGTGAATTGTTGCTTATAGAATTACATTATATACATCTGTAGCGTTTTGAAAAGTGCTTAAAGATGCTTATTTTTGATTTTCGTTTTTTAAAAGCCCTTAAAGATGCTTTTTTCATGGGTGTTTTTAAAAAATGCTTAATTTTCTAATTTCGAAAAGATTTTTTTCCTTTACCGTGTCTATTTTCGCCATGTATTATGCAAAAGCGTGCTTTTCACATTGTTCTATTCAACTTGTTCTATTCACATTGTTCTATCCTGTGGTTGAATGGTTTTCACAAACCTTTCAACCACAATTCATTTCGGCTTCCCATTGGTCGGTAGCGTATGAAAGCGTTAATCATTTTACATGTTTATTGAAATACTTGCTGTCTCATGTGCAACTCTGCTGCATTTTGCAAGATATTCACAATTTCAGACTTTATTTTCCACCCTCTGATATCAAATCGAAAAATATCTCGATCATTTTAAATGGCTAATATAATAAAAAAAGTTCTTTGTCAGAAACTAGTTATTTTATCATCCTCATGTAAAGTATTTGCAAATTATTTTGCATTTTGTTAATATATATAGTGCTTACAAATATTTTTTTAGTGCTTAAAATGTACTTAAAAGGTGCTTATTTTTTATTGAAACATTTAGCTACGCACCCTGATATAGATCTGCGCCAAACTTAAAGTACTATTAACTTCATTGGAACTCAAATCAGTTAATTTTAAACTTGCATAATTATATAAATAGTTATAGTTACACTTGACCTGTCCCCTGAGCATTTTGCATTAAGCTGCAGGCTATTCTACAAGAAAGACTAGTTTTCCTGGTGTTAATAAATCAAAAAGTTATACTTCACAGGAAAATTTTAATTATAATTTTAAATAACTTTTAATGGCGTTTTTGGTGTGTAATTAAAACTTTATTTTTCAGATTTTAGTTGCATTTGCATTGCATATACTTTTTTTCAGGTTTTTTTCCCTACTTATTTTTTTAGAATTAATCTTAACATTATTTATCCAATAAAAATTACATTTCATGAAATAAACACATTTTCCCAGATAATATTTTCTGTATTTTTTTTAGCTTATTAATCAGTTATGCATCTTTTAATTCAATGTAATACTTTCATATTTTGTATGTTTCGAAGTTTAATAATTTCATCAGGAAATTATCTACTTCAAAGATATACTTATAAAGAAAAATCTATGATAATGATAAGATAAATTCTTTTTTGTTGTTTCAATTATCTAAATCTTTCGTAATTTGTATTTTGACTTCTTTGAATTAACCTTATATGTAACATAGGCAGCAATTATAATTCCGAACATTCCTTTTTGTTGTTTCAATTGTCTGAATCCTTCAAAAATTGTATTTCAATTTCCTTTAGATCTTACATTTGCTGCAAGCTCCTCTCTCTTCAGAGTCTAGTGATAGCGACTCGGAACAGAACATATCGCCTTTGGGTCCTCTGAAAAGTCTTGCTGAAGGTATACATTTTTGTTTTACTACTTTAGGTATCTTAAAACTATTCAGCGCCCTATCTTTTCATATTTCATTGTTGTTTTCATATTGTTGATTTTCTTTAAAACAGAAATGTTCGCAAATGGTGTAATTTTCAGAATTACCCAAATTATTATAGTAAATGATATTTTGTTTGTTTTTCTTTATTTCAGTAGTTTTATGTTGTAAGACAAAAACAATAATTCATAATATTTTTATTTCAATTTTTTTCTGCTTTCATTATTTCAATGTATTTTTAATTACACAGTTTTTATTGTCATTTGTAACGTCATATTATGGATGTTTCTCATTAAGGGAATTTTTTAAAAAGAAATCTTCTTTGAATAAACCATTATATGCACTCTCTGCAAAGGGGACACTCCCGTAACCGGACACGAGGAGTCATTTAGAGCCTGAAATGTATTTTCAGTCTCTTCAAATCAGGCACCATTTTTTCTAAGTTTGAAAAATAAAAACTATTTCTACTTTAAAAAAAAAAACATGCATCTCTTTACACCATTTTTAAAAGTATGTAAATGTTTTTGCTTATCCTCAACTTAAAATATTATCAAGCTATTTCACTGCTAAGGAATGAATCACTCACACATTTAATTTGAAATAATAATATAATTTTAAAAAAAATTTTCTCACTATTACTTTGATTAATCACCATATTTTTAAATATGTTCATGCTGCCACCTATTGACAAAAAAAGGAAAATGAAAGTACTACTGTGAAGATAATTCAACAGTACATATACTATTGTCTTCTTCCTTTATCTTTGTACAGAAAGGGGAGAAAATGCTGCTGCTCATGTGAAATATTTCGGACATTGGCATTTTCCCATCTTTTCATCTGAACAATACAGGTTACAAGTTGAAATGACACAGCTTTAAATGTTCTCAATTCCCCTTCCTCACTGAAAATTCTTTTCACCTGTTAATCAATTTTATTTATGCCCTTAACACAGTTGGATTAAAGAAAAAAAAACAGAAATCTAGTCATCGAGGAGTTTATATAAATGAAACATTTATTCAGACTCCTAGCAAATGATTGATTTTGAATTTCATAAGGGCTGATGCCTTACAAGCAGGCATTGCCATGTTCTTCTTTTCTTTGTATCACAGAAGGTTTACCATCAAGGAAGTGTTATCAATGATGATTTTGTAAACATTGAAGAGAATGTTGAATGCCAAAAGCATGATTTACATGTGAACAGCATAGTTGAAATGTGCATAAATAATGATGTGAGGGATAATGTAGGAACTGCTACTGAATTAATGCTTCCTGAAAAGTGAAAACTTTGACTGAGAAATTTTTATTTATCCAAAACTGATGAAATTGGTGTAAAAGACTAAATGATTTAGAAATTTACCATGAAGATATGGTAAATTGCAACTGCTTAAAACAAATTTCTATCACATTTCCTTTTTAACTGGTTAAATATAAAACAAAAGCATGTGTAGTGTACCTACCCCTACAAAAATTACAATTCCCTAGTATATAAGACATGTTAACTTGATTCTATGTTGGGGTACCTTTTCATAGATGAAAGTTGACATTGTCGATTACCACTAGCTCCACACTAGTGACCTTCGGGTGTGATGCGAACACGCCTACCTTGCAGAAACTCCCATTATGATTTGAACACATCCTACTTCGATGGATGGTCCACATTGAACAGTTGACTTGCTAGTTGTGACTGCAACATTGTTCTCCTCACGCTGTTGCTTCTCAGTCTCGATCACACACAACGTATACATTCGACTGCTATTGGCAACACAGGAACGACCATGAACTTGATACAGCTCTCGCGATCAGCACTAAAAAAGTACAATGATCTTAATACAGCTCTCCCATCTTCTCACAAAACAGCAATGAATCAACTAATGGTATCCTATTCATCGAATTCTATCGCAGATAAAATTTTGGTGGGGGAGTACTGTAGTGTAGCTACCCCTACAAAAATACAATTCCAATTCTCTAGTATATAAAACTTGTTAACTCGATTCTATGTTGGGGTACCATTTCATAGATGAAAGTTAACATTGTCGATAACTACTACCCCCATAGCATATGTATATCAAATTTTTTCACCTATTATTTTTATATTGTAAATATTATAGTTTTGTTAAGATTAAATAAGTATCAATGTAAATAATTATTATGGATTATATAAGCACTTTTACATCATTGCAATTATTCTAAAAGCATTTTATAGTGTTAGCCATTGTCGCTAGTGTACTCCCCCGTTAATGGACAAATCTCCTAAACAAAATGTTTTTTCAGTTTTAGTGCTAGGGAAAATTTTCTATCATTATTTACTTTATTATTATTATTTTCCATATTAGAATTATGCTTTAGAAAATTTATTTAGTGCATTGATGATACAATTGTAAATTTTGCCTAAATTTTATATTGTGCAAATATCCTAATCCTGTCTCTTTTCTTTTAGCAAATTGTAATGTAATAACGGTCTTTAAAATTGCTTGCCTAAATAATTGTACATACCTTCAAACAAAATACAACTGCCTTATATTTATTTGCAATTTATTCTTTTCTACCATTCTAGTTCTTTTTTGAAATTACAGATATTCTTTAAGCATGTATATGAACTTGTATATGAATTTTTATTTAGGATTTTAATATTTGACCTACATGAACCAGATGTTTTGTATATCTTACCTGTAAATTAAATAACTTTTTATTTGACAAAAATTAATTTTCCATTTTCTTCATTAGGTGCAGATCCTATTAATAATACTGACAGCATTCATTTTTATGATGAGTGTTATAAAATTCCTGAGAATCTAAACAAAGAGGACATTTTTTTACCAAAGAAAGGGCTTCCAGAGATGCAGTTCGATTCTAAAAAAACACAAAACTCTTCAAAGAATCATCAATCCATCCAATGTGAAACGTTCAATCAATCCAGTGAACAACATAATTCTAATTTAGTAACAATAACCAGCAAACAAACTATTTCTAGTTCCTCCCCATTAAAATGGAATTTCCCATCCTTTTCATCAGATGATGAGAATTTGGATCCCAATTCTTCATTTAGCAGTACCAAAGACAAATCTGACTCTGAAAGCATTAATTCAAGCTCACAGGAACAATATGTAAAATTAATTTATAATAAATCTCTAGAAAGAACTCATTCAAGAAATCTTACTATTATTTCGGATGGAAATATTGATGATTCAGCAGCTGCTTGTTTCAGGAAAGATCAGAATAAGTCAGAATTATCTCCTGTTTCAGTCTTTCAAAATAAAGTTTTCGGTGAAATGATATCTGAGAAAAATAGCCAAAGTAACGCACATTTAGACGTTAGTTTTTCTGACTGTCAGTCTAATATTATTTGTGAACTAACTATGCATCCAACCATGGAAACTGAAGGGAAAATATGCTCACAATTACCTTTACCTGCCTGCTTAGATAATGGTGTGTCTAGTAATTCAGAGTGCGGTCGGGTACAGAATTCTAAAGCTGAAAACAGTGCATCTTCAAAGCAGAAACTTCAACACAGTGTCATTTTAGAGGCATCTGATTACAGTCAAATGCAAAATTATAAAGCTGACAGCAGTATTATTTCAAATCAGAAGCTTCGAATCAGTGACATCTCAAATACGTCTAAGTGTAATGAGACACAAAACATACAAACTGAAAAAGATGAGATTTCAGAGCAGAGTTTCCAATTAAGTGAAATTTTAACTGTGTCAGAGTGCAATCCGATACGAAATTCTAAATCAAAACCTGGCAGAGCTGTGATGTTTCAACACAGTGACATTTCATGCGTTCCAGGCTGTAATCAGACCTGGAATTCTATACTTCTGAACAGAGAAAATTTAAATCACAGGTTATACCACAATGAACTTCAGAATAGAATCAATGAATGTCAGATACAGAATTGTGAAAAGAGCAAAGAGGAATTAAGGCAAAAGACTCATCACTCTGATGTTTCAAATGATTTAGGACATTATCAAACAAAGAATTCTGAAATAAAAAATAGTGGTGACCTAAATCAAAAGCCTGAGCATGGCGAAATCAATAATGTAGTTGACCCTGCTGTAAAAGCATGTTTAAAGACTTTGGACCTAGATAATAGCACTAAGACAAAATCTGAACTTAGCTTAGAGTCTAAAAGTAGTTCAAAACTATGTGACTCTAAAGAAACTACTGTTGAAAAATTAGAATCTAAAACTAGTTTTAAACATAGTGAACAAAAGAGATCCATTAGCATTGTTGATCAACCATTTTCAAGAACCAAACCTGACGCAATCCCAAATACTATTTCAGATTTATTATTTTCGATATACAACTCAGATTCTAATGATTCTGACCGATTGGAACAAAGCAATTCCTGGCGTGATTATAAACTTTCATTGGATATTGAAACAGACGTTGCAGTTATCCATTTTTCTAGTAAAAGTCAAAATGATTCTCAGAAATCTGCTCGATCTGCAAAAGAGGAACTGGACTTATTAATTGATGCTATAAATGCAGATAATGCTGAAACTACCCCTAGTTGTTCAAAATTAAAAAGAGATATTCCAAGTTCAGTGCAGGGTTCTGAAAACTGTATTATAAAAATTCCTAGTAACTCTGATCAAACTAAATACTTAAAAAAGAAAAGTCCCGAGAATCCACTTACGTCAACTGACACATTTAATAATAATTTTTATCCTAAACGACTTCCAAATACAGATAAAAGTAAACTGTCTAACACATTGAATAAAAATTTGGCTCCTAATTTTAAGATAAGCTCAGATGACGATGAAATTCAGCTACTCGATGAAATTAGTGAAAAAGAATCTCTAAAGTTATTCTCCGTTTCAAACAAAGCTAAAAGTAAGCCTCCCAATTCATTAACTGAAAGTTCTTCTCAAAAATTTGTTTCAAGTTCTAGTGATATCAAACTAATAAATGGACTAAATGAAGCATTAAATCAAAATACTTCTTATGAGTTTTCTTGTCATTTGCACAATGTGAACAATGATAAATCTGAACTAAATCCCAAATTTAATAGTGAATTGAATGAAGAAGTGGTCATTATTGATGTGAAAAATTTTGACTCTGTAAAAACTTCCCCAAATAAAAAGGAAAAAATCTCAGATTTATTAAAGAAAACTGAAGTTCACAATTTAAAGTCCTCATTTATTGAAAAAATAGATTTCCAAACCGTACAGTCTACTAATTGTAACCAGGTTGTAAATTCATTGAATTTATCTAGTGGTGATGAAATACCTTCAACTCAGAACTTTCAAAATGTTCCAGAACAAGTACTTTATAATTCCAGTTTAAGATTTTCTTCCGGGACTAATTCTTGTAAATTGCAAAGCCCTGATGTTGTTTGCAAACAACATCAAGTGGATGAATACTATCTTTCAAGAAAGCATGACACCATTTTTGGTCCTAATTTTAAAAAGAAAAGGCGATCCTCTAATTGCACTGATAATAGCTCTGAGGTTATATGTTTGAATGACATTTCATCATTCCCAAAAGAAAATCCAGTTATTCAAATCATTGATTTATCTTCTGATGAAGATTGTGATGGAGAGGAATCAAGATTGAGGTGTGGGCAGCATAAGTGGCACACGCACAGACCTGGAAAGTCTCATATTGCTGTGAAATCTCATTCTAGAATAGATTTAGAAACTGATGGCAGCGATGTAGAAGTTTTGGATGATAGTCCTAGTCTTATTGCCCCAAAATTTAATGTCTGTGATCTGACATCAACCAAGTCATCTAATGCATCTTCATGTGTTTGGAAAAAACGAAAATCAGATGAGGGAAGTAATCTTTTATCCCCTAAGAATCCGAAACTTGATAATCGATCAAATTCTCCTGATATTTTTGAAGAAAACAGTGAACCTGGCAGTACTCCAGAAGAGTTTTTACTTCCTACACAAATGTATAGGGTTAAAAATATATGGTAAAAGTAAACATTTCAGCATAAATATTCATCCTGACTGACCCAAGTGAGGGATTTAGCTGGTACATGCATAGCAGTTCTTAAAATGAAAAATTTATAGAAATATTTTTAAAAGCATATATATATTCTTGGAAATTCCAATATCCAAATGAATTTAAATTCTGAAAGTATTTAAAATATAATTAATTTAACTTCCTTTCTGTATTTTAAATATTAATTACTTTATTTTTTCTAAAAAAAGTTATGTATCAGTTCTTTAATGATTTGACTACACGAATCTATTTATTTTGTATATTTTTGCTGATAATAGTTTGAATAAAAAAAAAAACTATCTGGGACTTTCAGTTCATTAAAAAAAATATATACTTTCATTTGATACATATATTAGTTAATTTTCTACGTTTTTCTCTCTTTTTCTTTTTATCCATTTTGTCTTTATTGTGCAATATGTATTTATTCAAATCTCTTTTAACTTTTTTACTATGACATTTTCCCTCCAATGATCAAATGTGCTTGATGTTTTTAATCTCATCTTCCACAATTCTGGTTCGCACAAGCTTTAATAATATTTTTTTCTTCTCATTTATTTACATCAATTTTGTGAACTCCAGTATTGCTATTTTATTTTGTTTTTAGTAAAAACTTTAAAAATATATATGAAGGACTGTGATTAAAGAATACTTTGTGTAAGCAGCATATGAAATATATCGACAAACATTATCTCTTAAACGTGGGCAATACTATTTATTTTAAAGTTATTATGCATGGAGTTTACTTTGTGTTGTAAAATTATGTTGAAAGTTATTTGACCTGTATAGTGTTTAAAAATTATCTATATGTATGTTTTGTGTATTTTTCAAATCTTTTAATTTTTATGACTTCTGAACTTTTTTACATCTGACGAAATAGAAAAAAAACATTGTTTTTAATATGCATGGAATTTTTATTTATCGTATGCTGTTTCTAATTGTAATATTTTGAGGCTTGTTAATTTATTTTTTAATTAATCTTATTTTACAGGCGACTATTTTGAAAACCTTTTGACTACTTTATATAGTTTTTTTTTAGGACTTATTATATAGTTAGACTATTGTAAAAAATATGGTTTTTAATATGCATGAAATTTTTATTTATTGTATGCTGTTTTGTAATTGTAAAATTTTGAAGCTTGTTAATTTATTTTTTTATTAATCTATTTTATAGATGACTTTGAAGACCTTCTGACTACTTTACATAGTTTATATTTAGGACTAATTATATAGTTAGACTAATTATATCATTTTTATTTAATTTGCTGAATTATGTTGACAAAACATGTTAAAAATAATGAATTTTTAATTATAAATTTAAGTTTGTTGCTATGTAAATGTTTATTTATACACCCATCGTAAATTTGACTGATTGATACAAATGATTTGATTTGGTTCCGCATAATTTTACTGTAATGCAGTACTTGCTTAACAACTTGTGAACACTCATGTTGAAAGTGTCAAATTGTGTGATATATTTTACCTGTTAAACAGTTACACCAATAATATAACTGATCAGACTTAATATCCATATCAATGTATCCAATATATCATTTATTTTTTATTGATATATATATCATTCTGTTCACCAATATTCACACAATTAGCAATGTTCATTTTAAAAGATGGTCAATATTTATAATTTTATTATATTTCTTTAATAAATAACATTAAATCGGTTTAGTAATTAAAACTTAAGAATATTTTTTTTTCTTTTGTCTCTGCACATTTGGGCCAGAAATACAAATTTGCTTTGTGACACATTGGAGCAAGTTTGACATCATGTAAAATATTTTGCAAGTAGTATTCCTTTAAAGTTATATTTAAATTTTTATTTTGGAGAAACTCATTTCGATTTTGATTACAAAATTTTTTTAGTTATATCTTAGCTTGTTTTTTCTTATTTATGTTTGCTTTCTTTTTCATGTGCCATATTTTGTAAAAATTGTTTATTGTAATTTCTTTTCTATATTATATTCTCTTCCTTTTAAAATTATATTACAGCTTATAAACCTGTTTTATTTCATAGCTCATAGATTTTATTTTCATTGTAACTAAAAATAATATAAGCATTGTGGGTAGGTATTAAATCCCTTTATTAAATTTCGAGGTATGTAGAACACTAATTATAACACTCTTATTGGACACTTTGACTTTGTTAGGAAATCATAATTATTAGATAATCTATTGTTATGAAGTATTTATTAATAAAGAGGTATACTGAAAAGAAAAATTACTCTAGTCTTCAATTATTGGTCTGATGTGTTTAATGAATTACAAGAAATGAGATTTTACATTTGAACGTTTGATTTTCTGATGATTTATCATGAAGTGGTTGATATTAGATGTCTAATTAAACTGCTTTTTTTCAACACTACATTGTGAAAAATAAAAGAATATGACTTATAAAAAAAAAATTCTAACTCAGAAACTATTTGATCGATATTTTTACTAACTTTGTATTTTTATTTTTACTAACTATTGCAATTTAAAAATTTTCTGATCAATATAAAATGCAAAAAATGGTAATTCTAAAACCATTTTGCATCGATCACTGACTTTTACAAATATGTTCGAAAATTGAAACTGGTATTAAGTATTAAGGTGCCTAAACTTCTGACTGATCTCCTAATTTAACTGGTGGGACCTAATTTTCCAGACTGTGGGTACCCCCAAGTTCAATTAGAATTCAAATCAGTTGAAAAAATCAAAAAGTATTTAACAGAAGAAAATATTCATTTAGTTAAAAAAAATCACTTCTTTAATAGGAACTTTTTTTGTGGCAGAGCATATAAAAAATTCACGCGTTTATGGGTTTAACCATATTTGAAATCTTTTGAATCATTATGATTGAAGCTTAGTATGTGAAAATGCATTCATTAGAACAAAAGTTATTCTGAGTGATATCGTTTTCTCCCCTCTCATTGTGTATATTAAGGATTTGACTTATGCTTTCTTAATTCTTAGAAGTATGACTTGAAATTGAATTTTAGATTATTTATATTTAATGAATTTCATTGATGGTATCAAACAAAATGTCTAAATAATTACTCAGTCTGTGATGTTTAGTAAAAATTTTCATTATTATTATTATCAAAAATATTTATATTAAAATGAAAAGCTTGTTTGAAGCTTTTAGAAGGGTTTCAAACGCATTGCATATAGGTTATAAATTTTATGACTTGAAATACATCTGTAAAATTTTATGACTTGAAAGACATCTGTAAAAACTCGTATGCTTTCTTAATTATTAGACGTATGACTTGAAATTGAATTTTTGATTATTTATATTTAATAAATTTCATTGACAGTATCAAATAAAATATCTGAATAATTACTTAGTCTGTGATGTTTATGTAAAAATATTCATTATTATTATTGAAAATATTTATATTCATACAGGGTGCGTGGCGTTTTTAAAAAGTGCTTAAAGGTACTTATTTTGGAATTTCGTTTTTTAAAAGCCCTTAAAGGTGCTTTTTTGATTGAGTGTTTTTAAAAAGTGCTTAATTTTTTCTTTACTATGTTGATTTTCACTTCGAATTATACAAAAAGACTCAGTTCACATTGTTCTATTCAACGTTTTCTCAATTAATTCAACCCCTATCTATTTCAGCGTATTGTCAGTCCACAGTGTATGAAAACGCCATTCGTTTTACATGATTTAAAATTTCATGATTTTTGACAATTGTCAAAAAGAATGCCAAAGGGTTCTTTGACATGTCGGTTAAAACAAGACAAAACCGTCAATTGTCAAAAGCTTTCCAACCCTGCCTAATTATATTTTTTTAAAGTGCTTAAAAATATTTTTTGAGTGCTTGAAAAGTGCTTATTTTTTGTTGAATAATTTGGCTACGCACCCTGTCATATTAAAATGAAATACTTGTTTAAAGCCTTTAGAAAGGTTTCATATGCATTACATATATGTGATAAATTTTATGACTTGAAATACATCTGTAAAAACTCACAAATTTTGTACTAGTTTGGCTTATTGCAATAAAGTTTTGTAATGAAAAAAAAAATGTCCAGTATTTTTTTTTTCTTCCTTTGGTTCACAAAATTATGCCCATTTCAAGCCAATTGACGTTGTATCTGTTACAACATTTTCTTGAAAATGGCACCATTTACCAAAGAACTAATTATCTTAGAAAGTGGTGACATATCAGCTGCAACGTCTTTTTTTATTTCGATAAATTAAAGGATTTCGGAAATTCTAATATATTCTTTTTATACGTAATTTGTGAACTTATATATGGGTTGTAGTTGAGTTTTTCTGAAATGAGACCCAGTCTAAAAAGTTGTACAACATTTGTGGCATAACTACCACTATAAATATTAAATACCAATCCCCTAGTGTATAAGACATGGGGGAGATAATTATCAACCATATCAACCTTCATCTATCAGAAGGTACCTCTTGATAGGTGAATTTTGACATTGTCGATAATTAATTCCCTTCAATGGTACCTAACCTGCGGACGTGATATGATCTCGCCAACATCGACGGATGGTCCACATTTAAACAGTTGATGTGCTTAAAATATAGCTCTCAAAAACAAAACAAAATATTCCGGTTATGTAATTACAAGTTTCCCGGCCAATAAACAAAAATGAAGGAAAAAAAATAATGAGCGAAATTATATAAATAAACGAAAAGAAAAATATATATATAATAAGCAAAAATGAAATTAAAATAAAATCAACTAGTGATATTCATTTATAGAATTCTATCACTGATAAAATTCTGGAAAGGGAGTAATGTGGCGTAACTACCACTATAAATATTAAATACCACACCCCTAGTATATAAGACATGTTAACTTGATTTTAATTAGAGGTATCTTTTGATAGATGAAGGTTGACATGGTAGATAATAACTCTCTCCAAACATTATACTGGGGTTACTTTACTCAATTTTAAATTTTTAATGAAAACTATGTACTACTCACTACTGTATTAGTTAGAAAGAGGAAAATAAAATCAAAGTTTAGGAGAGCGTTTATTTAATTGAATTATGATGTTTCAGTATTATTTTTATTCCTTCTCTTTCATTAAAAGTTCAAAAATTAGGTGGCCAAAGTTACGCTGTCAATATGCGTAATTTAAACCACCAGATATTTTCTACTGTAAATTGCCTCTGGGGAAAAACTTATGGGAAATGCTATAGCTGGGAGTAAAATTAACAAAAATAAACTTGGAAACCGCAGAATCGTTGTTTCGTAAGCAACTTCAATCACAGAAATGCTGGAAATCAAACACTCTTTCAGGAAAAGTGATCGACTTATCTTTGTCTTTTGGCTCTCAGAAAGCTTCTAACTCACTATGTATGGTCACAAATATTTGAGTTTTTCTGCTAAGAAGGATCTTACAAGAGTTTTTCACCAGAGCCGGTGTTTGCAAATTTAGAGGTCTATAATTTTATCGTTTTTAATTCTTTTACTATTTATGTTGTGTTATTATTAATTATTGTATGTTATTAATTATTACATTATTATAATTAAGTATGTTCTCAATTTAATTTGAAAACTTGATTTTTTTTCTTTTTTTAAAAAAAAGTTTGTTTGTACCAGGCAACAGCAGGGGGTTTGACCATGTCCAATATATTGTCCTTATCAGTAACTCGCGCCTTTCCACTCGTCTGCAAACCAACTCCTAGGGAACAGTTTTCAAAAAAACTGAACAATGTTATACACATTTATATTTCCTAGTGTTTCATTTGTTCTGGCTAAATTCTTTTAAAAAAAAGGTAGAATTTAAAGAGATCTTTTTATTAGATTTAGAAAAATAGCGCTTGATAATTTTCTGCTGAGAGTAGCGAATCCGAGGTAGAACTAAAAATGTTAATTTTCAGTTTGTGGCCGGTGGACTGTAATAACTTAGTAGTCACTTTTTTCCTTAAGTCGGTGAGCGATATAGATAAAATCTGCAGTTATAAAAAATTAATTTAACAATAAAAATAGTATGAATATGTTTCAAAATTTAGTTCAACATACTGATTTTAAAGAACTTTATTTAAAAATATTTATTATTTAAATATTCACCACATATTGATAAATCAGGAAGGATAAAAATTTTGAATGCAGACATTGGACATTTTAATGATAATTTTACTAGTCTTTATTCGTTGGACAGGTGGCGCAGCGATCAGCGTGCATGTATGTGAAGCCAGCGGTTGCGGGTTCGAATCAGTGCCTGCCGTAAGAAATTTTTTTTTCTTCTTATTTCTACTATTCCTAGAGTCTTTCTGCAGCGATGTACTTTTATAAATAAATAATCTTCAAAAAAAAAAAAAAAAACTGAGAAATGTGACTGGCTGCTTTTTTAATTTAAGTGGCAGCTTTTTTTTTTTTTATTTTTTTTAATTTTATTTTGTTGTTGACTCGCCATATGGCGTGTGACGAGTGGTTATTTTTATGTCTAAATCGAGATGAAATATATATCCACACGCTATGGAAAGATAATGAGGAATCAGTATCGTTAACAAAGGAATTGCTATTCATATGAATGATTGAAATATTTATGCGCTGCAAATTAAGTTGATGTAACGGGGGTCGCATGTATTTTCGCATTATCAAAATCGAATTTATGCTCAAGATACCGTCAATGTGCGGTGATAAAAGATTTATCCAATTCTTGATGATAGACATATCTATGGTGTTTCTGAAGTCAAAATTTTAAAGGGTTGTCTGATGCAACCAACATTGGCTACATCAGATAAACCAAACGTTCTTTAAAATTTGTAAACTTATCGACTTTCATAAACATTCTCATATGAGCCACGATGGCTCAGGGGATTGAGGGTTCGCTTTCCAATGACGTGAACCGGGTTTGAATGCCTGCGATGGCTGGTTGATACGAATTCGCACCCGACTTGCGCCGATCACAGTGCTGACGTGAAATATCCTCAGTGGTAAACGGACCATGGGTTAGTGTCCCTTTGCCATCAGGCTAACCGTGGGAAATTCTCGTGGTCTTCTTCTCCATGTAACGCAACGGGTTAGGTCTACCAAAAAGTCCTCCACAAAAGCAAAATTTCTCCAATATTTGATCCAGGAGTTCTCTTGTCTTCTGGATTGGATTCAAAATTACAAGGCTAAGGAGTTGAACATTAGTGATAGTAAACCCAAAAAGTGGGTCGGTTGTTCAACAACGGTTATAAAAAAAAACTTTAAAATTTTTTTTAAATGAATCGTTCGATCTCGACGATGGCTGTCGATACGAATTCCGCATGGAGCAGGTTTATTTTTTTGGTTCTGCATATGTTTCTCTTTGTTTTTTCATAACAGTTACCACAGCCGCGATGGCTTAGGGGATAGAGCTTTCGTCTTCCAATGAGGCGAACCGGGTTCGAATTCCAGTCGATACGAAATCCGCATCCGGCTCGCACCGACCACAGTGCTGACGTAAAATATCCTCAGTGGTAGACGGATCTGATGCCCGGTGGCTGAGTGGAAGCGCTTTGCGCTCCCATGCCACAGGTCCTGGGCTCGATCCTCGGGCCGGGCAAGTTTTACTCAGCCTTTCATCCCTTCGGTGAGTCGATAAATGAGTACCAAGCATGCTTGGGAACTAAACACTGGGGTTTCCACGTTCGGCTGACCACCTGACCGGAACAACTGCTCCTGCACCCAAGAGCCCATGGTCCAGAAAAATGAGATGGGCACAGTAGGCTTTGGCCCTCTATGGGCTGTCGCGCAGCTTAGTTTAGTTTTTTCAGGTAGATGGATCTTGGGTTAGAGTTCCCTTGCCGTCAGGCTAACCGTGGGAGTTTTTCTCTCCATGTAACGCAAATGCCGATTAGTTAAATCAAAAAGTCCTCCGCAAAGGAAAATTTCTCCCAATGCTTAATCCAGGAATTCCCTTGTCTTCTGGGTTGAGTTCAAAATTACAAGGCTGCGGAGTAGAACCTTAGTAGTCGTAAACCCAAAAATTGGTTAGGCTGTTCAACGGCAGTTTAATATTATAATATAAAATAAAACATTCTCACATGGGGGCCGGGATAGCCTGGTTGGTACGGCACTGGGCCCGTGTCCAAGAAGTCGTGGGTTCGATCCCCGCCTGCCAAGGACTCCCCGTTAAATCTCTGTTGGGGTCACAAAGTCATCCAAGTTCCCATTAAAAAATTTAAACCTCTGGGGGTACTGATCCAGGAGATCCTTTGTCTTCTGGATTTGGATTAAAATTACAAGGATACGGAGTTGAACGTTGGTAGTCGTAAACACAGAATCAGGTCAGCTGTTCAACGTCGGTTGTAAAATAAAATAAAAACATTCTCATATTTGAGGTAACTAAAGTTTTTTATCATTGAGTATATCCTTCCACTTCAATTTCTCGGGATTATTCTTCTAAAGTATGTTAACCTTAAATAAGAAATCATTTTTTGCTGCGATTATTTTTTAAAAAAATGACCCATTTCTTTCAACCAGATGAAAAAAATATCGCCAAAATAGAAATTTTTCAAAAGTTTTTTTAATAAATTATAGTTTTTTTTATAAAATTTCTCAAAAGGTTTTGAAAATATTTATCTATTTTCAAAAAGAACCAATTCTCTTCAGTAGTGTAATTTACATGGCCTTAAATTAAAGCTTTACTACGAGTTAAAAGTACACAAATTGTGGCTTCTTTATTTTCCTTGGCGAAAAACTTCAAAAAAGATCCTTAAAATAAATAGAAACACTAAAAACTTCTTTTAACGCATTATAAAAGCAAATATAACTCAAACAAGCCAAATCTTGTCATTTCTTATTTATTTTGTGTACTAACATAAAACTTTTCTTTCAATTCTCCGTAGGCTCTAAGCACGTTTTTCCCTCTTTTCTTCTTTTTCTCCTTCTTTTCTGGGAGGGGGGGGGGTGACTCTAAGTAGAATTCCAGCAACTAATTTAACAACAAACAGTAGAAAAAAAGTGCAAGTTAAGCAACACTAATTAGGTGAAGTGTAAGCGAAAAATCTAGATGCATTGCTACATTCGCTACATTTAATGGATTCCCTAATGCAAGAAGTTCATTTTTTCTTTTATTCCTAATTCATAATGTATTTGCTTGTTTTACTCTGCAAAAAAAGTTATAAATAAACCCCTGCATGCTTTCGCAGTTGTATGTATTAAAAAAATATCGATTCTCGCCATTGAATTAACAAGTCCACTTCAATTAATATGATAATGTGTATTTTTTTTTAACTATCGGTAATAAGACAGGTAATGACATATATTTATGTGAATATTTAATAAGAAACTGTAATCTTTTATTAGCATTCACTGGTTATATATTATGTAAAATATTTATAAATGAATCTTCATAAAAAATATAAAAAAAATTCCTATGTGTCACTTATCTGAAAGTTTTTTGCAGTGGTTCATCGTTTAATATCAATTAAACGATGTTTGCATTTTGATGAAAATCTCAACCAATCAGCCAGTTACTAACGGGAATAGGACTGACTATAGTCCATGATCTCTCTACCTCATTATAGGTATTTCTATTGATACTATAGTCAGCGCAGACTGTGATATGAACCCACCGCCTATAGCTGGGATTTAAACCAAATTCTTTTGTTTCAAAAATTTTATGCTTTTTAACTTGAACTGTTGAAGCCCTGAAAATATTTTAAAATCCCACCCTCTCTCCGAGCAAAGATGATAAAAAAGCATGAAAATGTAACAAAAACATTGCACATGGAAAAGTTTCAGATTTGGAAGAATTTAATGAACGAAAATGTTGGAAATAAATTTCTCCAATGAATTTCAAAGGTCTAGACTCTAGAGCAGTGGTTTCCAACTGGCGGCCCGGGGGCCGCATCCGGTTTGTGGCCCGCGACCTAAAATATATTAGTTGTCATTTTTTTAAGGACAATTTTCGTAAAAAATCTATATGGGTTTAAAATACTTTTCTCGTTAATAAAAACCTAATTTCTTCGTTTCTGTGAAATTTAGCATACTAACGGTGCAAAAAAAATTATTTCTCAGGTTTTGCATCCCAGAAAATATTTATTCAAATGCAAAAATAATCGTACATGTTGAGCTTTTTTATTTCATTTTTTTGTATTTTGTGAATATAATTTAGCATGTGTGTATCAGAAATTTTCTCGAAGAAATTCTCCCATTTAACATTTTGAAACCACTCATTTTGGACGAAAATATTTACACAAATATTTGTAAATTTAAAATGTAAATATATATTCTCTGGTGGTCGCAGCAGACAAACCTCAATTTTCTCATTTAACATTTTGTGTGCTACTATGTAAGTTTTAGTACAGACTTTTTTAAAGTTTTATATCTTAACAATTAGATATCTGTTGCACATTAATTGTTTAATACATGGGTGCACATTAAAGTTATTGTAGTCCGAATCTTTTAACATGCAATTAAATATTTTTAAAAATGTACTTATTTTAATGTGTAATTCAATACTTTTGTTTTGTCCAACTTGGTAAAAATCTGATAGAAATATTTAATGTTCCTTCAAACATGTAAGAGTCCTACATAAAATTTTGATAAAGTTGCGGGCTGCCATTTGATTTGTGTTTTTAATTGTGGCCCCCGGCCTCATGTAAGGTGGAAATCTTTGCTCTAGAGCAGGGGTTGCCAAACTTTTTTGATAATCGACCCCAACATAATTTTTCGAAATCTCCATCGATCCCCATAAAAGTAATTTTTTGTTAATTAAAATAAAACTGTATTAGATACTGTGTTTGTACATTTATTTTATGATTTTGAACATTTATTAAAGTAATAGTACAAAGTGTAACAATAGTTTTATGAAAAATATATTAATGTTGGAATATAAATACCTTAATATTTATGAAATAATAAGTAATTATAAGTAAGTAGAAATAATAAGTAAAGTAACTTCGGATTTATTGCTTCTTAATCAATGACATGGGTGTGCCTGGTATTTTTTTTTCTGCAAGGTTCGTAATATTGGGTTCAAAATTGGTCAATTTTAATCTTAAATCCCCTCGAAACTCCACATTTAATTTATTCCTGCTCTTAGTTAAGATTGAATTTATATGACTGAAACCGGCTTTAACCATATAGGAACTTGGAAATGCTATCATAAATGGCTGAGCTATTTCGTAAAGTCTTACATATTTTTGCATTATATTTATATTTGTCCAAAATTTGCTTATTGTTAAATTTTTAAAAAGCGTCTTTGCTTCAAATCCCCATAATAATTCAGCAAGCTCATCTTGCAGGTTGATGTCCACGTTTTCAATTTGAGCAGAAAATGGCACAATAATCCAATCAGGGATGTCAATGTTTTCCAAATCAACAAAACGCAGTTTAAAATCGTCGCTCAATTTTTGAAGATTACCTGTATATATTTCCAAGTCTTCTTTTATTTCTAATTGTCACATATCTGAAAAATACTGATAATCCTTCGATCCGACCTTCCGGTTCGGATCGACCCCCATTCGACCCCCTGGCTCAGATCGACCCCCGCTTATGTTAAATAGACCTCTGGGGGTCTATATAGACCACTTTGGCGACCTCTGCTCTAGAGGAATCACAGAAAGAAAACACAAAAGATTCCTATAAACAGTTTTTACTCAAAATTTTACAAGTAAATTAAAACGTGAATTTTGTGTAATGCAAAGTTACATATTTTATTTTAAATCTTTAATTAGATTACTGCAGTAAATGCCAAAGTTAAAGCAAAATACAAGAGTACGGAAACGGAAGTTGCGACATTCTTTCGCTAGCATTGAATTGGTTGTGATTTGTTTATTTTCTGTAAAAATGAGGGAGAGCTGTTTTTAAATTGTTAACAACACACGGATATAATATTTGGTTGGTCCCTTATCTAATACTAAGCAATAGAGGAAGTTATTGTCTTTTTTAATTAGGGGTCAATTGCCTCCTTTATTCTGGGTTTGCCCGGTTGTCAATAATCATATTTTAAAAACCTACCCAATCTCAATGTCAGCACAAAGTTCTAACATAAATTTTTTCTAACCACAAAAATAATAGTTACAGAAATGTAGAACTTATAAAAAAATCAGAAACATTGAGAGTCTTATACAAAGTGTCCCGTAATGACCACCCTTAATATCTATTTTCATAATTCTTGTTAAAAATTGCTTAAAAAACACAATTCGCAAATTAATCAGCTAGGAAAAAACAATATCGAAACAAAACAAATGTCTATTGAAAGAGGCGAGATTTTCAAAATTTAAATCTGTTCTATTACCGAAGAAAACGGAGAAAGTTGAAAGGTGATTATTTGAAATCCCTTTATGTTTAATCAGGTAATCAAACTGGTTTTGATATTTCTTATCTTGCCTTTCTCAGTAAGATATGACCGTGTTTTCGTTTTTTATTCACTTAAGTTTTAATTTGCGTTCTCAAACGTATATACTTTTTTGACTTTATTTTTTATAAGGTTTCTAGGCATTAATAATACGTGTGGACTATTGCAAATCCCCTTGTATAAAGGTTATAAGAATTTTAACAAATGAGTTAAAACAAATGAATGTTAACAAATAAATAATTTGAAGGAAAACGCATTATGTCATAGCAGTAACATCAATATTATGCTTTAATTATTTCTTTATATTTGAATTATAGTCGACTGTAAACTTGCTTAATATTTAACAAATATTTACCTTTTTGGTGATTTTCGTACTTTTAATTAATAGACCCCCCCCCATATCTGTTCTAATTTCCGTCTTGTTAACGCAGAATAAAAGGCAAAAATAAATTTACTTCTTTCTTCGTTATTGATAACAGATTCCATTTTTTTAAGATTTCTGAATGGTTTAAGTTAATGTTGACACAAGATATTTAATTAACTTTTGTGTCATCATAATTAATGTTGAGAAGTAAAGGAAGAAAAAAGAAACTAAACTAGACGTAGAGAATACAGTTTTTGCCGATTTATTAATTAGGCTATATTTAGAACATTTGCTTTAGATTAGTACTTTTCTTTGAATTTTTTACTTCAATGAAGCTGTCTTAAATTGGATAATAATGTTTTGTTTTCTTTTTTTTTTCTCGTGATTTATTGATCTAATCTTCTTGTAATTAGGGACCTAGGACTCTTGTTTTTAAATATTGTATTGTTTAATAAGTATGTTATGCATAACATACCTATTAAACAATGACCTTTGCACATCCTATCTATTAAACTTACCTATTAAACATAACATTTTGTTACGCATACAAAAAAATTCAAATTTAATAAAAGTCGATGTTCTATACCAGTGGTTTCCAACTGGCGGCCCGGGGGCCGTATCCGGCCCTTGAACTAAAATATATTAGTTGTCATTTTTTAGCGGACAATTTTCGTAAAAAATCTATATGGGTTTAAAATACTTTTCTCGTTAATAAAAACCTAATTTCTTCGTTTCTGTGAAATTTACCATACCAACGGTGCAAAAAAAATTATTTCTCAGGTTTTACATCCAAGAAAATATTTATTCACATACAAAAATAATCGTGTATGTTGCGCTTTTTCTTTCATTTTTTTGTATTTTGTGAATATAATTCTCCGATTTAACTTTTTGAAACCACTCATTTTGGATGAAAATATTTTCACACACACATTTGTAAATTTTAAATGCTAATATCTATTCTCTGGTGGTTGCAGCAGACAAACTTCAATTTTGTCATTGAGCATTTTGTGTGCTACTATGTAAGTTTTAATACCAACCTTTTCAAAGTTTTATATTTTAACAATTAGATATCTGCTGCACATTAATTAATGCAGGGATGCACATTAAAGTTATTGTGACCCCAATTTTTTAATATGCAATTAAATATTTTTAAAAATCTACTTCTTATTTTAATTTGCAATTCAATACTTTTGTTTTGTACAACTTGGTAAAAATCTGACAGTAATATTTAATGTTCCTTCAAACATAAAAGAGTCCTACATAAAATTTTGAGGAAGTTGTGGCCCGCCATTTGATTTGTGTTTTTAATTGTGGCCCCCGGCCTCGTGTAAGTTGGAAACCCCTGTATCTATATTTTTAAAATGGAATATATTAAGAGTCCATTATAACGAACGATTCACAAGGCAGATAGAATTGTTGTTATAGTGAGCTTGTCGTTATAAGCAAAATCTATCTTTAAAATATCTGAAAAAAAAAAAAAAAAAAAAACGGAAATGCAATAGTAGCCTCTGACGTCATTGATTATCTGGAATGTTGATTTCAATTGTTCCAGGAAAAAAAATCCTGAAAAAAATGGAAAAGTCATCAAAAGGTGCATTCTTTGGAAGGGTTTAATGGGTTACCTAAAAATAGCTAAAGATAATAGCTAAAGATTTTATATTTTGTATGGAGGAAAATTACTTGACCCGGGGTCACTTACACATTTATTTTATAAACAAATTATTAGTATTGCAAGAAAGAAATTAGGTGAAAATATTGTTCGTTTTCGCTTTTCTTTATTGATATTGAAAATAAATAAAAATGCCTCTCAAAAATTTGTCATAATAGCGGATGGCGAGTATCTTTAAATTATTATGAACACGTAATTTTTTTATCTGAAGTGTTCGCACTTGACGGTGTTTTAGGAAAGTATAGTTTTAGAGAAATTTTTGTATTGTACCACACTCGTTACGAACTTTAACTGCATTATTCTTTAATGATTCATAGTATTTGATTTATTTTGGGAAATAAATATCCACATTTTTTATTTAATCTTTGTTAAATACCACGCTTGCAAATACCACGTGTGTACCATGTGTTGCCAGTGTATTTGCGTACATGCTCTTTGTAATTAGGAAAAAAAATCACGAAACTTTTCTATCGCATCACTAATTCATTTAAAAATAGGGGGAACATAAATTTATATTTAAGTTCTTTAAAAAAATGCATTTATATTTAGATTTTTTTTATTTATTTCTAAAACAGCTTTGACCAAACTTTGTACGTCGCTTTTACTTGAAAAGTTATTATTTGAGCTCGTTTCGAAAAAACACATCTTTCTTTGTTTTCAAAATTTTAATTTCAAGTGTGTGTGAGAGAGATTGTAAAGTTTTGAAAGGAAAACTTCACTTTTTCATGAATTTATTTTACAAAATAAAAAAATAAATAAATAAAAATAGATAAATTTAAAAAAAAATGAATAAAAAAAATTTTGACTTTTGTAATTTGGATAAAGATTTATAAAATGTTAAAGTAATTAAATTTCGTTTCCTCTAGACTGCCGCTTAACAAATGATAACACACTAGGAGGGAGGAGAGGGTTTCTGAAATTGTGACAAATGGAAAGTCGCGAAAGGGTTACAAAAGGGGTGTCATAATACATCATTTCGGTTAAAATGAAAGCATTTAAAATTATATTTTTAAAAATTATTTTTAGATTTTACCAGAAAAATAAAAAATATGGATTGTGCATATATAATAATTAATGTGGCTATGTTCGCAAATGTAGTCTGAAATATAAACTATAAGGCAGTTCTCAGTTTCTGAATTGCAAATGCATGTTGACATGTGAAAAAGGCGGGGGTGATGGTAGGGAGTGCTGTGAAGTGAAGCACTCAGTGATAAAGAGAAAGAGGGGGGGGGGATCAGAAAAATTGGAAAAAAAAGTCTAAAATAATTTTTTGATGGCCTTCAATCATTAATATAACCCTTTAAAACATTTTAAAATAAAAACAACTGGCATGAAAGAGATCGTTTTCTACTATCAATGAAATGCCAATTGCTGGATATATAAAGTTTGATTTTAACAAAAGTGCTAATTTGCTTTATTAAGCTGTCCTTTAAATATGCAAAATTATCATGAAGCCAATTGACTTATAGCTTGAGCTATAGACAGATTGAACTATAAAAATTTTTTTTGTTCATTATACATTTGCCATTATACTCATCTCTTCCAAATCTTCCTCAAAACTATGCTCAGCACCGTGCAATTTTAGCTAAAAGTGCCGACTGGCAAGAGGTAAGGTGAAAACTACAGTGATTTGTGCAACTTCAGTTACTCTCTGACTTATATAATTTCTGTCCTTTTCCACAATGTGCTCGAATTTCAAGTGGGGTTTCTATTTTTTTCTGACCGTTGTAAGCAGGATTTATTTTCTATTAAAATTCCGATCACTTTCAGTCTACAAGAGAGTTTAAATTCTAACTGGAGCTCTGTATCTAATAAAAGCTCAAAATTTAAACATTTTCCAGCCACAAAAAAACACAATTTATCACTCTATCATCAATCAAAATCTTGACTACTTTCCGATTAACAAGAGTGCCCAAATTTTTAACTGAAATCACTATGCTGAATAAATTATGTAATTACTCATAATATCAATACTCCTTACTCATAATATCAATTATTTAATGATCAACTGAATTTTTTTTATTTCCTGAATTGTGCTCGTTTTATTCCAGAAGCTTAAATTGTTTTCTGACTGTCATAAGTAGAATTTATATCTCCAACGACAATTTTAACCACTTTGCGACTAACAAGAGTGCTGAACTTTCAACTTGAACTATGACTCTAACAGAAATACAAGTTTTAAATGCTTTTCGACCTCTGCAAGCTGAATTTATCTATCACAAATCAAAAACTCGACCACTTTCTGAATAGCTAGAGTGCTTATATTTTAACTGGATCTCTTTGCCGAATAACAATGTAAGTTCAATTACTTTATGACAGCTAAATGCAGAATTTGAAATGAATTTTCAAGTGACAATTGAAAACTGAACCAATCCTGAAAAAACCTACCAAAATGAACTCATCAAATGAAAGTTTTATCACTTTGGGACAAAAACAAACTGTCTGGTGCAAAACTGAAATGAAAGTAATAATAATAATAATAATATTAATAAAATTAAAGTTTATAAATAATATTAAAGTTTTGTTTTCAAAAACCCGATTTTAAGTATGTCGAAGTTCCCTAACATATCTTTTTAAGTAGATTAAAAAGTAGGAAATGCCAAATCTGAAATTAAAGAAAGGGGGGTCTAACACTTTAGCAAGTGCTTCTAAAGCCGCGTCCTCTACGATTTTCGAAAAACGTGCTTTTTAAATCACATTTTTATTTTATCATTTTAGTAAAATTTTTGCAAACCTTTGAACTGCATCTTTTTCGGAAAAGGCGAAAGAAATTTTCTTTTTTTCCCTCAAGGTATAAAATTCAAATCAAGTGACAAGTCGCCTAATGACAAGGTGCGAGTAGTTGAAACCGAAGGCGGCTAATTCAATAAAAAGGAAATAATAATTCTTTAAAAACTTATTTTTATCCTCATAAATTTTATCTTATACTTTTTATCAAGATTAAAAAAAAAACAAACATAGAAAATAAAATTATATGCTCATCATTTCTAGACACAGAGTCAGCGAAGAATCTTTCTCAAATTGCATATTCCTCGAAATTCTGATTATATATGCAAAAATATGCAATTCCTTTGTTGATTCCGAAATTAAATTCCAACTCTACCATCATGAAAATTCGAATATAATCTCATTTTACTTCCACCTTTGTTGCTGAACTAGCCGGAGAAGATATAGAAATTAAATCAGTCTTCTCCCTCCCCCTAAATGTTCTGAAATTTGAGTCGAGCCCTTTTAAGATCCCCAGAGACTTTTAACTAGAAATTCGTGGAATTCTGGGAAAATAGAATATATCCCTTCTACTAACGAGGCTTAACAAACGGTGTGCCTCAGGCCAAGAAACCGAAAAAGAACATTTAATTCGTGTTTCTGGAACGATAAAGATTAATGCAATTATTTTATTCCATTAGTTAGAATCAATGTTATGACATTGCAGAGACAAATCTAATGAATCGTAATTTTTAGCTTTAGAATAAAAGGCTTCAGACGAGTTTAAATGTAAAATTAAATCTGATATTGAGGTACATAACAGAGAATTGGTTTAATACAGATAATTGAAGAAAGAGTTCAGAGTAGTTTGCCTATTTACTGAATTTGTAAAAAAAAATGATTATTATTTTTGTAAAATTACTAAAACTATGAATGTTTTGGAAGCAGATATGCAGGGTGTTCCGTAATAAATTCCCTTAATAGAAACCTTTAGAATACTTGTAAGATCGATACATGTCAGGAACGTATAAATTTTATAAAAATAGTATGAAAATGACAAAAACTTATTACCCTAACTAGAGGTAACTAAGGGCGAAAAAGGGATTAAAATCATCAAAAAATGGTTTATTTAAGGGACGAAGCTCAAGTTATTTTCAAGAGAGGTGAATATGTTTCAGTCTTACTAGAGTAATAATCTGGTTTTTGATGTTTTCGATCCTTTCCTTGCTCTTATTTACCTCAATAGTAACTATTCTTAATACGTAATATATTTTTCAAATAATAAAAAAATTAAAATCCTTTAAAACTAGTTAAGTTATAATGAGGTGTATGCATTCTAATCTCATTAAGCTAAAGAACGGATTTTTGAGGATTTTAATCTCTCCTTTGCTCTACCTGATCGGGATAATGATTAGAGAGATATTTTAATTTTTTCACTTTTTTTATATTACTTTGCCCTAAGCTTTATATCTTCCTTTTTGGAAAGCATTCTATAAATATATTGAGAGCATTTATTACAATTTACCAGTATGTTTTTTCCTTCACTTTCTCATTTTAAGTTCAATCTATTTTAATGCTTTAAAACTTCTTTTCTTAGGATCTTTTTTTAGAATTAATTACTTATATTTTAAGTATGTTTGATTCGTATATTACTTAGCTGTTCTGTAATAAATACGTAAAAATAGTTATTAGCTGTATAAATTTGGGCGAAAAGCTCTTGTACAATATTTTTTTCATAAAAAATTGTCTAAAACAATTGTCTAGTTGTCTAACAATTTCACAAAAAAATGTCAGAGCAGCGATGGCTCAGGGGATAGAGCTTTCGCTTTCCAATGAAGTGAACCGGGTTCGAATCCCAGCTATGGCTGGTCGATACGAATCCGCATTTTGCTTGCGTCGACCTCACTGCGGCCGTGTAATATCCTCAGTGGTAGAAGGATCATGGGTTAGAGTCCCTTTGCCGTCAGGATAACCATGGGAGGTTCTCGTGATCTCTCTCTTCATGTAACGCAAACTCAAATTAGTTCCATCAAAAAGTCCTCTACGTAGGTAAAATTTCTCACAATACTTTATCCAAGAGTTCCCTTGTCTTCCGGATTGGGTTCAAAATTACAAGGTTCCGGAGATGAGTAGTCGTAACCCCCCCCCCAAAAAAAAGAAAATTATACAAAAGTGACTGATATAAATTGTACTTATATATTTGATTGCATATGAAAGCTTTTGTACTTATCGGCTTTAGGGACCATGAAGCCAAAAGTCTGCTAATACGTAAGAACAATGCCAGGTTGTTCTTTACTTCGGTTTTCGGGTACCGGATATTCAACAAGCGATAACAATACTTATCAACTATGATAATATCATGATCATTATTAATAGCATAACAATGAAAAAAGAATTTGAACTTGAATGTATTCACGTCATTATTTTTTGTAACGATAATTACTGTGTATGGTATTGTAACTTTATTTGGGTAACGAATATATTGATCAATATAAAAATGAAATAAATTAGTTAAATTGGAAAATATAGCGCTATATTGTGAAATATCGATATTTTTTGACAATACATCGTGATATTAAAATTCGTACTTATCTGGTTATACACAGTAGAAACTGTGGTGTAATATGAGCAATTCTACAAATAAACGCTAATTAGGCGGCCAAATTTTTTTTTTTGGCGGCTTAATTGGCGTTTATTTGTAGAATTGCTCAATAATTTTGAAAAACCCAATTAATTGCGTGATGGAATACTTTTTTCCAGGTTAACAACAGATCGAAGATCAAACGTTCATATACGATTTATAAGGTGTAATTTTAATCTAAGCATTTAAAATTGAATAATATCACACCAAAATCTCGCCCTTTTACGTCATATACGAGAATTATTTTCAAGGTCGAAAACTCAATGTTTGCTCTTTGAATATCAAAAACTCAAGAACTGCTAAGTAGAATATCGCGAGCAATTTGTTTACTATTTGGAATGAGTTGACGAGAGTTTGCTATCATTTTCAACGCTATTATTCATCATCAGAAACAAAAATTCATTGCTTTTAGTCGTGTAATAAGGGTAATTTATATTTTAATTACCGAATCTCTGAGACTTGTATTAACTGATTTTAATAATGTATGATTTCTATCAGCTTCCTCTCTGTTAAGCCTACATCTAAATGTTTTCTTAGTGATTCAAGTATGTATTTACAAATTAATTTTGTTTTAAGAATAAGTGTACACATACATTTTAAATTAATGATTCTTACTTTATATTGTGTTGTAAAAGTAACTTTACTAACTATTATGTGTATTGCATCTTACTTTAATTATAAATTTTAGTGTTATTGCCTACTTTACACCAATAAGTAGTGTAAAAGAACATGTAGTGAACCACTAAACCCAAGAGTTATACATGGCGTTTCAATACACCACGTTAGTGTCAAGCAGTTGATACTAGTTTTGGTGTTGAGATGCTCTAAAAAATTTTTTTTATAGTGTCGGGACTTGCTCGTGTTGAAGGCAATTCGAAGAAACAGTCTCCAACACAAGACGAAAATAACATATGGGTATCAATGCTTTTAATACCAGTATGATGTAATGAGTATCAATGTTTTGTAATGACTAACTTTAATATACATGGCGACAAGTAATAATTCAGATAAAATCTAATACTAAATATTTTTATTGCAGATATAGTAGTTGGTTTTGCAAATTTTCAATTTCCTTTGACAAAATTCATAAATGGTCTTTCTATTAGGCACACACACTACTAAAGACGCATTTTCTAAGTTTCTTACAGTACGAGAATGGCCACTATATTCGCCAGACTTGAATCAATGGATTATTTCACTGTGCCATTCCTAGAGAAGGGTTTGTGTTACACTAAATACATAGGCAATTCATATTTGTGCAAAAAATAGTATCAGAAAGTGATTTGTGACCCATAGCAGAAAAATTTGAGAGAAACAACAGTTGCGAGAATAAATAAGCAGTCACATTCTATAGACAATTTATGTTATTCAGTTTAATATACAAGTTCTAGAGCTTTTCTCACTATAGATAATAGTCTAATGATGGTGTCAGAGTTTTCCATTGTTGTCAATACATTTTTATTGGCTAAAAAATCACATAATAGGATGCAGTTTTCACACATTAATTTTCATATTACTTAGGTTGTTATCAACATGAAATTGATATTAGTCACAAAAGTTATAGTTTTCCTATAAATATTTTTGCTCCCGTAATTTCAAGGTTAAAATTGCCCGTAATGTTATTACGTTTTTGATTTTGTTTGATTTCTTAATTAGGAGTTTAGGAGGATTGTTTATTATCTAATATATATAATTCTTTTACGTGGCTCCCAAATTTCGGCTGTATTTCTTTCCCGCCGGTGGCAACGCTTGCTTTGTTTTGTTTACGTTACTATTTCTCTTACACGGCGAATCGACCAATGATTGCTGCTAAAAATGTCACATGCCAAATCTAGCTGAGATGGCTCAACACATAGCGCTTTTAAAACGGAAACTGAAATAACCAGACAGCATCAGCGGCGGCAATCTCATACTATTAAGCTAGGCAGAAGTGAGTAGTCTTTGTCGATAGATCCCTATTTTAGTATTTTGTCGAAAGCGCTTTTTTTCACGAATTTATGTATTACGAATTTATTTGACGATTTTTGATTTATATCACGAATTATATTATAGCACATTTCTAATAGGTTTAACGAATTACATGTCATTTATTTGAATTCAAATTTATTTTAATGACTTAATATTTACTAAAAAGATGTAATTTAAAAAAAAAAAGAAAAAAAAAAGTTTTTATATGGATTTGAATGATTGTTTTGAATTTTTAGAATTTTGTGCAATTGCAATGTATCTAAGTTAGAAGCGAGCTTGGTTTACGAAGCAAACCATATAAGATTGCGTAGCAATTTTCGGGGGTTGGCGAGCGTTAGCGAGCAGGGGGTGCAGCCCACTAGTCATTATTATTAGAATAATGTAATTACATTTTAAGATAAAGTTATTTAAATCGGTGTCTAATCTTACTAACCTGTTTACAATTATCACTTTTTATTGTGAATTACATTAATATACTAATATGAATTACAGTTAAAGAGATTAAGCTAAAGCATGTTTTTAGAGACTCGCTCTTTCAAAATTGACTGTATTCAGTATCATCTGGATTAATACTGTTTCTCGAAACCAACGCATAGCTGAATCAATTTTTCCCCTATACTTATGTCTTCGAGGGGCCCATATGTAAAACCATATCTGTAATACAAATGCATAGTATTGGTACAGTTCCAATAGGCTTCAAATTTACTCATAATATAATTTGTACCTGTATGAGTACTTTCTTTATACCGAAATTAATTTAGCCACGTCATTTTAATCTCGAGAAGAGATCCTTTCGGACATACCGATGTTGTTTATGATGGTCTGATGTGATGTGGAAGAACAATTTATGCTTTTAGGAAGTCGTAGAACTTTCGGATTTTCATTGGAGGCGTTTCAGTGAGTAATACCTATTTCATACTCTTGCAATCATGTATGTTTTCTAATTCTGAGTTAACTTAAGAGTATAAGTAGATGCAAGTTAAGTTAAACGATTCTGCCAGATATAGTAGCTTTAAATTTACGTTAACATCACTGCTGAAATTAATATTTGCAATTACGCAACAATGGCTACGTATCACCACCACGGACGAGGCGGAAAGCGGCTGACCGAAAGACCTGCACGTGGCTCAACGTCGGATGAGGAATGCTCGGATTTTGAAACCAAAATGGCTAAAGAGTTAGCAGACATGGAAAGAAGAATTAAAGAAGATGAAAGGAAAAATAAAGAACTACTTGAGAAACTAAATCAATTGGAGCAGTTTCTCATGCCTGTGCCAAATAGGCCCGAAATACCGACAACACCAATTGATGTCATTGATATGAAAACTTATGAAGGAGGCCAACTTTTGAAACAGACGGGGAATGAGTCTACCACAGATTCAGAAAACTCAACCAAAAATATTGCAGAACCCCCTTTAAAGAAGAAGAAAAAGAAAAATAATGTCAAAAAAGCTGAAGCAAATCTAATCATGACCACGAATAGTAAACTTTTTTCACCGATAGATTCCGCCACCTCCTTACAACCATCTGAATCTATATCTGATACTGACGTAGCCCCACCCAAGGAGGATTCCAGTTCAACTGTAGATTCACCCACAACTCCAGCAAAAGTTCAACCAATTAAGCATATAAAAGTTCTTATTCGTGGTCTTCCAGTTGGATTCTATACTGATCATATCTCCCAGGAACTGGCGAAGTCAGACATCATAACGCAAAAGATAATTCAGTTTAAGAGAAAAGTGGGCGGGACCTACAGGCTCCTCCCACTTTTTCTCACAATTCTCACAGAAACAGATGTTAATCGACAAATTTTCTCTATCACCAATATACAAAGTATCCCGGTCAGTATTGAAAGGTTCCGAGGCGGGCAAAATCCAATCCAGTGTTACAACTGCCAAGAATTTGGACACAGTCAAAGATCATGTAATTCACCATCAAGATGTGTTAAGTGCGCCGCCAAACACCGATCATACGAGTGCCAAAAAGATGAAAATACACCACCTAAGTGCAGTAACTGCGGAGACTCTCATACAGCCAACTACACGGGGTGCAGAGCCCGTCCCCGCAGGAGGGGAACACGTGCCATACCACCAACAATAACAGGACTTGCTCAAAGGCTGGTTACAATAATTAAAGAATTGCAAGAACTTTTAAAAAATCAAGAAGTGCTTCAACTGTTTCAAAGGATTATGGGGGAAGCCACTCTTGCACAGTAACATCTTTTATTTTTACTTGATTTGAACTCTTATTATTATTCAGAACTCTAATTTTCCATACAGATTATAAATAAATACTGCATACTGCCCTTTCAAATTAAAGTTGAGCATACCAGATGGCGCCACTAAGGCTTGTCGAAAATTTATGTTAAATCTTCACGTTCTTGAAGCACGACTTTTGTATATACATAATCATCATTTATTAATGCTCATATTCAATTTTCTGTACATATTTATGGCAATTAATGTAAATATCTTTGTTCAAGTTGTAATTTTTTCAAATCAACGTTATATTTTCTGTACATATTTTCATGGCAATTACTGTAAATATCTCTGTTCAAGTTTGTATTTTCTCTAATCATGGTAATATTATTGTAAAGTTACCACAACGACTGCTTATATTCAAAATGTTTTTACCTCATTGTTGTAATTTCACGATGAATGGGATAGGGGCCGCTGCGCGGCCCAGGTGCCCAGTTGTTTTTAAATAAAGTAAGTAAGAAATTAATTTAGCATCGTTGGCGTCAAAAATGATATGACGATTTTTTACTTTTCTCCTAAATGAGTTAGTACCGTTTCTCCATTATTTTGCTCTTGTGAACATAGCTTATTTTATTATTTCAATTAGTACCTATTACCAAAACTAATTAAGCATTGTTTGTGTCAATAATCACATTTCTCTTAAATAAATTAGTACCATTGTTACTATAGCTTTACTTTACAGTGCATAGCTTATTATTATTATTATTATTTTGATTTCAATTACTATCGAAACTATTTCAACTATTATCAAAATTAATTGGACATCATTGGGGTCAAAAATGTTAAGGCGATTTTTTACTTTTCATTTATATGAATTAGTATCATTTCTCCGTTAATTTTGTTTCTAAGTGTGTAGATTATATTTTGTTTTTCAATTTTCGATAGTTTATCTTTTTAAGATTATTGTAGCAAAATATTGAATTGATTTTTTTAAAAATTCAGAAGTCTCAGCATTATATACCGAGCACGTGGTGTGACGTAGGTAGCGCTTTGATGAGCGTGTGCGTTCTGTTGTTTAATGGATTTTCTTTCTCTTATCAAAATATTTTGGTAAAAAACTATTCTATTTAAAGAATTTGTTTAAATTATATGCAATGAAAAAAAATCAATGACACTTTCAATATACATAGTTGCAATTGCAACTTATTTAGCTGTAATAATTTTAAATGGATGCTGCAAAGGGATATTGATAGTTTTGGAATAATTAAAATTAAATTTAGGCCCAACAGCCAAAGAAAATGCTCAAAATAAAGATGAACTCAGAATTTCAGCTGCTGCTCTAAAAAAATATGAAGCGTCACTTGAGGGTAGATGGAGAAGAAAGTGCTAAATTAGCACTTTTAAATTGCTGAAAATGATGGAAAAGATACATCTTATGGACCTGGTATTGATAATTAATTAAAAATTTTTTTACATCTATATGGATGATTGATCACAAAACTAAGCACAATTTATAGATAACTATGCTTTTCTTACTTGCTGTATTTCTAATTAGTACAATTTTCTACCGATTTACGCGAACTGTTGATACAATGTTCACTCTAAATATAGTCTACGTTGCACGTAGTGATTTCTTAATTGGCTTGACTTGTTTTGCGCAATCAATGAAATTTTAGGTCTTTTTTTTCAGAACACTACCATTTTGTGAAAAAAAATTATTTTTAAAAAACTCTGCGTTCAATAAAAACTACATTCATATAGTTTCAAAAACTCGAAACGGAATCAATATTGTATGTTTTCTTTTTCTACTTACGAGTGCAACAAGTTGTGGATAATGTAAAATATATGACATAAACATTGCATTAGATAAGCGCTAGTTCTTAAAATGATTGTACTAGGTAACATAAAGATTAAAATATGTACAATTTGATAAAAAAAAAAGTATTAAGTTAAGTTTATCACAATCGTTTCAAAATTCATTGCAAAATCCTTCTTTTTTAGAGACTTCTACTGTGCTGTTCCCGTCATTGATCATTGGCGTCAATGTTGTGCAATTTTTTACGCTTATTTTAAATTAGTTAGTTCCATTTCTCTATTGATTTGGTTTTTAGTACAATAGTTTAATATTTTTAATCTCAATTAGTATTTATTAAAGAAAGTAATACCAGACTACAAGCAAGCTTTTATTTAAATCAATATTTGACGGGGCACGGAGTGTTTGGAACTTATCAAAAGAGATTTCTTAACAAAGACGATAAATGTAAATACTGTAACGAAAAACAAACACTTGAACATCTAGTATATTTCTGCAATCATTTCCAAGCACTCCGACAAAACTTATTCAATGATAAAAATGACCAACAAATTTTTGCAAACAATAGATGTAGAGAAATAATCAAAACCATCACCAAAACCGCTCTAGAGGATCTGCTGGCACAAGTTTTTAACAACTAATTAATATCTCCATTTCCGGATCAGCTTGAAATTTTATATTATGGACCACGAACCAAGTTTTTTTTTTTTTTTTTCTTTTTTAAAGTGTAGTTATACGATTTTAGACCACCTTTTTACTTTATTTGCATTTTTAATTGTTTTGATATTATCTTGCCTATTTTAGGCTTTCACATTTTTAACGTTCTTTCATTGTACTATTCTTTTATTGACCTCGTGTATTTTAGTCAATGAATTTTAACAACTTTTTCTTATTAATGTTAATCTGTTTTTGTACATGTTGACTATTTTATGTCAGTCTTTTGTGTTATTTTAACTGTACTTCTCTTAATCATTTTAGTGATTTCGATGTTTTTACTTAAAGTGCTATATTCATTTTTAATCTTTTAAAANGAATTCATTGAAACAAAAGGGTATCGTCCACAACAAATATTTAATTGTGATGAAACTGGTTTGTTTTGGAAGCGCATGCCGAACCGTACTTACATCACGAAAGATGAGAAAAGTGCTCCTGGGCATAAACCTATGAAAGGCCGATTGACGTTACTTTTGGGAGCTAACGCTAGTGGTGATATGAAGCTAAAACCACTTCTCGTTTACCACTCTGAGATTCCATAATTAAGGGCAAACTGTCAGTAATGTGGAGATCTAATCAGAGGGCATGGGTCACTCAGTATCTTTTCAAAGAATGGCTATTTAAAGTTTGTGCCGCGAGCATCAAAGACTACCTTGATACCAATGACTTGCCGTTGATGCTCGGGGCACAAAGTCGGATAATGATAGTCGGAATAATCACAACTATACATATAAAACGTTTAATTCTAGACAGGAACTTGTTACTTTTGTATTTTTGCCCGATAACCTCCGGGCTGTTGCCAAAATAGTACTATGTTTTTTTCCTGTTTTTAAATAAATGCCACGGAGGGGCTTCGCCGGGCCTCTCGGCCAGTGCGTGTGGCAGATACTCTCTGTCCACCTCCGGCTGTGCGGGAAACTGTCACGGCGACAAGATGAAAATTTTTCCCGCATACCCATATTTGGGGGTATAATACTCCATAAATTTTGCTTTTCAGTACATATATTTTTTTAACTTCAACTACCGTTGATTTTTCCTTATTTTGTTTTATAGAAACACGTTTTAGAATCATAACTGAAGCGTTGTTTTATCACTTTAATACGAGATAGACTTATTCAGAAGGTTAGCAAATATTTATTCACCCTAGCTGTTCTATTTTTCATCCAGACTGTTGCCATCCAACATACAAGAAATGATTTATAATCATCTTGTTTAATCGATTCATTATCGATTAAGAATAATACTACAGAGTATCCCCCCAGTGACAGAGAACTTTACTCTGAAACGACATAATATTTCACATAAAATTTTGAATATTACACTATTTGCATCATTGATAAATAATATTTTATACTAAACCTTCCTTAGTTCGTGGATATAATTTACATCAATTCAAATCGTCCGCATAGTCACTGTAGTATTATTCTTAATCGATTAAGCACGATGATTATAAATCATTTCTCGTATGTTGGATGGCAACAGTCTGGATGAAAAATAGAACAGCTATGGTGAATTAATATTTGCTAACCTTCTGAATAAGTCTTTCTTGTATTAAAGTGATAAAACAACACTTCAATGGTGACTATACGGACGATTTGAATTGATATTAATGATATCCATCATGAATTTTGTTTAGTTTGACTCTGATTTCAGTTTGAAAAAAAATCTTGTGAAGCCATTCAGACTTCTTTCACCATGTCTGAGGTAAGTGCAGTACAAATACCAGTATATAACAGATCAGATCCTGCTCTTCAGTTTATTATGTGTGAAAGCACGTTTAGATTGGCATCTCCCGAACCTATAACAGAATCTATAACCAAATATAATTACATTGTTTCTCAATTACCGCCAGAGATTGCATCGATTGCACGAGATATTTTAATGAATCCTGACGGTACAGATCCTTACAATAATTTAAAAACAGAATTAATTGTTAGATCAGGCGAATCATCTCAACAAGAATTTCGTCAACTTTTGTCTGGTGAAGAACTGGGTAATAGGAAACCTTCCGAACTATTAAGGATTATGAAACATCGTGCAGAAACATTAAAAGTCCCTGAAAAGCTTATGTTAGAATTATTTTTTGCAGCGTTCGCCGACATCAGTGCAAACGATTTTAGCAGCCGTTTCAGATTTAACTTTAGAAAAAGCAGCCGACATTTCCGATAAGATATTAGAAGTCCCGCCAGTTCCCATGGAAACCCACTCTATAACTGAAAACGATTCAAATTCAATGGAAGAGAAATTACTTCGCCAAATTAAAAAATTAAATGAAAGAATTGATAAGCTTGAACTTTCTAGGTCTCGTTCTCCTTTTCGCAGAAACCAAAGTAATAGTGTTAAAAAACGAGATTCATCTGTTTGCTAGTACCATCGCCCTTTTTGGAAACAAATGTAAACCAGGAAAATACGTTATGCCATGTAAATTTCGGGAAAACGGAGTTGGCGAAGAATAAACGCGACCTGTTCTTCGCCACAAACATCGCGTCGCCTGTTCATTCGAGACCGGACAACAAACTTATCATTTCTGGTCGATACTGGATCCGACGTGTCCATTCTCCCGGCAAATTATATTAAAAAAAGAAATAATCCTCTGCAAACAGTTTTCGCTGCTAATTCTACACCAATTAATGTTTATGGACAAAAAACACTTTCTATAGATTTCGGATTAAGATGAATTTTTTCTTGGTCATTTTTTATTGCTAATATTACGACGCCAATTTTAGGTGCCGATTTCCTTCACTCTTTTGCTTTAGTGCCAGATTTACGCAATAAATGTCTAAGAGATTTGACGACTAAATTTAAAACAAAAGGTCATGTTAAGGAAACAATTTTGCATTCAGTTAAAACAATATCAGGTGATTCCGTGATTCATTCACTTTTAGCAGAATTTCCCTCAATTACTAAATTACCGGATCCCAATCAACCCGTAAAACATAACACCCTTCATTTTATAAATACGGTAGGTCCTCCTGTAGTAGCAAAACCTTGCAGATTAGCTCCGGATAGACTAAAAATTGCAAAATCAGAATTTAAAAAAAAAAATGATGGAGTTAGGGCACATAAGACCATCTAGAAGTAATTATGCATCCCTATTTCACATGGCTCCCAAAAAGGGAACACTGGAGTAGAGGCCAGTTGGTGATTTTAGGGCACTAAATGCACAAACTGTGAAGGAGAAATATCCCATTCCTTGTGTAGTTGATTCACATCTGAACTGCATGGCGCCAAAATTTTCAGTCACATTGACTTAGTAAAGGCCTATCACCAGATTCCAATTAACCCTGATGACATTCATAAAACGGCCATTTGTACACCTTTTGGACTATTCGAAAGTACACGCATGCAGTTCGGACTGTGCAACGCAGCAGCTACATTCCAAAGATTTATTGACGAAGTCACTAGAGATTTACCTAATATTTATGCATTTGTCGACGACATATTAATCGCGTCTAAAAATCATAGTGAACATATACAAAACCTTANAATTTTGCATTCAGTTAAAACAATATCAGGTGATTCCGTGATTCATTCACTTTTAGCAGAATTTCCCTCAATTACTAAATTACCGGATCCCAATCAACCCGTAAAACATAACACCCTTCATTTTATAAATACGGTAGGTCCTCCAGTAGTAGCAAGACCTCGCAGATTAGCTCCGGATAGACTAAAAATTGCAAAATCAGAATTTAAAAAAATGATGGAATTAGGGCACATAAGACCATCTAGAAGTAATTATGCATCCCTACTTCACATGGCTCCCAAAAAGGGAACACTGGAGTAGAGGCCAGTTGGTGATTTTAGGGCACTAAATGCACAAACGGTGAAGGAGAAATATCCCATTCCTTGTGTAGTTGATTCATATCTGAACTGCATGGCGTCAAAATTTTCAGTCACATTGACTTAGTAAAGGCCTATCACCAGATTCCAATTAACCTTTGTACACCTTTTGGACTATTCGAAAGTACGCGCGCGCAGTTCGGACTGTGCAACGCAGCAGCTACATTCCAAAGATTTATTGACGAAGTCACTAGAGATTTACCTTGTATTATTCTTAATCGATAATGAATCGATTAAGCAAGATGATTATAAATCATTTCTTATATGTTGGATGGCAACATTCTGGATGAAAAATAGAACAGCTATGGTGAATAAATATTTGCTAACCTTCTGAATAAGTTTTTCTTGTATTGAAGTGATAAAACAACACTTCATCACCATTGAAGTTCTATTTTTCATTCAGACTGTTGCCATCCAACATACAAGAAATGATTTATAATCATCTTGCTTAATCGATTCATTATCAATTAAGAATAATACTACATAACTATGAGCAAAATTAGCACGTGGATAGATTTAGGAATACTAATTTAGTAATTTAGTCTGCCTATGCTACCACATTTTTGTTAATCTTTGAGTTAATCGTTGAGTTTGTTAATCTGACATAACAATTGAAAAATAATTTAAAATGAACGCGCAAAAAACTCATGAGAGCTATCAGTTAGAAACATGAGTTATGTTATCTTAATACTTGGGGGAAAAGAACGGAATCATCTGTAATTTTTATCAGTGGGGATTTATAAACAATGAAGAAATTCCATTTTTCAAACTTTTCTCTCGAACAATTTAATTCAAATTTTCGGACAACTTTTAAGATTGGGTGCTAAAATTGCCCCTTCCAATCCAGTCTCTAAATTCCGTGAGGTTAGTTTTAGCGGTACTGGAGTTATAAGAGAGACAGACGCACAGACATACCCTTCAATTTATTTGTATGAGACTATATGTCTGTCTGCTCTTTATAGATTCCTAAACCACTAAACCATTCGTCTGAAATCGAGGAAATTTGTCATACTGATAGTTCGTAGAACGGGAAAGTCACTATCGATATTAGAACATTCTACTAAGAATCGTTCGAGCGGGGTGAACGAAAATGAATTTTTTCATAGGATATCATTAGGCATTGGTGAAGTTTAAATTGCAGACGATTCGTATTTTAGCTTACTGCTCCAGTTTATAAGAATGTAAAAGTGGCTCTCGGGCTCCATCTTATGTTGGTTATAAAAATTGCTTGAAATTAGCTGTCAAGGCTTATCCAACGGCAAGATTTGAAAAAATATACAGTATCTTCGCAGAGTATTGAAATTTTTAATAAAGGAAAATATCGTGTCATTTCTTCTTATAAGCAATCCATCAAAAATTATCTGCATATGTATAGAAGGTCTGTTGCATTAGGTTATGGAAAATAAAAGTCACCATAGTAACTTTTATCAAGTAAATTCTTATTCAGAACCAAGAGTTATTTATATTCATGAAATAAAAATTTTAATATAAGCTTTAAATCTGCATAGAGAAAAAAAAATCATGATAAAATATCCTTTTTTTTTCAGTTTAGGAATTTAAATTTTTCAACGCCTATCGAAATAAGTGAAAAAATAAATAGATAAAAAAAACTCATTGTGGAGTTTGAGAACTTCAAGATAATAATTCAGGCAGCAACATTTTAAAGCTCGATTTCCCCGCAAAAAGCACATAAGCTGGATAGATTTTAAATTTATGGCCGTGACATTCTCCCCCGAGTGTTTTCTTCGCATCATCAAGAACTTTCTTAAAGACACTTCTTATCTAGAACTCCATTTATCACCGAAAAATCCTTCTTCTTATCCCTCTGGAATAAATAGTACGAGTCGCACAATCAAAAAATCGTTTGCACGAATTTTCAAACGAAACCAGAATTGAAAATGTAATCCCCGGGATTAAGGATCTTATCATATTGCCTTTTAATGTAATCCACCTGAATTTAGGAACAATGTTGCTGACGATACCTAGCAGACTTTACTTCACTTCCGTTCTCTTGTGGAAAAATCTTTCTTCTTCCGAAACTGTCAAGTATTATTTTACATTAATTTTGGGAGAATGACTTTCGGTATTGTTTTCGGTTTTGTGAAAGAATAATTTTTGCGGAATTTGTTAAATTCTATTTTTTCTTTTTATTTGTAGTCGACCATTAAATTTCGGAAAACAATAGCAAACTGAATTTAGTTTACGTGCTTAAAAGTTATTTCGTTAATTACTTATTTTACATTTTTTATCCTTATTATTTGAATAAAATATGAATAAGCTTTAAGGAATAAGAAATTAACTTAAACATATTGAAAATGTTAAATGAAGTTTTCTGAAAAGTATTGTAAAGTTAGGATTATTTGAATCTTGGGGACCGTTACTTTAATCCATAACGGTAAAACGATCCAAATTGCTTCTAGTACTGGCTTAGTAAAATAACAGTCACCAGCAAGATAACAACTCTCTTCAGGCTCTGAAACAATTATGTGGTTTTACGATATACGTGGTTTTGAGATAGATATTTTGAGTGTGAATAAGTGATCTAAATTTCATCTCTGCTACTTTTCAAGTCCTGCGAGCATGGTTTTTCCCCACATAAATCAAATAAAGGCAATCATGAATCAAATAAAGGTTGTTAAACTGTAGTTTTTAGTCATAAATTTTCTTAAAATGATTTTAACAAGATGTGTTGGTTGTGTGCGAAGCTAAATACAACGCTTTCAAAGACCCTCCCAGAAATTGACTTCCAACTTTTATATAAAAACACTCTTTACAACTTTTTATTAAAGTTTTTTTTCCTAAGTTTTGCAGTCACATAAAATTAAGCGTTTACCGAATAATATGCTATTTTTATATTCTACTTGTGAGTTAGTAATAGTTATTCATGCATGTTACGTTAAGTTCTGCCTGTCTTTAGTCTTGTCCCTCTATGCTAATTCTGAAAATGGTGCAGAATGTTAATATGAAGTTTTGTAAAAATGAAAAGTGTTTGTGATGTATATTTTTTTTTGTAATATTGTGGCGTTTTTACTAAATTAAAAAAAGAATTAATATAAGTCTTGCTTTTAAGCAACATTTTATTATTTAAGCAATTTAAGAAATAACATAACTATATTAAACCAATTTAGCATTTACATAACTATTTTAGAATTAGAATATACAATTAAAACAACTTATCATTTTAACATTAATTCTTACGTGCTTTTAGAATAGATGGATATGGAGACTTACCAAGTTTAGTCATCGTTTCGGTTTCAGCACACTCTGGCTGATTGCTCTTTTGATTGCCTCCCAACCCTTTCCTTCGGCTGCTTTTATATCCTATTTTTTGCGTGATAAAAAGTTGCAAATCTGAGGAAAGGTCAAGTCCAAAGGTTATTGTTTTCGACTTTGTCCCATGATGGGGTTAATCCCATGATGGGGTGACATTGTAAGATTTAAACCTAATTGTTTATTTGAATTACTTTATCCGTATTTAAGTTACTATTTGCCGATTAAGATTTCCCACTGTAGTTTTATTTAATCGAAGTCTTTGAAATGTTCTAGAAATCTAATTTTAGCCCTTTCTCTTGATTTTAATTTTGAGTGACGATAAGCGTCACAATATTTAAAAAGTTACTCCAATGTCTTACTTTTTTGAGCTCATAAAAAGTTTTCAATAAACGGAGAATTATTAATAAATTTTAATTTTCTTCATATAGATAGAAAAATCTCGTCAAATTTGGAGATTTAAAAAAAAAGTTAAATAACTTTTATGATATAGTTATTATAAAAGTTATTATAATATAAGTTATAAGTTATTTGTCCGTTCTAAAGTCCATATTATTCTTCGTGGCTAGATGGTATATGTAGCTTTATCTTATAGCTTGAATCGAGTGTAAGGCACTTAAAATTGAGACTTTTTTATTTTCATTGGCAAAGCAACTTCCAAAAAACACTTTTAATATGTTAGATTAAAAAACACTCCAAAAATACTTTTAATCGTGGGACCAAACAAATGAGTCAAATTTTTTGCAGGCTTAAAACAGAATTTGTCACTTAAATGGAAAAACTTGCTTGGAAGCCCCAAGTTTAATAATTGTTTTGGTGAACAATTAGAGCAAAGCAAAGCAACATTATTCGATCTGGTGATATGTTGGAAAAGGATATTGGGACAAACGAGAGTACTTTCGAAAGCTCTTTGGTACATTAACTCAGAACAAATGTAGTCAATCTTTTCTATATTTTACTACGTTAGTATTTAGTGCCAAAAATTCAAAAATATACAAAAATACTATAATCATTGTCTTAAACTGAAAACATAATTGTTGCTTTCAGCACACTACTGCTTTTTTATATTAGTTTGAAAAAGAAATACGTTTGAAATCTAGAAAAAGTGGGATCAAGTATCGGGGATATGCGGTGAAAAAAAAAGGAAGATCGAAATAAAATTGCATATACTGTTAAGCTGAATATTTCATTAACTAATGAGTTAAGAAGCTTTTGAATAAAAATATTTCCAGTTAACGAGAAAACTTTTTGCATAATTAAAAATTCTAATAATCATTTATCGTAAGTAACGAACAACAATTAAGGACAAAGATAAATACATTTATAACAATTATTGCCTTTAAAAAAAAACTTTTTCGATGAAATGAGGTTTTTCCCCTCACAATTTTCGTTATTTTTTACCCAGATAAAAGTAACAAAATTAATGTTTTTTGAACTAGTAGCAAGTCCACAAACTTTTTCTCGATAAGATCGCAATGAGTTTCAAAAGATTCGATTAAATTAATCATTACAACAAAGGAAAAAAAACGGAAACTGAATAAAAAAGAATATTTAGTGTTGCCATATATAAATAAAAAAATTTCAATAAGCGAGAATCAAAAATAAGCTCAGAATTAGGGGGAACGGCACTTAGCTTAATTGACCCAACACATAAAATATGCTCTCATTTAATTTTGCCTCTTTCGTTAGAGGGCGCCATTATTGGAATTTAAAAAGAACGAATTCCAAAGAACGAGCAATCTTTCTTCTTAATACTAAATTCGAAGTGAAGTGAAGAGACTCTTACTTCCGAATAGCCTCTCCAGCGGGTAATTAGGGCGAGCGTAAATAATCATGAAAGTCCAGGAATGCTCAACTTTTTCGATAAAATTTAATGTTCATCTTGAAATTATTAGTTATTTTTAATATTGACATTCTTTGATTTCTGCGGAGATTCTTCGGGGAGATAAAATTCTTTTAACTTTTCGTACTTTCAATGGTTTTCTTCGTTAAAACTGTTTTTTGAGTTTGAATTGGCGGATCTGCTAATGATGTCGTGTCCGTATCTATAGATACTCTTTTAAAAGTTTGAAAAAGTGATTTTTAAGAATCGTCGTTAATTTTAGCTAGATTATTAAAGCTGTTTTTGAATAGAATGACATTCCGAATCTTGGAAATGGTAGTGATATGTTAAAAACCTTTTTCATTTTAACGGGAAAATGGTTTTTGGATTTTGTTTGAATATAGCTATCGTTTCAAAGAATTTACCACATTTTAAAAATCCCATTAGTTAAAACGAGTTGAAATGAAGAATACTTCACTTTCTCTCATTTTTATTTTTAAATAAAATCTTGCTAAACTTGAAAACTAATGTTTAATATGTGCTCATTATGAAAGTTGATTTTATTTTTAAATTGATAAAAGTAAAGTATTTATTAAATTTTTATTTTCAAGAGCAACATCAGTAACTAAAAATGGTTTTCAGTTAATGCAATGCCAATAATGACAAATATTTACAGTTGCTACCTGCGGCATCTACGAAATGTGGGACGGTTCAAGTATTTTGCAAGCATGTTTCTGAAAATCTGAAGCTTCCTCTCCCCCTTAGTCAGCTGAAATAAACACGTCAAAAAGCCCTTCCATGCTTACGCAAGAAAATCTCAACATCCCCCCCCCNCCCCCCCCCCCCGGTTTTTGTTTTAAAGTTGACTTCTAATTTTAGGAGAAAATTTAAACACAAAAATATAAGCTTACAGAAAACAAAATTTGCGCTCTATTTCAGTTTATAAAATTTTAAACAAAAAATTCTTCAGAATATATATATATATATTGCGCTAGAAAACTTTTGACCTTTGAATTTTTCAAAATTTTTTTTTACAACTTCTTCTTTCCTTGACCTTATTCCAAATTTGAAATATTGCTATGCGTAATTTCTTTGTTACCGTTTTTTCTTTGCTTAAGTATTGTTGAAAACACGGGGATGTTAAAATTCTTACTTATGCAATGCTCATATCCCTCCTTGCCCTTCGTCAGCAAAAATGAAAAAAAATCACAAGACCATTAGGAGCGTACGTAATATTTTAAAGGCCATAGTCTCAAAACTTACTCATATAATTAAATTTTAGAACATACAGTTTGTTAATTAAAAACGTAGAATTTTTTATTCATTCATAAAACATACAGCGGAAGGTCAAATATGGAATAGCACATCGTTTAACTAGCTTCCTCAACTTTGTTGGTGCATACTAATTCAAAAACTATATTGCATAATTTTGTATGAATTTTTCAGATACAGAGCTCAATTTATGTTATCATAAACTTTAGAGATAAGGTTTATGATGAAAGAAGATCTTGTTGACTCAAAATTTAGGCATAAAAAAACTAAAATGAAAGGCCCTATAGCTACGTGATTAATTCTAGTAAGCAAAACTGGAAATTACACTACCGAACATTGGACTTAACAATGACTTAAGTCCAATAACAAGAATTTAACATAACATTGCTTAGAAATGAAAATATGTTATTCTCAATTTTTTACACTACTCTAAACTGTCTTTTATTTATTTATTTTGTTTAAATTACATTTTTGGAATAAATGATAGAAAATTCTGTTCTTACGTGAATTTCGAAATACACTTTTAAAATAAAAAGCTACTTTTTGTAATTATTCTCCTAAAATTGAATTTTATTTGAAGTCACTACAACAATGACTTTTAATCAGAAAACATTTTTAGATATAAATAAATTTTAATATGCAAGCTTTTAATCTACAGCTGCATTTTTTCATTCAGAAATTGTGGGTTAAAAATAATTTATGAGCATGAATAAAAACTTGTTTTGTTTACAAAATCCTACTATGCCAAGAAATTATGTTATTTGTAAGCACCGTATTTGCTAATGAAATGTTATACAGGTGCATGGTATAGCCAACTACCGGAAAGTAAGGGTGGGCATAAATATGAAATAACAATTTTTAAAAGCTTCAATTACCCGGCTTAGGAACAATTTTTGATTGGCTAGTAGTATATATATCCGTACTCCAATATTTCTCCCTCCAAAAAACAAACTTACAAGGAATGCAAAATCATCTAAAATTTAACTAGAACTTTTTAGTACACGTAACTTTTTTTAAAATTTTAGTCATTGTATAGCTTGCACAAATAAATTGCTTCATGTGTGATCTAAATTCTTCGTACCAAGCAAATCGTTTTACTACAAACTAAACAAATTTTAAGTCTCCTGATTTGAATAGGTTATTTACTTTGTGGTTACTTGAATTATTTCTAGATTATTTAAAGATAAATGTTGCTGAACAGAAAGAAAAAGATTGCAGTTATCGCGGTGTACCGGTTAGCAACGGTATACGCGCGTTATGTGCGTTCGTGCAATTCGCTATTAGTCCCAATAGTTCACATAGCAACGACGTTTGAAGACTTGGATGGTCGTGATTGCAAGTTTCAATCTTCTTCATCAGAGGGTCCCTGGCTTATTTTATTAAATTGAGGCTTGAAAATCTAGATGGCCAACCACCTGACGAATACCTTTCATGTATCCATAAAAATTCGTTCCATGCTTTATTGTCCATAAAAATAAAATCAGTGTTAAATGAAATCAGGGTGAAACACCCTCAGTGGTAGATGGATCATGGGTTAGAGTCCTTTGCCGTCAGGCTAACCGTGGGAGGTTCTAGTGGTCTTCCTCTCAATGTAATAGAAAGGTCCTCCATGAAGTCAAAATTCTCCCAATATTTGATCCAGGAGTTACCTTGTCTTCTGGATTGGGCTCAAAATTACAAGGCGTACGGAGTTGAACATAAGTTGTCGTAAACTCATTTTCGGCTGTTCAATGACGATTATAATTACAATAATATTTAAAAGCTGAACATATGGCTCTTACATCTAATTCATATACCTAACAGCAGTTAAAACTGCCTATCTTTCAAAAACGTGGAGGGTTGCGTAGCCATTTAACATTATGCCTGTCCAAATTACCAACCATTTGCTCTCGCAGTCGTTAATTTCTTGAACATCAAAGGACAGGTAACAGTTTTATGCTTCGATTTCTCCACCTAAAAGTAAAAACAATTTTATCCAGGGATTCACGATCTGTGTCCCTCAGAATCCGGGAAATTGATCGTTACGGTGCAATAGGTTTGGTGGTCTGAAAAGGCTTCAAGTTTGATGGCCGGACACTCCTCCATGCATTTGAAGAATGCACTTTGAGTATTGTTAGTTATAGAAATGAGATCTTGAAGCCTTTCTTCTTCAGGGGCACAATGAACTCTCATCAAGTTGGCGATTTTCTGGAAAGGGAAGATATTCGAACGATGAATTATTGAGTCAAATCTCCTGACCTCAAACTTGTAGAGTATGCCCTCTGACAACTGTTAAGAAGACGCTTAGAAGACAACTAGACGCGGTAAGAAAGTTTTCATTGTGAATTATTTTTTCAACAGCTTTAGTAATTTAAAATAGAAGAAAAAAATGAGTTCAGATTAACCAAGATTAAACCATGAAGTTTTAAATTCTAGTTTTTTTTCTTCAAAATGCCAAATTTAAAACAAATTACGGTAGGATTACTTCATTTCTATATATAAAAATAGTTGATTCTGCCTTTATTTGTTTACAATTTGATGTTTGGAAGGAAAAAAAATCAGTATTTGAAACATAATCTTACTCTTGGTTTATCTAAGCTTTATTTTTTTTCTCTATACTTTAAATTTCAAATTACTTATGTGCTTGAAAGAGAACTTGTTACGAAAGATTTTTCCAGCGGTATAGCATTTGTTTAATCGCAAAAACAATGCTTCTGTTTTATTATAAACAATTACATGAAATTCTAAACTACTTAATTTCAAGCCTAAAATAAAGTTGTTAGGTCAATGTAGAGGGACGTACTTCTATCAACCTAATTTTATTTGTTCGATTTTGCAACTATTGTTTTATACCTATCTATTATACTAAATTAAACTAATAATTGTGATAAAATGCTTTAAAAAATTCAATTAATTTAACACTTTGTGGTTATTTTTAATGATTGCTTAAAAAATGATAAATTAAAATTTTTTAGCATTTTTCGCATAGTTTTGCATACATTTATAGCGTATTTCTTATGCTTTGAACATGAAAATATCCACTAAAATCCAAAAATCAATTAATAACATATTTATATGCCACTTCAAAGGTTTACTTGAATCAAATTTCTTACCTTTCCCATAATTTTTCATTGTAACTAAAAACCTCTGGCTAGCATGCTTAATCAAATTACAGTTTTATATCAACAATTGCTTCGTGACGACAGATCAGCAGAAAAAAAAGTCCTTAAATATTATTTGTTTCGTGAAAAAGTTTTACCAAATGTTGCCCAATATATTGAGCAAAATTATACCCAATATTGTCTGATATATTGGTTTCTAAGTCTCAGGAGGCTTTATGCACCTATTTTCAAACCAAACTTGATTAAAATTTATTCAGTAGTTCCAGAGATTATTGATCAAATATGAAAATTCTTTTAATTTTGAATGTCAGTGTCAAAACACAGAGTAAAATTCATTTCATAAATTTTCAAATAAGACAGGTTTTGATGTAAAAAAAAAAGTTTTTTTTTTTACAAAGCTCTACAAATACATCTTAAAAATGGTTGTTCTCAGTAAGGATTTTTGTATTTAATGATGACCTTATGTCTAAATACAGCAGCAAACCTGCACTGTTCCGTTATTTAAACTTAATCTTTTTTGTATACACCACCACTGCTTTAAATAGTAAAAGCAAATCATTTGACTCAATTTATTTCTAAATCTTCACTTCAAAGATACCGTATAAAAAGACTTTTTCATATAATCAAACTACAGACCAGTTGCAGTAAGTGAACAACAAACAAAGGGACAGAATTTACTGTTTACGGTTATCGATCTTTACGCCAATGATTTCCCAAAAGTATTGGACAACAACGATCGCGATTGAACGAATGGGCCAAGAAAGGGAAAAGTCACAATAAAAAAGCACAGTTGGAGCAGTTTTTTTTTCACTACTCGACGCTATAACGTTGTTCCTTTTTAGATTCCATGGAACTTCGTTTATTTGTTTTGCCTCTTTTTTATTACTTTCCCCTTCCTTTTCCCACAGAATGATTTTTGTTTTGGTGAAACGAATGCTGACCTTCTGCGACAATCTTGGCTAAGTGCCGCGTAATTCCCTTTTTTTTTTATCGCTTTTCCTCCTCCTAAAATCAATGTTTTTTTAAAGAAAATTTTTTGAGGTTTTTGACTGAGGAATAAGAACTGACTTTTAACTTTGAAAGCTAAAAAGAATTTCAAGAATTATTTTACACGCAAAATAATAAAATAAGCAAGACACAAAACAAAAATGATTTTTGTGGCAATAAAATACATAAGCAAATAATAAATCTAGGCTAAATAAAGACGTAGATAAGAAATATATATATAAACAAATTCAATATGCGATACGGTGTTGTAATTCGTTAAATTATTAGATTGAGCAAATTCATATTTTTTTTAAAAAAGAAACTTAGTAAAACAATGTAGAAAATCAATAATAAAGTTTGTTTTCACGAATGTAAGATGATGATTGTAAATAAACGAACTCAAGTTTAAACTTTTCTACAAGTGGGGAATTTTATGATATCATAAACTGTCAGTTAACACTTTCATCCGTGAGCATGCGCGAAGCATCTGAGACGTCAGGTGGTTGTGTATCATTGGTATTTTTCTTCTTGAATTCTGAGTATCCCGTAATAAGAATTATTTTAATAATAATAATCGTTTTTGTGTTGACCACAGAGAAATATATCAAGTTACCTCTCTAAGAACTAGAGTTTTTAAAAAGAAGAAGCTTTTTTTTTTTTATTGATGAACACCAAAATGGCGACACTCAGGTCGTACGTTTTATAGCGCCACACTACAGTAAAAAGATTAACTACTGTTAGATGAATTTATCGTTTTCTTTTATTATCTTTAATTGGATTTATAAAATTTTTTGCAATCGTTTGGTCATTTGTTTTGTGTTATTTCATCAAATGCAAGATGCTAATTATTTAAATATGTCCAGTGTTTTGTAGACAAATATACATTTTGTGTAGTAAATTACGATTTATTTTAAATGTTTAAATTTCTCATTATCTTTTTTGTTCTTAAATTTATTTCAATGTCGAATATAGTACGTATTAACATGGAGGACGTGTACCATTAATCGTTTTAAATTAATGGAAGAATAAATATGGAAAGCACTTGGTAGACTTTAATGATTGTCACAAAATAAGAACCCTTATGCAATAAACAATTCAAGAACTATGAAAAAGAAATTTCAATTATCAGTAAGTGTTCATGTTTCTGATATGGTCATATATTCGATTCCTTTTACGGAATTTGAATTTGAATCATTCTTGAAGAAACTCATATTAAAATAGTCGCCAGGAGAGGACAGAATACGTTCCGAATTTTTGAAGTATCTGGAAAATTATGCGAAGAAAGTGCTTTTTAAAATTTTTAACCTCATTTGGAAAAGGGCTATTATCCCTGAAAACTGGAATAGTGTTTTAGTCATACCAATATTAAAAAGAGGTAAAACCGGTTTTGTAACCGGACTGCTTGTAACCGGACTGCTTGTAACCGGACTTCCTGTCAAACTATAGGCCTATCACTCTAACTGGTATCGTCACTAAAATGGTAATGAGAGAATGGTAAACACGAGACTCAATTGCTATCTAGAGAATTATAAGTTAATATGACAGGAACAAGCAGGTTTTAGAAGAAATCGTATCCATTGCTGATCATGTTGGTTATTTCAGCCAGGCAATAAAAGATATTTTCTACAATAGAGAAGTTACGACAGCTGTATTTGTTGACTTTAAATCAGCGTATGACTTATATCAGGAGAAAATTGCTGATTAAAAAACTTTCTGCTTTTGGTATTAATTCAAATATTTTCGGTTGGTTATAAGCATTGCTTGGTAGAAGAAGTTGTAAAGTTCACTTTGAGGACGGAAGATCAAAGAATTTTTGTCTCCAGACTTGTCTCCCCTGAGGATCTGTTACAAGTTGTACCCTCTTTAACATCTACATCAATTACCTGATCCATTCACTAAAATCAATTCCCATCATTCACTGATTGCTTTATACCGTTCAACTCATAAATTATAATTTATTTATTTATTAAAATTATTGATAATTGAAAATAATTTATGATAAGTCTAATCCATATTTACAATTAAAACTGCTGATCGCAATCTAACACAGTGCTTTTGAACGTTTTTTTCCTGTTCTTTAGATAAAACTATGTATGAGATTCAATATAAATAAAAGTTGTTTGATTCATACATCGTAAAAATGATTCCTTATTTATCGTTTTTCAAGATCATCGTTCATTCATCGTTCGATTTTCATTCATCGTTTTTTATCGTTTTGAAAGAAATACGATTGAATCGTAGAATACCTCGCTTTCTAATGAATCTGAAGCCTCGAAACGCCAAGAAGGTACATAAGGCTTTTATCCCTAAAATGGCCATCAAGTTAGCGACGATCCTAAAATCAACAATAACGCTTTGCATTTACCCTTAACGATATTTTTCGAAGCTTTGTCGCCAAGGAAAATAATAAAAGCCATAGTTTAAGTGCCTTACACTTGAATCAATGTGATAATTTTAAGTTATGTATATAATCTAGCCGTGAAGAATTATCTGGGCTTTAGAACCGACAATTAACTTAAATATTTTAAAAGTTATTGAACTCTTTTTAAAAATCGCCAATTTGTCGACATTTTTTTCCCCTAGATGAAAATTATCAAAATCACTGCCGTATTCTTAGTTTTTGTAAATTTTTATGAGCCCAGATAATGCAGCATTGGAGTAAGTTTTGAAATAGTAAGAAATTAGATCACAAACGTTTTTCACTTTCACAAAACTGAGCCTTTTCTCCATATTGATATTTTGCGCCATTTTCAAAATAAGTGTGGACAGCGCTGGCTTTAGATAGGCTAAACTTGATCCAACAGTCATGAGTAACAGTTGCACACTCACAGCAGTCTTAAGAATAGCATATTATTCGCAAAAAAGCATTTTATATTACGACGGAACCCTTGAAAAACAGTCTTAAGTTGCTATTCTGTACTTCTAAAATACATGAAGTCACCAACGGTGAACGAGACGAAATATGGTATCGGGAAACAATGCAAAATATAATATGAAAAAATCATAATATATGTTCAGACATTTTCAGCCAAAAATATACAAGAAACACGTTTTTTCGTCTAAATGAGATTTTGTACAGTGTTATAGAAGTGGCTTCTTTGGAATGTTTATAGTTTTCAAAACGCTTTTACGTTAAAATTATAATGTATTTTTTGAAAAGTTATATAATATTTATTACATAATTACTTTCTTAATTCGTATATTTTATTTGAATAACAAAGGCAATAATATCGAAGTTGGGATTCTTACATGAATGATGAAAGATATTATGAATTAGACTTACGTCTGTAGAACTTTTGTCTTTGGAACATTATTCTGATTCTCCTGTATGGATTTTTTGAATTAGGCAAGAAGCCATGTCCTTTCCCGTCAAATGTCTGCGTGTATGAAATAATCCCTAGTCACAATATTTGTATGAACTAAATAGTATTGATCGTGCACTGTAAAAAAAAATTAAAAATCCATTAATATTGCAGAAAATTTCTGATGAGAAAGTTGACAGAGAATTTCCGTATGCTATAGTTGGCGGACTAATAAAAACATGAAGAAAATCTTCTTACATAACATATTTTTTGATTAAGGTAGGACATTCGTTGATGACAGGATATTGTTGGCATGACAGGAGATTGTGCTTGTCGTGTCAAAGCGAATCTTGGAAGGAGGCAAAATAGTGTAAGGCTGGGATCTAAAAGACAGTTGCATGTTCATCAATGTGAACAGTTGTGGGAAAGATGTCCTGGGGTGGAATAAGGGACTGATTCGATCCAACAAATCTTCTTAATACCATACAAGAGGATGCACATCCAACCAAGGTGGGTTAGAAAGCTTTATGTAGTTAAGACCGTTAATATTTAGTATACAAAAAGTTGTTACGGTGTAGTGAAACTACAGAAGCATGTTGTATAGACGAATTTTTTTTTACTTAACATTAAATATGTTTCTCTTCTTCAGGTTTTTTTTAACAGGGAAAAGGAATTTCTAAAGGTAATAGCACTATTAATTAGAAACCATTAGTTAGACAGCGCTTTATAGTCTTATCAACATAAAATTAGAAAACAATCTAAATTACCACAAAAGATTGATCCATTCACTGCAGTAATAAGCTGCACTTTCTGAGACATCTAAAATTTAAGTATCAAAGCATTTAATTTTGTTTTATGTTTTCACATTTATAATGAATTTCTCAAACATAAAAGATGAATGCATTTTTTTTATTTGAAATTTGTATTATGAAAGAAATTTTAGGAAATAATGTGCATTATTTCAACGTATGTTCAATTTTTGTTCATATGGAGTTTAACTTAATTTATGCAGAGATAACGGCTTAATTTGCTTTACAATATTTTAAGTAATCCAAATCTTTTGAGTTGTAAAGCTGTTTTAAAGTCATATTTTTCGCACGAATATTTTAAAGCGAGATTTTGAATGCGCTTTCTAAAAGTATATACTATCAAATATATCTTGATAATCAAATATGACAAAACTTTCAAACTTCCTTCCATCTTCCTAAACATACCGTAAGCTAATCTTATTTAAGTCTTTGGCAAACCTTTAATTCCCCGATTTAAGCCTATAATGTTCACTCACTCACCGAAGTCAATACAAGAAGAATCTCCAGTTTTCCGATTTCTCCTGGAACAAAATACCGTTCCAGTTTCCTTGTCGGGAATTAGCTTTGCTGCTTGGTAGGTTTAATGCAGCGATTACAGCGCTGAGAGTGAGGTTTCTGCGAAAAGGGGCTTTTCATACTTAAGCCCTGGGAAGGCTTTTCAGCGTAAAGCCCCGTTACAAGTCCCAGAACGCAGACTCGGTTTTAATTTAATCCTGAGGTTAAAACGGCCTCGGGCGTCTTCTGAAGATATTCGACAATAATCTTACAAAGTTAGGGTGACAAACGTCGAAGACGAGTCATGTTAACGCTCTATTTACATATAAATTAAACTGTTAACCGAATTACAGTTCCGCGTCCGGCAAAGCCGCGGTAATTCGTAGCCGGATAGAACTGGACTTGCAATAATTGATGGTCTGCCCATTCACCCTTATTACTTAGCAAATGCTTCTCGGACTAATCGAGCAAAAGAGAGAATTCGCCGTTGGCGGCGTTTGGCAAAATTTAATCAAAAATCATTAAAGCAGTCGTCATAGAAATTGTGGTAAACTGTAATTTTAAATTCTGCTTAGTTTGTCATTAAGTGGTGAAATAATAGCTCAAAAATTGAAACGGATCATTCTATTCTGGCATTGAATATTATTTAACCAGTTAATTATTTAGTGCCAATTAAAGTATCTTTTTATGCCTAAGAGAATGGATGTTTACTATTTTATTTACATTGATTAAAAAAGCTCTATGGAACAAAAGAAAGTTTGGACACCAGTGTAAGTAAGAATTGTATTTTAAAAGTAATGTGTTTGAAGTTCAGGAAAATAATAATACATTTTTGTACTCAACAATCTCGGGTAACTTGGTATATATATGTAATACAAAAATTAAATACTTTTGTATTAATAAAAGCATTAAAACTCTTTCGTTCTCATAAAATGTCTTTGTTAAAGAATAAACGTAGAGAGATTCTATTTTGGGAATTCAAGGCTGAAAACATACCATTGAAATATAAATAGATTTATATTTCAAAGGAAGAGTTATTTTTAGAATCGTTCCCTTTTTCAATTCCATATAAGGAAGCAGAAATGATTTTCCTTAATGCGTAAGGTTACAAGGAATGTACGAAATGTGCCTTTTTACCTCAAATCTATGTTGGTATAAAACGTAAGAACGCATAGTTTTGCGTGTCCTTTTCATCATGATTTGATGCTGATAAGCTGTTCCGGAATTGTCAGAAGTCTTGTCCATTCCCCTCCCATAGGGAGTGTGGACGTGAACTGTTAGCAATACCAGCCTACATTTAAATAAACCTGTTTAGAACGTATGATGGCTTAAGACTGCAATTATTTCAAGCTAAATACAACACTGATAACAGGGTTGGAGCCCTGTTATTACATATATATATATCTATATATTGGAGAATTCGATTTACACATTATTTAGTAGTTAAAAAACAATACATCTATAATATGATTATAATAGTTAGACCAACATTTTCAATTATTTTAAATTTGCATTGTTTTTAATTTATTTAACTATTTCCTGATTTCTATAACTAAAAGAATAATTAAGAAAGTTTTCCTGCAGATTTATATTATCATCCCGATGACACTAAATTTAATTATTAAGTTTCATCAAGAGAATTCGGTTGTGTATGCTTTTAGTTGAAAGAATGTGTATTGATTTCTTAATGGTATCCAAAAAGGTATTTTAGTGAAACAAATTGAGTTTTTAGCTAATTGAATTATGAGAGGAAAACTAAATGGTTCTTTTGAGTTTGAATTTGTATTTCTTGAGCCCTCAGGAAATGGAGAAAATAATTAATTTCAATTCTTTTAGAATAGAGGTTCGTTCGTCAATTGGAATATAATTTTTATAAAAAAGAATTTTAGGTATCTAGAGAGATCATTAATGGGAAAATATTCGAAAATTTCCAAAATTATAGTTATCATTTAAATACTAAAGGGGAAGCATGGGTTAAGCCAATTTTTCACAAGAAAGATGATTGGGCATTTTGAGCTTTAAGAACAAAGAAATTATTATGAACGTGATGCATACAATTATTTTATTTCTAATAAAATTTAATCTGAATAGTTTAGTTATAAAGCTGTATTTTATTTGTTTCGATAAAAGTCAGAAGTTTTTCCTGTGGAACTTAAAATTTGCCAAAGTGACTTGGTAATACTAAGGTTCTACCGCAATGAACTTGGTAAGAGGCCGAGATGGAATAACAATAAAGGATACTTTGGACTTTACCATGCATCTTTGGTATTTGCTAGGACTTATCAGATTTCGAGTTTTAACAGAATCATTAATGTTAAGGTTTTCGTGGTCTTCCTCTCCATGAAACGCAAATGACCTTGTCTTCTGGATCGGGTTCAAAATTGCGAGGCTACGGAGTTGAACATTAGTAGTCGTAAACCGATAAAATTGGGTCGGCTGTTCAACGACGGATATAAAATAAAGAAAAAATAGTTTCCAAGTTTGCTTAAACACTCACCATACCTTACAACTAGATTTAGAATAGCCCTTTCATAGTAATTTGCCACTTGCTCCAATGACTAAGAGGTCACGCTATTTTTCACATCTTCGCAATCGTTGTACTGGTTGCAGCCAAAGTGTTTGAAACATCGAAAAAGATTAAAATCACTTGGCGATAGGTCTGGGCTGCATTGAGAGGTAGTCCAACACTTCCCAGCAAAAAGAGTCCAAAGTTTGAGGTTGAGCTGAGGAGAGAGCCTTTGTCATGGAGTAGTAATATTCCTAGTCAGCATGCCAATAGGAACCTTCGTAAAGTTCACAAATCTGCCGCTGAATGTTTATTCAATTGAGGCAGGTTTTTCGCAGCAGACAAGTTATTTCGCCTTTTGAGTTATATGAATGTTTTCAAATACACATTTTAGTCACATTTTTTTCCTTGTGTATTGTTTTTCAAATCGTATTTAAGCTTTATAACTTTTTCAGAAAAAAATTTCTTTTCTTTTTGAACACGCATTTGTGCTATATACATTCTTATACATTTTTTTCGAAAACGCATCGAAACTTCATCCCTTTTCATATACATTTTTAAAAAAAATGAATTAAAGCTATATCCTTTTCTCTATGTTGTGAAATATGGGTAAGTTAGCCATTTGCAGTGCATTGCTTCATCGGTAAACTTAGACAGATAGTGATTTTTTTTTTATATTAATCAATTCTTAAAAAACGTAATTTCTGCAAATGAATGGTTTAATAATGTTTTTCATGTTGTTCATGTATTTCTTACATATTAACAATGAATATAGATACAAATGTAGCTAAATTTTTCTAATGTGAATTTCTTATTTTTGTCAGTAAGTACTTCACGCATCTTATGAAACGCAAGTAATTACTATAATTAATTGCAATATACTACATAAATTTAATATTAAAATGGTTAATTTTGAAAAAAAAAAAAAAAAAACAGCAAATACACGCATTTTGTTGGTGATGATCTAACTATTTGTTTTACTCCACTCTTTTACTCTAACTATTTTTTTTAAAATTGCACAAGAACCATTCACCACATCAGTAAAATTTTAATACATACTNTGCCCACGCCACATTGCCACAAACCCGTTTATAGGGTGGGCCACATTCACACATCATTCACACACACAACAGAGAACAGCACAAAGAGAGAGAGAAACATCCATGCCCAGAGCGGGATTCGAACCCGCAGCCTATGGCTTCGCAGTCAGGCACGCTAACTGCTCGGCCACCTGGCCGGCTGTAGCTAAATTTTTCTAATATGAATTTGTTATTTTTGTCAGTAAGTACTTCACGCATCTTAGGAAACGCAAGTAATTACTATAATTAATTGAAATATACTACATAAAATTTAATACTAAAATGGTTAATTTTGAAGAAAAAAAACAGCAAATACACGCATTTTGTTGGTGATGATCTAACTATTTCTTTTACTCCACTCTTTTACTCTAACTATTTTTTTTTAAATTGTACAAGAACCATTCACCACATCAGTAAAATTTTAATACATACTATAAGGAAAAACCAGATTTCACGAATTTTTTTTTTCTGGCTTACTTATGAGATGTTCAAAACAGTACAAAAACTTTTAGACAAATTAACCCTATTTTAGAAGTCAACATACAATATAGACAGGCGGTCAAGTAGCAAAGATCTCCCCCACCCCATCTGTAGGATAAATTCTGTACTTGACAATAGAGGTCAAATTTGCCCGGTGGACAGCTCGACAAGCTTCACTGTCCTCTCATTTTGAGTCATGCATAAAATAATAAATGTAACGACAATATTTGATATTGTTTTATACATATTACATATCAGAATCGAATTTTTATTAAATTGAAGTATTCGGAAGATATATCTTTAAGGATATCGATAAGAATTTGTCAGATTATAATTGGAAATCTTATCCTAACTTATTTCGATACTGAATATCTTACTAGAAAATAATTAAAAGTCTTACATTCAGATTTAATTTTAAAAAGTATCAGATTACGAATAAGTAAAATTTTCCTTCTTGTAAATTAGATTTTTTTATTCATTTCTCAAAATGTAAATTATAAGTAATTCTTTTGTCTTTTAATTCCTTGCCAGTCTTTTGATTTCGTGTGATAACAGATAAGATCTCCATTTTCAAAGTTAACATATTTCTAATCATTTCACTTAAAATGATTAAATGAAACAAAATATAATGTTACGTCCAGTTTGATTCTTAGATAGTTGTTTCCTAATATTTTTTTTACCGTACTACTGAGTAATTATAAAAAATTCACAAATCTTCAATTAAGTAAGAATTAGAATCAAAAAAATTTTGAAACCTGATTTCAACTTTCAGTGTGACTGAATGTATTAAGGTCAAATAATATATTGTTTTGTTTCAATTTGAACAAAAATCTTAATATTAAACTGTAGTACTGAGTACTGAGTGTAAATGTAATACTAAGAATGAAAGAAAATACATGCCTTGTCCGGGATTTGAACCCAGAACCTTTCGGATGCAGGCCAGTTGTTGCAGGAATGTTTATGAACGCATTTAAGCTACGTAGAGGAAAATTTACGAGCCAGTTATCTTATCTACGGAGCATAAAAAAATGTGCCATCCAGAATAACTTTTGATCTTAATGATCGGATTTTCGCGTTCTAGGACTCAATTTTAATGGTTCAAGGATAAACCTTATATATAGTAATTAATTAGCGCAGACGTTATTTTAAATTACGAAATCAGACATAAGAAACGTACTTCCTCTGAATAAATATATATATATATTTTCATGGATTCAAGTTTTGTTTCCCTAATATATAGTGGTAGCTGCAATCTGGGAAATATGGTCCCATAGTTTGGTCAGAATAATGATTCAAAGTTTGGACCTTACGTGTTAATTTCACTTCTTGTGTATTTCGTCATACCTCGAGGACTCTTTAAGTGAATAGAAAAATTCTTGCTCCCAATTTATAAATTTTTTTAGACAATCACATGCAATAAATAAGTTTAAGTAATTATTTTTTATTCAATATTATATTACTTACAAGGGAAACTAGGGAAGTGTGACTCGTCAATTTTGAAATAAACTAGTAAAATGTATGCCTTATGAAGAATAATTTTAGGGGGCAACATTCGTTTCGGCCCATAGAGGGTACTATGAGAGATAAAAAATAATTAAGCATGTAGAAAAATCGGTATTTCATTACTTCAATGCAGACTATTAGTTATTGTAATTATCTCATACTCCAATTAATTTTATGGTACTTTCACGTACTATATAATGCATATTTATTGTCAAAATTGATTTCGAAAATTTTCTTTATCTGTAGTTTTTCAGAAAAAAAATGAAAAAAATTGGCATTTTTAAAAAAAAAAAAAAAATTGGCATCAAATTTTTAAAATTTTTTTTTTCAAAAAATTTTCCAATATTAAAACTAGTAAACAGTAATAAATTTCATTTATATGAGAGTCGAAATATAATACGCATTTTCCCAAACTGATGGAATTTTTTCATATTTAATGTGTATCCAAAAATGTGATTTATAAAAAAAAATTTTTTTTTCATATTGTTAGATCTTGCAAAAAAATCTGAAATAATTTATGTGATTGCATAAAATTAAATTGCATTTATAAAAATCAGTTTGGGAAAATGCGTATTATATTTCGACTCTCATATTAATGAAATTTATTACTGTTTACTAGTTTTAATATTGGAAAATTTTTTGAAAAAAAAATTTTTAAAAATTTGATGCCAAATTTTTTTTTTTAAAAATGCCAATTTTTTTAATTTTTTTTCTGAAAAACTACAGATATATAAAATTTTCGAAATCAATTTTGACAATAAATATGCATTATATAGTACGTGAAAGTACCATAAAATTAATTGGAGTATAAGATAATTACAATAACTAATACTCAACTGCATTGAAGTAATGAAATACCGATTTTTCTACATACTTAATTATTTTTTATCTCTCATAGTACCCTCTATGGGCCGAAACGAATGTTGCCCCCTAAAATTATTCCTCATAAGGCATACATCCCACTAGTTTATTTCAAAATTGGCGAGTCACACTTCCCTAGTTTCCCTTGTTAGTAAGAGTCAAAACAATTTTGAATGGCAAGGTTTACAATATCCTACATCATTTTAAAGAATTTAATTTTAAATACAAAAATAAAAAATTTGAGATCTGATTTCAGTAAAATTTTGTAATTTGGTATGTAAAATTATATTCGTCAAAATGATGTGAAATATAATTTACCTAACAATTCAAAATTTTTTCAACTATTATTAAATAAATAATAAAAAATAATAAATATTTACTAAATGTTATATTTTGCGCGGAATTTTCTTTGGATAAACGAATTTTATGATTGTTTGCAAAAAATTTTCAATTCGCTTAACATTTTCTCTAGATATGACGAAATACGCCAAAAGTATAAAATTGACATTAAAGGGTCAAAACTTTGGATTGCCCTCCTGAACATGTTTCCCAAATTTTCTGCTTTATATTTTGGGGATCAGAAATCCGAATTCATCATAAAAAAAGTATGTTTAGTCATAGGAAGTAACCATTTTATGCTGATTTCGTAACTTAAAATATCCTCTGCACTATTTAGCAAGTGTGAGTCTACTCCTTCGAACTATTATGATTGAGTCTTAAAACGCTAAGATCTGATCATTATATCAGGTTATTTAAAGTGGTCTATTTTTTTTACTACTTCTTATTTTTTTTTGTGAAATGGGACAGATAATTTTTGCAACTTTTCTTGGTACCTCTTTTTTATTTTTTTATTGTTTACATCCAACTAACTGGCATTGAACTTGATGTGTCGCTTTATGGGGGGGCAATAGATTATTTCCGATGTGTTCTTTAGATTTTTATATTTTTTTTTCACTATGAATCGAATAAAACCACAGCCAAGTTTATAGATCTATTAGTAATAGTTTAAAAGTTATGAAAATTTCTGTAGATAAAAAGTACAGACTTGTACGTATGCATAATAATACTTTTGACATTGCTATACAACAACAACAAATGTATAAACAAGCAATGCATTTTATCTTATGTATTTATTTACTCTAAATCGAACGAGATCGAGACTGAATTGATAGATTTTGAAATAATAAGAGTTAAAATGATTTTTCTCAAAAAGAACAATGTTCGACTTACATCTATTTATGCATTCAAAGATATACCTTGTGCTTGGAGGATTTCAGTTATAGCTTGAATACCAGACTTCATGTTAGTCAGATTTAAATGTAGGTTTCCTTTGAAATGAATGTCCAACCTACTTCTTTGTTTTGTGAGAAGCTGTACGACCGAACTAGATCTTTTATTGAATTTGTTGACAGGACCCAGATGAAGAGCGATTTGCTGGCTTTTATTATTATTATTATTATTAATTGCAAATTTATTTTATTTTGATTACTCATCACCCCCAGATCTGCCACCTGAGGATTATCGATCAGCTGAGGTGCCTCCCAGGTTGGGAACCACTTTTCTAGATGGATATTGCAGCTCAGCACGGGAGAAGGTGTTCGCACAAGATGTTTATATTGGACTTAAATCACATTTTTTAAAACGATTTACCACATTTCAAAACCTCGTTCTGTTTTTTATTTTTCAGATATGGGTCTCAAACTTTCGGGCCATATCATAAAAATTTTTAATCAGCAAATATAAGTTACTGATTTGTTTCTGCTATACTTAAGGCTTCTTTTCCAAAAAAATTCCTATTTGCCTTGTTATGGCGAAAATAGTTAATGACCCTGAAAGAGCTGGAGAAATTTAAGTTCTTTCCAATTGTAAAAAACGGTCAGTACCGTGATTCACTGGTTTCACAGAAAGTACTGCCGCATGTAAATCAATTTATTTTTCAGTTTTAATCAATCGAAATTTCCAGAAATTCTTTTTTCGCTAAATTAAAAAAAAACAACAAGAGTCTAATAGTCTTATTCTGAAAATTTCAAGAAAATAATAAAATTTCAGGTATACAAAATTTCCTGATTTGCCTGATTTTTTTAAAAAAACTGACTCTTAATAAAAATATTTACAAGCATTTTTTTATGCATAATTTTATTGAACGTATTTTTTTCTTGTACTTATTGTTCTTTTTCTGATTATTTTTTTTTTACAGGTTCAGATTTGGGATCTTGTAAACTGATTAAAAAACACTAAAATTCGACTTTGAAAAAAAAAATTCTTTCCAATATAAACTATTTTATAAATTTTGCTTAGATTTTGTCAAGGGAAAAAACTATTATTTAGATAAACAAAGCCTTTTCTTTTGTAAAAATAATTATTTCATATCACTTAAATAAATAAAAAAAATATATTTAAGCTTAAGAAACGTATAATAAAATTTATCAAATATGTTAAGAAGAGTGGTTTTCAATTAAATTTTAAGTTATTTTCAATTTAAAATTTCTTGTAGAATCTAATCATTTTACGCTATTCTTATCGAAGTTAATTTCCATAAGGCTATCCATTTTCTTTTCTCCAGACATATCAACGGAATTCAGTTTAAGCGTCCATTGTTTGCTTTTGAATGTATAATTAACATGCTTGCGGCGCCAAAAAATAAAAATTTATCAAAAAGCTAAAGAAGTTCTTAAACAAGACTTCACTTACGAAAGATCCCTTGGAAAAACATTCAATTAAATGGATGCTATCTTTTTCAAAAATAAATAAATAAAAAATGTAGTTTAATTGCATTTATCTAAGCTCTCGCCACTAAAAGTGAAAATAAAAATTCTTGTTTTCAATAGCAGCCACTTCAATCTTTTTTCATCACTCTTGGCGAAAAGAGAATGATTAGAATAAAAAAAATTTATATGGCGATTGAATTAAAGGAAACAGGAAAATGATACGAAAAAGAGTTGAATTGTTTGGATGTGTAAGTGAAGATGGTTTAGGCCTCATTAATTAATGGAGCTTGTTTGAAAATTAAGAATAGACATATAAGGTCACTGTTTTGAAAAAAAGTGCTTAACTTCACAGTTATTCATACGACTATTAAGATCATTTGTATTTAGTAGAAGAAATTCGTCGTGCTTTTTTTTTAAAGATAATTTTAGTATCTGTTTAAATTTTCTTTTAAGTCATAATGCATTAAATAACTGGGTATATAATTGTTCTGATAAAAATATTTTATCCACATTTGTCCTGATTATTAGCTCCTTCCTCTGAAACTCCTGATTTTTTCGTGTGTTAGAACATCAACAAATATGAATTTTAGTATCTAATTTTTTTGTGAAAAAACGAAAGAATTAGATTTTCAATTCAATATTTTTTTTTAATTGTTAACGCTAGTAAAAATCGAAAAACTCGGTAGTTCGAATCTAAGGGCCATCTAATAAAAAGTTATTCTGACATGTAGCCTTCCTTACTTGCAGGATTCATTATTTTAAACTTCTTGAAAATTCAGTCATTTTAAGAAAAATATACTCGATTAACAATTTTATTTTAAAACTTTACGGTGATGAATTAAGAGTTGATACTCTTTATTTATTATTTTCAGCAAACGCAGTAACAAATCTTGAAGAATGGCGTTCTGTAGTTTATCAACTATTGATTCGTCTCTTTCATTCGATTTCAATAAATGATCGATTCCGATCTGTTATAATAAAAGCATGATTTTTTTTTATGTTACAGAACAATTTCTTTTTTATTTTACAGTATTGAAATCTTAATAAAATATTTCTTTCCTATCTTTTTAAGCGCTTGTGCTTTCTATACACAATCATGGAAATGAGTTGAAAAACTTGATTTGTGTTAAACAGACAGCTTATCAGAGTTCATGATGCTGCTTAAAACCAAACCATCATATTTTGAATTTGTTAAATTTTTTTTCTTAATTATTTTTTAAGTGTGTTTATAATAAAAACGCCAGATCTTAGAAACATTTCACTCATGTTCTGGATCTGTATAATGGCCCATATCTTCGCTTAAATTAAACTTATAACTTTGAAACTTGTTCCGTTATATTGTGCTGATTATTCAAACTACCATGCCTTACCAAAAATTATAGTAAAAATAGCATCCGAACAATGGAGCATAGTATAAACCCACTATGCCAAACCGCGGAAATGACTTAAAAAAGCTTAAATTGGGACTAACAGTCAGGTCCGTGGTATGCATAACAATTTGCGCAAAAGTATTAATCTCGTGTTTCGTGGTTTGATAACCGCTACTGTGGAATTTAAATATTTTCATCTCCAAACAAAAAAAAAAAAAAAANCCATCGGTGTACAAGAAAATACTCGTTTTTTTATTTTATTGAAGTTATACTTCTTAGGCGACTTCCAACAAGGTTGCGTTAAACGTTTAACGCTACATTTTTATTGGCCGGGAAATCACGTGGTACGATCCAGTTTTCCCTCATTCATCTCCATGTTATTTTGGTTCTCACTAGCATAAAAATAATAAAAGTCATAAAAGTATTGTTTATCTATAAATATTTTTTTAGTTTGATTTGATACGCATATAATTTAATAGGATAGTATATTTTTTTTTTCAAATTTAGTGGATAACAATTGTAAAAAATGAGTGAAAACAATCCCACGGACAATGCGACGGATTTAAGGTTATGTCAAGGTACGTCTCATGTGAATATCAGTTGATTGTTAGGTTTTCTCTTTTGAAATTACATTATGACGCATTCACATACATTATTAATACAAATACATTTTCCATGGCGAGACAATGAGGCAACCACAAGCACTTCCACTGATTCAAGAGGTTCACGAGGGAAAAATGCACAATATTACCGTTATTACAGAGCACGGAAGCGAGAGGAGCAGGAAAAAGAGTCGTTGAATAGAACTAGTGATCCTTCTACGACTGCTGATTCTTCTACAATTAACGTCGCAGGTTACGAAGTTTAACTTCTTCCGGGCTGAGGGACTCTACGCACCATTTTTTTTTATTATCTAGTATGTTTATTTTAATAAAGTATTTCTTTCTTTTTTCTTTTATTTTCTTAAAGTCTGTTTTAATGAAAGCTAATTTTTTAATTTTTACTTATTCGTTTTTTAAATATTTTATTTCGTTTATAATAGAAGCGTTATTTTTTTAATCACAAAACAATTTTTTTAATATTTTACAGTATGTTAATTTTCATAAAATATTTTTTTTTTTTTTTAGTGCGTTTATAATAAAAGCGTCAGAACTTAGAAAAGTTTTGCTCTTGTTCTGAATACATGTAGTAACCCATATCATCACCTTATATTAAACTATAATTCTGACGCTTCTGTTAATATAATAGAGGAGCATGAATTCTTGAGCTTCATGTTGTGTACAACGGTACATTTGTCGTCTAGCTTCTTCACGAGAATCAAGCTTCAAAGTAATTTTTTGCGGTTTTGCATTGGGGCACAAAGAAATTGCGCGGACCCCCTTTTTCGTCTATAGTTTTGAGACTCGGTGTGATAGTTTATCACGTTATATCAATATATCTGATCAAGTTTCAGAATTATATATTCGTATTAAGAGAAGATAAAGGTCATCGTGTATATTTAGAACATCTGCTATACTCTTCTCTTATAATGGGAATATTGATATTACAACTAGCCTTTGGTGCTTGAACTGAATCATTTTAAATTTTGCGACGACTTGGGATTGTATTTACTTGTATTGAAATAACAAATGGGCAAAGATTGAAAGTTATTGGTTAATATAAAGGTAACTTATATGCTTTTATGTATATGCAAAGGACATTATTATTAAACCCTAAAATCCCGAACTAATTCGTCCATAAATTTGCCGCTTGGCCTTGTGTTTATTTATATTGAAGTTATAAATGGCAGAAGTTTTCAAATTATAGGTTAACATAAAAGCAAACTGTAGGTCTTTTATGTATAGGAGAACACGCACAAAAAAACAAAAAAAGATTTACAGTATAATTAGGCCATATTCTGCCCAAACTAACTCGTCTATAATTCTGCAACTTGGTCTCGTGTTTTTTATATAAAAATAATAAATGGGGACGAGTCTTTAAACTACAGGTTAAAATAAATACAAAATATCGGCCTTTATTTAAGTAGAGAACATAAGAAATCTTCAGAAATTTTGCATAGTGTGCCAACGTGTTCTTTATAAAGGGGAATATTTCGAAAAATATTTTGAAATATTTTATTAAAATTGCTATAATGAGCAATTTTATCCAGTACTTATTTCGTTTGAGTAGCAGTAAGAGGCTCTTTCCACAGTATATTACAGTATCCACATGAAAACCGCCCCGTATTAATGCAGTATAAATATAATAAATAGTATCGATATTGATAGCTTTGGAGCCTATTGAAACTGAACCAATGATCTCAACAGCAATAATGTCTATTATTAAAATGAATTAAGCATCAATAGTGTCACAAATAGCATGATGATTTTTTCATGTTTCTCTAAAACGAACTCGTATTATTTTTCATTAATTTATGAATTACATAATTTTTTTTCTTCAGTTAGTTATTTCAACTAGTTACTATTGACGAAATTAACTCAGCATCATTAGCAGCAAGAGTTGTATGACGAATTTTTACTTTCCTCCTAAACGACCAGTATCATTAGTACCATTAATTCATCAATTTTACTTTTTCGTTCCTTGATCGTTTCATTTTCGGCTACTTTTGGTTAGCTGGGCGTAAGTAAACTAACCTGTTTTTTTTCTATTTTTTAAAACTTTTTCAATTTATTTCTGGCAAACATTCATTTTTTTGTATCTTTAAAAAAACAAATAAAAAAAAAATTGGTGATGGTCTACATTTTTTGACTAATATTTGCTTGCGCCTGGCAAACCAAAAAGTACCTATTTTTTTCTATTAGTACCTATTACAAAAATTAATCAAGCATCATTAACATCAATTATGACTATGTTTTTTTTTTGTTTTTCTCCTAAATAAATTAGTATAGTTTTTATCAATGATTTTGCATTTTAGTACATAACCTTTTTTTTAAAATTAAAAGTACTGTTGACTTGAAATTATTTCTAGTTTTATAGAAACGCCTTTTTAAAGCATAACACGTCGATTTAGAAAACATAAAAAATATTGATTTTCGGCATAGTCCACCTATGCTACGGTGTTTAAATTTCAAGAGGCTAGAATAAGCGGTTCAGGAGTTATAAGACAAGCAAACAGACCCTAACTTTTAATTTCATTATTATAGATGAATTTATTTATTTACACATTTTAATCGTCACATTTGGTTTGCCTTTTTTCAACTGACTACTAATGAGTTTACACAAATTAACGTGGTTAGCGTGAACTCATAGGTGTAATGCGATTAAAAAATGAAATAAAATATTATATAAAACAAACTATTTCGAAGTGATACTTCTTATGCGACTTCCAACAAGGTTGCGTTAAACGTTTAACGCTACATTTTTATTGGCCGGGAAATCACGTGGTAGGATCCAGTTTTCCCTCATTCTTTTCCTTATTGTTTTGGTTCTCACTAGCATAAAAATAATAAAAGCCATAAAAGTATTGTTTTTCTATAAATATTTTTTTAGTTTGATTTGATACACATATAATTTAATAGGGTAGTATTTTTTATTTTCAAATTTAGTGGATAACAATTGTAAAAA
>NC_092211.1:16020041-16074370 GCF_043381705.1 Parasteatoda tepidariorum
AAGAGGGAAAAATGCAGAATATTACCGTGATTACAGAGCACGGAAGCGAGCGGAGCAGGAAAAAGAGTCGTTGAATAGAACTAGTGATCCTTCTACGACTGCTGATTCTTCTACAATTAACGTCGAAGGTTACGAAGTTTAACTTCTTCCACGCGGAGGGACTCCACGCACTATTTTTTTTTCTTTGGCATACCACGATCATTTTCGCTATGCTTTAAAAGTTAACCTTAGTGTTTTGCACGCTGCTGGTTTATCCTAACTAAAATCACTCTATCGAAGCGAAATATGATGTCTTTCTCGTTATGAAGGCAAACCTTACTCATGAGACTATCTCAGTTTTATCTTTTTCCAGGATATAGTATTTACTTTTTTCCAAAGTACCGAAAAGTGGCAAGTAGATTTCTAGTTGGCATTAAAGACAAATTACCGACAAAACTTTTCAATTTGTAGAGAAATGGGTGAATCTGAAGACAAAAGTGAAATTGTTAAACTAGATCTATGGAAGGAGAGTCTCCACTTCAAAATTTATACTCTATATATTCCGTCAAGATGCAAACCAAATTTATCTGCTCAATCCATTGATAGTAAGATAATTGTCATTGGGGGATATGACTGATCATTCCATTCATTAGGGTTATGGTGATATGAATACTGCTAGTTTGGAGATCGAGGAACTTTTTAAATTCTAGACATCTAGAGCTTATTGATGATGTCTCTGATCCACCAACATAGTATATACATTACAATGTAAATAGACATCTTATTTTCTCTGTGTTTCTTCTGATTTAAATGCTGTTACAAAGCGGGATGTTATTGAAAATCCAGACTCTAGACAAGTTGTTGCTTCATTTCTTTTTCAAGTACGTAAGATTGAATAACAATAACCCCTTTTTAGTGTAAATATTGAAGCTTTAAAAGAGCTGATTAGGGAAAGTTTCGTTTTTTTATCGAAGAAAAATTGAAGATAAAAAAAATAATTGATTTTTCAGCACATCCTAGCCGTATTGTTTCACACTTTGATAAGGCTATCTCATCATGCGCAAAATACTCAAGAGGAAAGGTGAAGAATTTTAAGTGCCTCTGTTCCAAGGAACTGGATGATACGAAAGCCAAACGTGATCGCCTTAGAAGAAAAGCTGAGTTGACGAAAAGACAAGTGGATGTTATACAGTAGAGGAAACTGGTGGCTGCTTTCAAGAAATATCTAGTGGAGTCTAAGCGGAAATCTTTCGATAAATTTATCTACAACATCAATTACTAGGAAGATAGTATGAAAACATATACATTTTTGTCAAACTTGCAGAATAAGATGTCGGCTCCAAAGAAAGAACCAATTTCCTTTAATGGTTGAGTTTTACCTTCTGATAGGGCTGTGGCTGATACATTCGGCTAATCTTATTAAAAAAAAGAGAGAAAATAGAGTTTTTTGCCAGAAATATGTCAAAACAAATTAAAGAAAAACTAAACAACTTGGAAGATCCTCATGATATTTTTACAGCTCCTTTTACCTTAGATGAATCAGGAATCACCATCGAGTGCAAAAAAATGAAGAAATCTCCATCAAGAGGATTCTACATCCAAGTAGAATTCTTGAGACATATAAGTAAACAGCCAAAGATACTTCATTCTGTATCGTTAACAGAATTTGGAAGATAGGTCTTTTACCTACTCAGTGAAAGAGAGTTGTGGTGCTATGTGCCTATTCCAAAAAGCTTAGGTGGTATGTGCTTGCCTATTCCAGAAAAATAAAAAAATAAAGATCCAAACAACTTGGAAGTTACCAGCCAATATCTCTTACTAATATTCTTGGAAAGACTAGGAAAAAACCTTATACTTACAGATTAAATTGGTACCATAGAGATAAAAAAAGCCTAATAGCCAATCAACAGGTTGTTTACGGAAAATTCGTGCAACAACTAATTACTTTAATCAAACTATTAAGGATGATTTGAGCATTAGAAATTAACAGCTGTCTACGTTGATTTTAAAAGTGCATATGACATGGTATGGATAGAAAAACTGCATCAAAAACTGCTAAAAACTGGTGTTGAGAAAGCGACATGTTCAGGTGGACATGTTCTTTTACTGACCAATGTATTTGCAGGATCAGATTCCGCAAGGGTCTATTTAAATGGTATAATCTGCAAACAAGTTTGTCTCAAGGCGCTGTTTGAAACTGAACACTTTTAAATTTATTTATTAATGATCTAGTTCGCGTTCTAAGGAGTATACATGGCATAAATTGTTTATTCTTTGCCATAGAATATGGGGTCAAAAGCCATTATGAGAGCGAAAACCATGAAAAAACTGACTAAGATGTCACCTAGATGCAACATACTTATGGAAGTAGAGTGAACCATACTCCATTTCTGTAACCATATTTTATGTACACCTTTCTTTTAATAGATAATTAAATAAATATTTTTGCTGTCAAAAAGTTGCTGTGGTATACCAGGGTGACGTTGAAATCCGCATGGGTTTTATACGATTTTCCACCCTCTCAATTTGATTATCTACTCAATATTTTATGTTAAGTTTTCATCCCATTAAATATGTCATCCCTTTAAATCCCTTTAAATATCCCTTTAATACCACTCTCACATAATTTTTGATTTCACAATTAAAAAAGTAGAAAAATTAAGATTATACGAAGCAATTGAAGGGCAACTTTCAACTAATAAATTAATATTTCATAGCACAGACTTTGAAAGTTACCTGTTACTTTTTGAAACAGATTTCAGGATATTTGTAAAAAGAAATACTAGATATTTTAATTTTAAACTGGATGAAAAAAAAGCATTGATTTGAAAACTTTAATTGAAACTTTGACGAAATAATAATGATATTTTATAATGATATTAAACTTAATTATCAACGAAGCGAATCTAAACGGATATAGGTAAAGAAGTAATCACATAATATTTTAAACAAATTTGCTTTAAATAAGAATTATTTAATTATTTCGTAATTTGATTATCTTTTGAATCAAATTCCAGACAAATCAAATCACAAATTACTAGATGAATATGTCTCGTAGTTGGACATCCACATTTCTTTCAAAGATATCTTTTAACTCCCTTGAACAAAAACACTCCTAATCAAGTTTAGATCTCAGTAAAAATAAAACCTTTTATCCTATAGATGCACAGCAAAAATTGCTCGACGGAGCAGACGCAACACTATCAATGCTAAAGCTAAACACAAAAGAAGCAACCATTATTTACAACTCTAATTACCTCACGCGGTACCAAAAGAATGTTCCAATAATGCCTTTGTGACAAGTAATTACAAATAGAATCTTTGGAAATGGAACAAAGGCGCCCCATACGGCTCAAATGATTATTGCTACTGTCTGAAGCTAAAATACGCGTCATTTTTACTATATGCATGATTTTTATTACATTTCTTGGTTTTCTTAAGCGAAATTCGTGTATTAATAATAAAATATAATGAATAATTATGCAAGCAAAAAACGCTAGTGACAAATTAATTTCGTTAAAATTGGAATATCACCGTCTTAGAGAAAGAATTAATAATAAACTCATTTATAATTACAGTATAAAAGTGGTGACTTTTTCATTTGGCGAAATGGCTTATTATGTCGCGCATATAATTGAAAATCTAATTAAGTTGTCTAGTTTAATGATTAATCTATAAAATATCGTCAGGCTTTATGGTTATCTGGGGAATTACATTTGAGAAGCAATTTCTAATGACTTAATTTGAATAATAACTTTTTGATCTTATGTATGAATTAAGTCGAGACGTTCATTCAATATATTGCAATTGTTACTCAGTAATAATTAATGTTAAGCAGAGATCGCAAGTAGTAAAGCGTTTTCGAACTCTAAAAGAATGTATTAGCTTAATAAAACTTCTGAATATTTTAAATACCAATGGAATTAGATCTTTTATTCAAGAATTATTAAAGAGTTCTAAATTTTTAAAGGAGCAATTTGTTAGAAGTGTAGCAAAGAATTTTTAGAAGTGAAATTTCATTGATTTATTGTAGTGAATCTGTCAGTTAATATCTGTGAGTGTTTTAAACCTGTATTGCAATTATTGTTTCTGATGCTTGGTAGTCATGTTGTTTTGGTTTTTATAATTTAGAAACCATGTCATTTACAGTGAATTTATTTGCAAATGTCCGTATGTTTATCAACCATTTAATGTCTGTGAGTGTGTTAAACCTATATTGCAACGATTGTTACGGATGCTCAGTTGCCTTGTTGTTTGGGTTTTAATAAATGTTTAAAAGCGTGTCATTTGTAGTGCATTTACTTTCAATTGTCCTTATGTTTATCTACCAGTTAATGCCTGTGAGCATGTTAAACCTGTATTGCTACGATTGTTTCAGATAATTCATATTCTTGTTTTGGTTGCAATAAATTTTTAGAAGCTTGTCATTTACAGTGCATTTATTTGCAAATGTCCATATGTTTATCTAACAGTTAATGTCTGTGAGTGTGTTAAACCTGTTTTGCAACGATTGTCTCAGATGCTTGATCGCTTGTTGTTTTTGGTGCAATAATTTTTTAGACGCGTGTTATTTATTGTGCATTTATTTGGAAATATTCATATGTTTATGTCCTAGTTAATGCTTGTGGATGAGTTAAACCCGCATTCCAACTATTTCGGATACTTGGTCGTCTTGTTTTAACTGTAATTGATCTTTACTAGAAAGTCATTTACAGTATTGTAACTGTTACTTGATTGTAACCGTTAGACTTACACATCACCTAAATTTCATCTGTTCTAACATTGTAACTCTAGTGATCCAAATGGCGCTACCTACAGGACACAGCAAACTAACCATTTATGTTACCTAAGGTATTAAATTTTAACTTTAAGAAACGTGTTCTCCGTTTCTCGAAGTTGTCGGAGCATTTTTATTGTCCAGAAATGGCATGTTATGAATCCGCAATGAACAAAGCAGAACCCGATTCCTTTGCTTGTTTCAGCCTAAATTAATAAAAATTACAAATGTTGAAGGTATTTTTGTCTGATTTATTATCTCTTATTTAGCGGTATTTAGCTGTGATATTTATTTAACATGCTTTCTTAGTATTAAACACAATTATTATGTCTATTTTTTATTATGATTAGTATTACAAGTTAAAAGCTTAAAACTAAAAGAGGACTTCGCTATTATAAAGCCATCTTGCTATCTATATTATATAAAACGGTATTATAAATTCTTGCGGTATTGAAACCAAAGAAATTTTTTTTTCACGTTTACAACAAGGAGTTTTCAAATTGAGCTATAATCAGGACAGAGAAATGAAAAGTTATTCTAATCGAATTGTTCCTATAAGCAAAGTAGACTAATTTTCGATTTAATCATGCTAGAAAAATTGCCCCGTGTATATAACTGTTTATTTTATTTTATAAACGTCGTTGAACAGCTGACCTAATATTTTAAGTTTACGACTACTAATGTACAACTCTGTAGCCTTGTAATTTTGAACCCAATCCAGAAGACAAGAAAACTCATGGATCAAGTATTAGGAGAAATTTTGCCTTCGAGGAGGCCTCTTTTTGAGGAAAATAACCAGCATTTGCCTTTCATGGTGAGGAAAACGACAAAAACCTTAAATGGTTAGCCTGATGGCAAGGGGACTCTAACACTTGATCCGTCTACCACTGAGGATATTTTACGTCCTCACTGTGGTCGGTGCAAGCCGGATGCGGAATTCGTATCGACCCACCATCGCTGGGATTTGAACTAGTTTAGAGCTATACAGAGCGGTCTATAAGGACTACCCTTGATTAAGTATCTTTTATCAAGAACTTAAACAAACAAAAAAATATCACGTGCAAGATCGTGAAACATTATTTAATCGGGAAAAAAGCAAAAACGCTTTCGAAATCTGTCAAATCACATACATCAGTGCAGGAACGAATTAAACAACAAGACGACTGGTTTGATTGCGGAGGAAACAGAGAGGAGTTAAAAGATGATTATTAGAAACACTAATAAATGTCGAACTCCAATAAAACATGTCGTGATATTTATTACATTTAGTGTAATTTTTCAGATTTCGATGATGTTTTTATTTTTTGCTAGCTTAAATAACGATTTGCAACACTTCGTGAGTGTACTTTTTTGTTTCTATTTTTGATAAGGATTCTAAAAATGCATATTAAAGGCCGTCCTCTTTACGGGTCACCACTTATTTTAGTTTAAATGATGCTTAATAATTTAATAATGTATGTAATTTTCATTGTTGTTGTTGTTGTAGTTCATTAACGTCGCACTAGAGCTGCACAATGGGCTATTGGCGACGGCCTGGGAAACATCCCTGAGGATGATCCGAAGACATGCCATCACAATTTTGATCCTCTGCAGAGGGGATGGCACCCCCGCTTCGGTAGCCCGACGATCTGCACGCGAAGTCGAGCACTTTACTGTAGAACAGTTTAACGAGGACCAATACCGCACACCCTCGGTCCCTACGCAGACTGATCCAAGTGGTCACCCACCCGCACACTGACCGCAGCCAGTAATGCTTGACTTCGGTGATCTGCTGGGAACCCTGTCTTAACGATCAGTCCACTTCGGGACATGTAGTTTTCATAATGATTTAGGCTTGGAAACATGGAATCATAGAATTGTGGATATTTCATTTTATAACCGCCGTTGAACAACAGACCAAATTTTTGGGTTTATGATTACTAATGTACAACTCCGTAGCCTTGTAATTTTGAACCAAAACCTGAAGACAAGGGAACTTCTGGATCAAGCATTGGGAGCAATTTGCCTTTGTGGAGGTCTTTTTGACGGAGGCGTTACATGGGGAAGAAAACCATGAGAGCTTTCCACTGTTAGCCTGACGGCAAGAGGACTCTAACCAACTATCCGTCTACCATTGAGGATATTTCACGTCAGCTCTGTGATCGGTGCAAGTCAGATCAGAAATTCGTATCGACCAGCTATCGCTAGGATTCGAATCCGGTTCACTTCATTGGAAAGCAAACGTTCTATTTATTCCCTGAGGCATCGCTGCTCAGAATTGTGTATATGGGAAAATTCTATGAATTATTTGTTCCAAATGTAATTTTTAAGTAATCGTAGGATGCTTGGAAAATCTGGCTTTTTGAAAATTGACAATGTCCTTTGATGAGCTTATAGCAGTGAGCCTGTAGGCGCATTGCTAAATGACATCGACAATTTTCAGAGAACCGAATTTTCCAATTAGACTTATATTGATCTCTATTGTGTATGTCGTAGGCTAATTGAAAAATCAGGGTCTTTTTAAACNAGATGCTTGATCGCTTGTTGTTTTTGGTGCAATAATTTTTTAGACGCGTGTTATTTATTGTGCATTTATTTGGAAATATTCATATGTTTATGTCCTAGTTAATGCTTGTGGATGAGTTAAACCCGCATTCCAACTATTTCGGATACTTGGTCGTCTTGTTTTAACTGTAATTGATCTTTACTAGAAAGTCATTTACAGTATTGTAACTGTTACTTGATTGTAACCGTTAGACTTACACATCACCTAAATTTCATCTGTTCTAACATTGTAACTCTAGTGATCCAAATGGCGCTACCTACAGGACACAGCAAACTAACCATTTATGTTACCTAAGGTATTAAATTTTAACTTTAAGAAACGTGTTCTCCGTTTCTCGAAGTTGTCGGTGCATTTTTATTGTCCAGAAATGGCATGTTATGAATCCGCAATGAACAAAGCAGCACCCGATTTCTTTGCTAGTTTTCAGCCTAAATTAATAAAAGTTACTAAGTTTGAAGGTATTTTTGCCTGATTTATTACCTCTTATTTAGCGGTATTTAACTGTGATATTTATTTACCATGCTTTCTTAGTATTAAACACAATTATTAGGTCTATTTCTTATTATGATTAGTATTACAAGTTAAAAGCTTAAAACTAAAAGAGGACTTCGCTATTATAAAGCCATCTTGCTATCTATATTATATAAAACGGTATTATAAATTCTTGTGGTATTGAAACCAAATAAAAAAAATTTTCACGTTTACAACAAGGAGCTTTCAAATTGAGCTATAATCGGGACAGAAAAATGAAAAGTTATTCTAATCGAATTGTTCCTATAAGCAAAACCGCTTTCGAAATCTGTCAAATCACATACATCAGTACAGGAAGGAATTAAACAAGAAGACTGGTTTGATTGCGGAGGAAACAGAGAGGAGTAAAAAGATGATTGTTAGAAACACCAATAAATGTCGAACTCCAATAAAACATGTCATGATATTTATTACATTTGACTTTTCCAGTGTAATTTTTCAGATTTTGATAATGTTTTTATTTTTTGCTCGCTTAAATAATGGTTTGCAACACTTCATGAGTATACTTTTTTGTTTCTATTTTTGATAAAGGATTCTAAAAATGCATATTCTTGCCAAAATGCATGCCGTCTTCTTTACGGGTCACCACTTATTTTAGTTTAAATGAGGCTTAATAATTTGATAATTTATGTAGTTTTCATAATGATTTAGGCTTCGAAACATGGAATCATAAAATTGTGGATATTTCATTTTATAACCGCCGTTCAACAACAGTCCCAATTTTTGGGTTTTTGATTACTAATGTACAACTCCGTAGCCTTGTTATTTTGAACCAAATCCTGAAGACAAGGGGACTCGTGGATCAAGCATTGGGAGCAATTTGCCTTCGTGGAGGTCTTTTTGATGGAACGAACCTACATTTGCGTTGCATGGGGAGGAAAACCATGAGAACTTTCCACTGTTAGCTTGACGGCAAGGGGACTTTAACCAATTATCCGTCTACCATTGAGGATATTTCACGTCAGCACTCTATAATCGGTGCAAGCCAGATCTGGAATTCGTATTGACCAGCTATCGCTAGGATTCGAATCCGATTGACCTCATTGGAAGGCGAACGTTCTATTTATTCCATGAGCCATCGCTGCTCAGAATTGTGTATATAGGAAAATTCTATGAATTATTTGTTCCAAATGTAATTTTTAAATAATCGTAGGATACTTGGAAAATTTGACTTTTTGAAAATTGTCAATGTCCTTTGCTGAGCTTATAGCAGTGAGCCTGTAGGCTCATTGCTAAATGACATCGACGATTTTCGAAGAGCCGAATTTTCGAATTAGTCTAAGACTTATAAATATTGATCTCTATTGTGTATGTCGTAGGCTAATTGAAAAATCAGGGTCTTTTTAAACTGCCGATGACAGTATATATAAATTGAAAATTGAACAAAATGCATATAGTAAATCAAAAATTTCACAGGGCATGTTGCATATTTTTAGAACTTTACTTTGTTTTAAAAAAATGCCCCTATTTTTATAAAGCTAGATTAAAATACTATAATAATCATTCAGTTAATGACGAGAGCAGAATGCGATGCAGTTTCTGGGGGTTGGCAATCCCAGCGAGCAGGTGGTGAAATCTCCTAAAGCAAAAATAGATTAAGATTTAGTAATCAGCCAGCTTGTCAAAATTAAATTAAATATTCGCTTTATAATATATATATATATGTATATAATTAAAGGGGCTGTCCTTGTATTGTCAGTCATTATTGGGAAAATTAGTACTGGTATTATTTTATATTGAAATAAAATAGTAATAAAATCAGACTTCATATTCAAAATATTTAGAACGAATTTGCAAAATTTAATATAAAGTCTTGCTATAAAATAATTTTATCATAAAATTATTTGGATCAACATTATTTTATTTAAAAATAAAAGCTTAAAATTGAAAATTAATTCCGAAATAAGGCTGTTTCTAGAATCATCTTTGAATTTTTTTTCACGCTTTGAAATATTATAGAAATAAAGAAGGAGGAAGCTCGATAAAAAAAAAAAAAAAGATAAATACTTTCCGATAAAAAAAGAATATCTCGCAAAAAATATTTTGTAAATTTTTCAGCCTTTGAAAACTAATTTCAGCTAATTTTGTTTAGTATAATGGTACCCATCCTATTTTGAACTATTCTTCTTTTTCATTATTTCTTGCGCTTTCCTCCTTCAAAATCTCAAGTAATTCTATTGTATTATAATATTTGAGATTTAAATTATTTTTTAGTTCATTTTAAGAATTAAACAACAAAGGCATATAATGTTTTTTATGTATAAATCCCTTCATTGCATTTTTTATTTATAAATTAATTATTTAAACGAAATTTATTAATACGTATAGTACAAATACAACTAACGAGTGTGCAAACATGAACAGTGAGCAAAATAAAAAACGGACCACCCTAAATGACTTTTGGTCTAATGATCGGATCTTCACTTTCTAGAATTCAATCTTAATGGTTCTAGGGGGTGACTTCAAATATGCTAATTAGAGCAGGCGACATTTTAAGTTACGAAATCAGATATAAAAACGCGCTTTCGCTGAATAAACTTAAACTTTTGACTCGTAAATATAGGGGGTAGTTGTAATCTGGGAAATATGGTCCCCATAGTTTGGTCAGGAAAGCTGTTCAAAATTTGGAGCCCTTGATATAAATTTTACTTTTTGCATATTTCGTTATATTTCAAGAAATGTTTAAGTTAATTGAAAAATTTTTTGATCGCAATTATAATAGCCAATTAGAATTCTAAGCTAAAATTAACTTTTAATAACGTTTAATAAATATTTATTATTATTTTATATAATAATAGTCGAAAAACTTTAAAATTGTAAGGTATACAATTGTTCATAGCAAAATAAAAATTTGAGCGAAATCGGTCGAATAGTTCCTGAGAAATCAAATTTTAAATACTTTAAAATTCAATTTCTCAGGAACCATTCGACCAAAGTACGTTTTTGTGTCTGATTTCGAAACTTAAAATATCGTCTGTAAAAGTTTAATTAGCATATTTGAAGTATGTATCTCGGACCATTAAGATTGAGCCTGAAAACGTGAGGATCCGATCATTAGATCAAAAGTTATTTAGGGCTTTTATTTCTTCTTCATTTTCTCCCCTTTTTTGGTGCACTGTACTTACAAAGAACAAATGTGTCCTTTTTTGTTTCATGAGATTACTCTGTGATTATTTTTTTCTTCCCTAATTCTTGAATATTCAAAGTTGTGCCTACAAGAACAAAGCGCAAAGTCGCTTTCAACTTTTATTCTATTTTTTAAAGTTGTTTTCATTTGTAATGTAAATTAGAAGTCTAATACGTAAAAATAAGTCGACATAAATGGAAACAATAGCTCTTTCTTCAAGTTATGAATAAAACGCACGCACATCCAAACTTCTGAGACTGATTTCTCTTTATTCATTCATTTTGCTTGAGAATTATTTTTTAATCCAAGAAACCCATCTTGTAAAATATTCAATAAATTTTGAACTATATTTAACTTCTCATCAGAGAAGTCAGGAAAGCATATCTTAAATTCATTTTCTGAAGATACAAAGGGATCTACATTAGAAATCAAGTGTGATATAACTATGAAAAGTGTGATATAGCTATGAAAAGTGTGATATAGCTATGAAAAGTGTGATATAGCTGTATCAAGTGTGATATAGCTTTCAAGTGTGATATAGCATGTGTGATATAGCCCCTATATAGCTATGAAATCCCTCTCTAGAGAAACATCCTCCTAGTTGAAACCAACTGATCTTAATTTTTTTCTTTTTTAATAACGACAGGCATTGAACCCGTTCATAAGGGGGCCACATTCCCACATCACACAACAGAGCACAACCCACCGAGAAAAATTCATCACCTGAGCGGATTCGAACCCGTAGCCATTGGCTTCGCGTTCAAGCACGCTAACCACTCAAAAACCCGGCCGGCTGTTGTCGAAAATTAAATTTTTACATTCATCAAATACCAGGAATTCGGGGATATTTTAAGCAATTAATTACTTACAAGGCAACCATATTTAAACTTTTTTGAATCATAAATTAATACATAAACTACGACCCATGTAATTAATTAGATAAGTGTGATAATTCTATTTTAGAGTTACTTTAATATTGCTGATTTTAATGCTTAATTGAAGAATTAAAATTTAAGCTAAATATTTTACGTTTATTATTTTTACCTTTAATTTAAATTAATGCAATTACATTTTTTGATCAAAACTAATTTAAACCTTGCCTACGCAATTTTAATTATCCGTAATAATGAAAATGAAAAGTAATTTTATAAATGAAATGTTTAATAAATGCAAATGATTTACAACAAATAGAACTTGAGAATATTTCTTGAAGCCTGCCTTTCTTTCTTCTTAAAAGATGCTTTCAAGTCTTGATTTGAAATTATAATTTCATTTGCTAATTAGTTATACGTTTAATTCATAAGTTCATTTACTGGTTATAATTTCATTTGCTATCAATCGAAGCAATTCATGGCCCAAAACTTAATTGAATAACAATGATGAAATGTTTTTCTTTCAGTTTTAAATTAAAGGAGAACAATATTTCGCATGTTCTTGAATTCGGAAGTTTGTGATAAAAATTCAATTTTGTTTATCAGTATTTTAATGAATTTCTAAAATTATTTGATAACTGCACTCAATTAATTATAATCTTTAGAAAAATCGAACATCTTGTCTAAAGAACAGTGACTTTGAGGGGAAAAACAGGAAACTTTATAAGATATATTTATTATATACCTTTAGTAAAGTTGTTTTTTCGACAGATGAATGGCAATATTTAATTTACAATAAACTTCAGGACAATCGAACAACTTGGTTAAAAAACATGCTCAGTGATTTTGAGAAAAATCAAATTTACCAGAGATACTCCGCTATGTACCTCTCGTATTGTAGTTTTTTCACGTACAATTGTATTCACCGTATTCCCGACCGTGTTTCGTGTTCTCTACAGTAGATGGCAGTATTTGTGGAGGTTGTTTCAACTTCCGTTAGAAGATTCAGGTTGAATGCGTAAATCCGCATTTCAACCATCAGGTAATTGCAGACAACTATCAGACTTCAATAGTTTCTATGTTATTTATGACGAGAACTTAATGCTTAGTAAAGAAATAAAACAGTAATTTATAATTATTGAAGAGTTTCTGTGGATGATAGAGTAAAAAATTTATTAGTTTCATGGTTCATTTGAAGGTTAGTATGGTGAAAGAGTAATATTAAAATTAAGAGAATCGAACTTTCAATTTGTGTAAATTATAGGGTGACTATTTTTTAGGTTTCAGATTTTATTTTATTTTATAATCAAGGTTAAAGAGCCGATCCCATTCTAAGTTAATGACTATCAATGCTCAACTCCACACCCATGTAGTTTTGAACACAACCCAGAGGACAAGGGAACTCCAGGATCAAGCACTGAGACAAACTGGCCTTTGTGAAAGATTTTTTATGACTTACTCCCATTTGCGTTACATGAAGTGGAAAACCTCCCACGGTTAGTCCGACGGTAAGGGGATTCCAACCCATGATGTGTCTACAACTGTGGATATTTTACGTCAGTTCTGTGGTCGGTGCAAGCCGAGAACAGAATTCATATCAACCTGCAACAGCTAGGATTCGAACTTGGCTCAAGGTACTAGATTGTGATCAACCCTAATATTTTGAGGCTCAAATATCTAAATCAGTCGAAACCAAAAGAAAGTTATGCTTATTCAAAGAAAATAATTTTTGAGCCTATGATATTGTAATTTTAAATAAACAGGTTTAAACTTAGACCCGCGAAGTTTGAGGCCAGAAACGTGATTGAGTACTTGAAAATACGATTATTAGAAAAAGATGTTCAAAATTCTTCGTTATTTTATTTCATATTTTTTTTTTCAAAATTTATTTACTATCCAATGAAAAAATAGGTGTTCTAAAATTTTCATGTCCGCGCACAATTTTTAATTAGATCAACTTCAACACCATAATTACAAATTACCAGTTGTAAGAGTTATAAAAAATCAAACTAACACATAAATATAAAAAAAAATCAGCACAAGTAGATCAAATAAAAAAAATCAGACTAACATAGTCATTAAGAAAAAAGCAGCACAAGATGAAAAAAAACAAAAAAAAAACGATAATTTTGGAATTTTTTTTTGGAGTTGATTATTTTCCAGGCTGAGTTTTTGATTCTTAAAATTTTTTATCCATGTGCATTTTCAATATTTTTACGTAATATTAGTAATTTAAAGTATTTTTATGTTCCTTTTATGATTGACTTATTAATTATTACTGTCTTGGTTGCAATTTTAAAATAAATATGAAGCGAAAAATGTAGTGACTTTTTAAGAAGCGTTTAGTGGCTGGATTGGGCACTTGCACACAAGAAGAAGACCTCTCTTACCCGCACATGTGACGTATGACGTCAGCATCAGTCAATCTTTATCAGCAAAATGGTGTATTAAAGTTGAGCTTAGTTTCTCTACGTAAGTTAGAATGTTAAGGCCTGGTTTCTTAGAACTAGCGCCTTATCTGGGCGTCAGCGGGACGTCAACGTCACGCTGACGCCAACAAAATACTGGTTTGTTAGCTCAAGGCCTGGTTTCTTAGAACTAGCGCCTTATCTGGGCGTCAGCGGAAAGTTNCATGTAAAATTGCATTCGTTAAAATGATGTTAAAAATTGTATTCCTTACAATTAAAAATATTTCGATAATTTTTTAAAAAAAATAGTAAAGATTTACTAAAAGTTGCATTTTGCACGGAATCAACCTTTGAAAAACAAATTTCATGATTGTATGGAGAGAAAAAAATTTCAATTCGCTTAACTATTTCTCGAAATGTGACGACTTACGTAAAAAGTATAAAATTTACATTAAGGGGTCAATACTTTGGATCGCGCTGTTGACCAATCTATTGGGACTATGTTTCCCAGATATCGGTCACCCTCTTTATTTGGGGGTCAGAAATGTGAATCCTTTGAATAAAAGTATGTTTTTTTCAAATGAAGTACATTTTTATGCCTGATGTCATAAATTAATATATCGTCTGCACTAATTAATCATCATATTTGAGGTCACCCATTGGAACCAATAATATTAAGCCCTAGAACGTGAAGATAAGATTATTAAATCAAAAATTATTTAGTGTGATCCGTTTATTTTTTGCTCTCTGTATCTGCAATATCCATTATGCAATAAAATTAACCTTATTTTAGGGTAGGGCTTCTAAATATGCATATATATTTTTTTAAATTAACCAAGAACTTGATTTTAATATAGGTCGACTTTGCCCTGTGAAGAGAATTGAGAGCAAACAAGGAAATTTGCGGAAAGGGGTGGAAGCAGGATAAAAAATCGTTTGATGCCGTTGTTACATGGCTCATTATTCTATCTAGAACCGGTGAGGGTGCTTCCTGTCTCTCTTGACAGCTGCTGCTTCAGACATGATCCTGCCTCCTGTATCAGGGGAAACCCTTAAATATGAATTTAAAAAAATTATTCTGAATTATAACGGGTAGATTAATACTTAATACATCGAATGTTGTAGTCGTTTCAAATTTTTTTTTAAATAAAATTGATACCTTTTTTTTCCTTACATTTAAGCATTTTTTATATGCAGTTAAGGTTACCGATAACGATTAGTCGTTATCGGTAATCGATTAGTTAAAAATCGATTAATTAAAATTGAATCGATCAGTTAAAATTGAAAAACTATCAATAGAGAAAATTTCGTTATACGGGGATTAAAATCAGTAGTTCCCAGTTTATTTTGGCTATGAAACACTCAGAGATCGAGCTTCGTTTGGTTCGAACTCTGGTTTTAAAAGCTAATTTCATGAGCAATAGTAACAACAATGATCGAAATAAATAAATAAATAAAAATAAATCAATAAAAATAAATAAATAAATAAATAAATAAAAATAAATAGGTAAATAAATAAATAAATAAAAATAAATAAATAAATTAAATAAATAAAAATAAATAGATAAATAAATAAATAAATAATTAAAAATAAATAGATAAATAAATAAAAAAAGAGTGTTAATTATTTTGAAAATGTTCTTTCGTCATTTTATCAATAATAGTCTTAAAATTACGCATTATGTCAGGCAGATGAATTTACAATTCTGAATCAGCATCAAATCTAGTTCTTAATTTGTTTTGATGTACAGTCCCTCGCCAAATAATTAGACCCACTATAAAGTTCTCCGTAAAATCTTAATTATTTGGCGATACTATACAACATTATTATTTTCACGCTGTTGATACCGGTTTACCCTTGCTTATGTTCGTGTATTAATTGGCTAACATTGTAACGCAATACGTAAAAAATAAATAAAAATAGGAAATAAAAAATCTCCTGAATAAAAACCCATTACATGAGTGTTTAAATATAAAAGTATTGCATGTAAACTCGTGCAAAACTAGTAATTATTAAAACACTACAGTGCGTCTAATAATTTGATCTAATTATTATAATATACTAATATAATATCTGATATAATAAATATTCTATATTTATATAATATATCGCCTAATTTAATCAATCGTCGAATTTATATAATGTATCGTCTAATTTAACCTATTGATAGACAAACGTCATGTCTGTCATGTTTTCTATAAGTTAAAAATTAATTAAATAAACTACATTTATGATTTATTTTGAAATGGTAAGGAAAACTAATTATAAATGTTTATTATAAATGTTGAGAATTGTTATCAGATTTTTTTTTTTTACATTATTGAATTTGGTTATGGTATTTTAAATTGATAAACTTGAAAATACTGATGCATTTTTTTTACAAATGCGTGGCCTTTTCTTAATTTCTAAAATTTAGTCGAGATACATAGGTATTTATATGCACAGATACTCACGCACTCGACATGCTTACTCCTCGACATACAAACATACTCGACAATGTGTTTTTCAATTTGTGTTTCTAACGAAAGGTTTATTTAGTTGTTTAAATTGTTTAAAATTAAAATTTTAACGATAAATTTCTACTTTATTATCCTCTCCCCTCCTATTGAATATTTACTTTTGGATACCACCATAATACCAAGCCAGTTTATTTATAAACTTGAAACATAAAACGAAAATGCATTCGAATTTTGAAATTTTTGCATTTGTTTTCATTGCAATTTCATCCATTATTTTATGCAAAAATTTGTCTTATAAAATTATAAATATGGTCAATTTAAAGCTAGGTCTTTTACATCTTACTCATCATTCATTTCTTTAGTTTCATTTAGTGCCTTAACTCATTATTTTTCATTTAATTCCCTATTTTTTTTTTACTGAATTCCTTATTACTCATTTAATTATTTTTTCATTTAATACCACATTTTTTATTCCTTTTTCTTTATTTTATTACAGATAGATTTTAATTTAATTTTTGACATTAAATTAATTCCTTATTTTCCGTTTTAAATCAATTTAAAATGCGGAATATTTTCTACATAATTATTGACAAGTTAAGATATTTTGCACGTTTTCATATAAGACTTTTCTTTTAAGGGCAATCTCTACATATGTACAACTTTCTAACATATTTCTGTAGAAATAAAATCTTGGCGTTTACTTACATACTTAAAAGAAAAATTTCTGAAATATTTTTCTCAAAGTAATTACTCGTTCTTAAATTGAAATTTAAAATATTTCCTCCGGAAAAAATATTCATGTTAAGGATCAGATAAAAATTTAAACTTGGGGGGAAAAAAAAGAGAAGTATTAAAATAATTTATTCCTCCATCTTCATCCATGGATGTCCAAGAGCATCCTTTTGGGCGACATCGTCCTCACGTGTTTTGATGCGGATCAACATCAACTAGGCGATGTTGGCGATGGAATGAGTTTCGAATTCACGATGTGGCAACCCCCCAAGGCAGGTGGGAAAGCCAGTCCGGCGTCAGTTGAGGGTAGGTCATCTACCGGTGGGAAAGTTGATTTCGCGTTCTCTCGCCTTGCCGTCGAAGTGCTCCGTGCATTTAGCTATGCTTTGTTTACATCCGTGATTTCTATTTTAAAAAATCTACTTAAATATTTTTCATTTCTTATTCAGTGAAGTGTTTATGTTAGACTCATCAGCGAGATTTTATTTCGTTATTTTTCGAGAAAGTGACATGCGATCGTTTCCTTGGAAACCAACCCAAGCCATCGGAAATGACAGTGAATCTTAGGCCTAGTCATCGACGGCCGTCACGTTCCATAGCCCCAGGGCAAACGGCTAGATTCGCTGCCGGCGTTCGAAGAATTCTTTAAATTTATCATGGCTGTATCGGATAATTATTTAAAATGGACTAAGATGCTTAGTGTTTTATTAATTATTATTTCACTTTCTCAAGTGCTTAGTTACGATGTTTATGTGCCATCTGAGAATAATAAATTAGGCACTGTGATTTTTAACGCCAGTCTTGGCGCGGGTCGGACGTATCGTCTGGATATTACAAGAACCCCGGTGTATGTGCGTCATCTTGTGCGAGTGGACCCCAGGAGCGGTGTGATTGTGTTACGAAGAACTTTAAGATGTTCTACTGCAAAACTAGCAAATTTAGCACCGAATCCGTTTAGTTTTTACGTGGAATCCAGAAGTTTTCGACTTAGCGGTTCAGAAACAGAATCAGTTGTGATGCCTGTACGAGTGCGTTTTGGACACAGAACATGTCCTAGGCATAAACGGATTAATTTAAAAAGTTTTGTTGCTGAGAATGTTGTTTTTCTCACCGTCGCATCTTCTCAGAAGAAAATGATAAATAAATTCTACAGTCCTAAATCGAATTCAAGCGATAAAGGGAATAATGACATTATTTTTTATGGAAATGATACTTCTGAAGTAACGGCGTGTTTTATGAGAAGTCAATTGATTGCAGATATTGATAAAATCATGCCTTTCGGAGTGTTGAATAATTGTGTTGTGCAGTTTGGTCAACCGTCGGATAGTAGGTATGCGATTGAGGTTTTCGGTTCAGATCTGGTGGCGCGGGAGGATTTTTGTGAGGATTCACCATCTTGGCAGGTTAGTTTTACCTTTACATTATCTTGTCCTTCTTTAACTCATGATAAAACTCCTGAAGTTTCAAATCACGAAATTAAAATAAATTTTCACCTACTTGGTGAGCCGTCAGATAAAACAGCAGCAACTGCTAAGCGTGCTGGTAGGCATAGGAGAGATAATAGACGTAAAGAAAACAAAGCTCCTTATTTTGATAGAGCTTTATATGTGGTTACTGTCCCCGAAGAAAAGGACAAAGGTTATGTTGTTGCTACTATGGTTGCGAGAGATCCTGAAAGCGATGAAGTTGTGTATAGCCTTCACGCTGTGTTAGATGCTAGGAGTCAAAATATGTTTTCTATAGATTCAGTTACGGGTATAGTTACCACCACTGCTAGTTTAGACAGGGAATTTATGGATGTTCATTACCTACGGGTAACAGCGGTTGACAATGGTTTACCACAAAGAACGGGTACTACCACTTTGCAGATTAACGTAAATGATGAAAATGATCATGCTCCGGCCTTTGAGCAAAACATGTACGAAGCTTCCATTCGAGAATCAGCTTCTATTGGGTCCACTGTGGTTACGGTTAGGGCAACTGACCAAGATTCCGGTTCCAATGCTGAAATTGAGTACAGCATTCTTAATCCTAGTGGAGTTAATGATGTGTTTAGGATTGATTCAAAGACTGGTATTATTACAACGAGAGGTCCTTTGGATAGAGAAAATACTGCATTTTATTCATTGATTATTCAAGCTAGCGATTTGGGTTTAGTCGTTGACCGAAAAACAGCTACTACGTCTGTTGAGATAACAGTTCTCGATGACAATGATAACTATCCTCAATTCACTGATAAGTCGTATACCGTTGAAGTTAATGAGGATATTAATTGGTTGAATAATCCTGTCATTGCGAAAGTTAAAGCTGTTGATTATGATTCTTCTACAAATGCAGCTGTGCGCTATTCTCTGATCGGTGGCAACACTCAGGGACGTTTTGTGATTGATAGCTTAAGTGGTGAGATTACTGTTGTTTCCCCTCTTGATTATGAATCGGCTCGTAATTACAGGTTAGTGGTTAGAGCACAAGATGGTGGTTCTCCTGCAAAATCCAATACAACTCAAGTTCTAGTAAAAGTTAAGGACATAAACGATAACGATCCCAAATTTTATTCTTCTTTATTTCAAGAATCGGTGGTTGAAAATGTTCCTGTTGGTCATAGCATAGTTAGAGTGCAAGCTTACGATCCAGATGATGGAAATAATTCATTGATATCTTATAATATTCAGCCTAGCGCTTATTCCAACATGCCTATTGATATTAATAAAGATACTGGGTGGATTGTGACTACAAGAATTTTAGACAGGGAAGAAAGCTCTATGTATGATTTTACAGTACTTGCATCTGATCATGGTTCTCCAGTCAGATCAGCTACGGCTAGTGTTATCGTACGCATTCAAGATGTAAATGATAATGATCCCGTGTTTGAACCAAAGATGTATGGAGCTTCAGTTTCAGAAATTGATCCTCCTGGGACTCCTGTGATCAGCGTTACAGCAACAGATAAAGATGAAGATCCTCGCTTGATTTATCAAATAACAAATGGAAATATTAGAGGAAGGTTTAATATCATTAGCCAAAATAGACAAGGCTTGATATCTATTGCTCAACCTCTTGATTATCGTTTAGAGAAACGGTTTGTCTTGACCGTAACTGCAACTGATTCTGGCGGCCGTTTTGACACTGCAACTGTCTACATCAACATTACAGATGCAAATACTCATAGACCAATTTTTGAGCATACTCCATACACGGGTAGTGTAGCTGAAGATTCTCCTGTTGGAACAACTGTGCTTGTGGTCGAGGCTTCTGATGGTGATGTTGGAGAAAATTCGAGAATAACATACTCAATGGATGAAGATGTGCCAGAGTTTCGCATTGATCCTGCAACAGGAGCAATAGTGACAACCAGATTACTAAACCGTGAAGAAATGACTGGTTACACCATTGTTGTCACGGCAATGGACAATGGATCTCCTCCACTGGCTGATACAACCAATGTGGAAATTGAAGTTTCAGATGTGAATGATAATCCTCCCAATTTTGATCCTAGTTCGTACGTGAATGCAGTTAGTGAGGATGCTTTGGTTGGTACTAGTGTGCTTCAGATATTTGCTACTGATAAAGATTTAGGTTTGAATGGTCAAATACGGTATACATTTAGTGGTGGTGATAATGGTGATGGTGCTTTTCGTGTTGACCCTACATCTGGAATCATTAGGACGAATCGTATGCTTGATAGGGAATCAGTATCTTTATACAATTTAGTTGCCTATGGTGTAGACAGAGGTTCTCCTCCCCTTTCCTCATCTGTAACCATAACTATTTATGTTGAAGACGTGAACGACAACCCTCCGAGATTTAAGTCGGATAAACTAAAGCTGACGATACCAGAAAATAGCCCAATTGGATCACTTGTTGGTGAAGTTAAAGCTTATGATCCTGACGAAGGTCCGAATGCAGAAATTCAATATAGTATTGTTGGTGGACCAGACGCTGATTCTTTCAATTTAGTATCAAGACCTGGTGAAGCAGCTGAATTGACTACTCGAATCGAATTAGATTACGAATCGAGTATTAAGAAATATAGTGTTATAGTTCGCGCGTCTTCACCCCCACTGCGCAATGATGTTGACGTTGAAATCCACGTGACAGATGTGAATGATAATGCTCCTGTGCTTAAAGATTTTACAATAATGTTTAATAATTACAAGAATTATTTTCCTGTGGGTCCATTCGGTAAAGTGCCTGCATTTGATGCTGATGTTACTGACCATCTACGTTATAAGATATCCTCTGGGAATAATGCTAATCTTCTTATCCTCAATGAAACTACTGGAGAATTAAAGCTCAGTCCAAGCTTGAATACCAATGTGCCTATTCATGCTGTTATGGAAGTCAGCGTTTATGGTAAGTGATATTTTTTATAGTACTTTGAGTAATTTATAGAATTTAGTAATAATTATTTTATAAATTATTTTTAATCCCTTAACTTTTGGTGCCGATATTTTATTTCTTTATTGAAACTTTCGAATTTTTGTGAGATTTCCCGAATTTTCGAAAAAATTTAAACAATTCACTACTCTTACCAAAGCTTTTATAATTCTTTTAAAAGGAGCTTTTTTTTACTTCACGAAGAAAGTTTTGAATATAAGAGAATAAAATCGTAGTGTTTGATAAGGAAAAAATATTTTGTATTCTTTAACTATAGGCGTCAATATTTTATTTTTTAGTTTCAAATTTCTGTGATATTTTCCGAACTCTTAAAAAATTACACTATCATTTTACCAAAAAGATTAGATTATTCTTTAGAAAAGACGGATTTTTGCTTCACAGAAATTTGTTTTATGAAAGCGAATATAATTAATAGCATAAGTATTTTTTTTTTCATTTAATGTGCCAATATTTTATTTTTTAGTGAGACTCCCAATTCTTTTGTTGTTTCCCGATTTTCCGAGAAAGTGTACATAATTCGTTATTTTTACCAAAAGGATGATATTTCACCTAACAGGGAAATTTAAAATCTAAAAGAAAATAATTATAGTATTTAATATTGATTATTTTAAAAATTACTTTTTTATCTTTTAAATATAGGAGTAAATATTTTATTTTTTATTGACATTCTCAACTTGTTTTTCACTTTTTCGAACTCCTGAAGAAATATGCATAATTTTTAATGTTTACCAAAAGATATAATTCTCTAAGAAGGACGAATTTTCACTTCACAGGAAAATTTAATAGAAAAGAGCATTATTATAGTATTTAATAATGAGTTTTTATAAATTATTTTTTATTCTTTAACATAGCTGTTAATATTTTATTTTTTATTGATACTCTCTGTTTTTATGATGTTTCCCGAAAAACATTTCCGAAAGAATGTACATAATTTCTTATTTTTACCAATATCTTTAATATTTCTCTGAAGAGGAATAATTACTTCGGACGAATAGACTGGAATATAACTAATCATAGTATTTGACCTAGGCGCACGTGAACTAGAATCCTCATGTTAGTACTCCATGTATTTAATAATGATTATTAATAAATTATTTTTAATAATTTAACTATGGTTTCCAACTCCCCCTATTTTTCGGAGAATCTTTGTTGTGATACATTCCCAAACTTATAATCAAGTCCATAGGTCTGTATCCTTTAAATGATTACAAGCTAAACAAACAAATGACAGTTTTATTCATAATTTTCTTCCAAATATTTAGCCAACTTTTCATTTTGTATTAAAAAGATATTTCACATACTATAAACAGAAAGCGAAATATGTGCAATAATTTGTAGTTTATAAAACTGTTGCTAATATTGAATTTTAAATGCTGATGGGTGGATAAAATTCCAAATTTAATAATTCCCTATAAAATTCCTAATTTATAGGTTTTAAATGACGTTTTACGTCAGATACAACAGCCTTACTAAAGACAATATTTATCCTAAATAATGAAGAATCTATTACTTGATTTGATAATTCAATATAAAAAGGGAAAAGGCCGCCTAGGGGCCTAAAAGCCTTGAGCATTTTTAGACTATGACTATAAGCTAATAGTAGTTAAATTTGTAAAATATGTCCTGAAAAAACTTAGTTTGATGTTTTCAAATCTCTCTCTCTCATATATATATATATATAATTAACAATTTTTACGGTAATAGGTAATGGTCATATTCTAGATAAATTAATAAAAATGTAATTTATTAAGCTTACAGTATTTTATCATTTAATTAAGACATTGAGAGAGCATTGAAAATGTTAAATGTTGAGTATTATTTTATGTAATGTAAATGTTGAGTATTATTTTTATTTATATTTATTTTAATATTTAGTAACTTAATTAAAACTGACTGCACTACTTAACTTAAGCAAGTTGAAATAAAAATTGCCCAAGTAAATGCTAAAAGGAAAAACTGTTTGTTAAAATTAACCATAATTTAATTGCATTACTTTCTTTTAACCATAATACGATTATTTTTTTACGCAGAATTACTATATTAATCCTTTAACAGATTATTTTGAATAGAAAACTGATTAAAACTAGTATCACAAACTGATATGAACTGACTTTATGATCAACTTCTTTGTATTTTTATTTTATTCAGTTATTTTATTTCATTTATTTATTTAATTTTGTTTTTTTGAAAAAACGAAAGCAGAAAAATTTCTAAATCCGTTACTTGTTTTTAATGTTAATAGGGCTATTGTGATTATGGTAGCGACTTCTTATTTTAAACGTCGGGAAATTAATTCAATTTTACTTTTCAAATTTTAATATTAAGAGTGTGATACTTCCTTTTAAATAGAGGTTGTATATGCTCGCACATTGTAGCATACAACTTTTATTGTGGATAATATTTTATTGCACCCTAATGTATTGAAACACCAAAGAATTTTAAATAATAAATGAAGTTAAAATGAAACTTAAACTGAAATATTGTTTTCATCTTTTTAGATTAAATAATTTATATTTAACACTTTATTGTACTACAGTAAGATTAAAATTTTGTTTTCGTATATATAATTATTTTTTATTGTTTTTTTTTTAAATAATGACTATTATAAATTTAATTGATGGGAATAAATTATAACAGCCTTTAACGGAAAAGGGAGAAATTTCACAGAGCAAAAGATCATAATTCAGAGTCTGTTAGTAGTTTTGAGAACCACAAGTTCAATTTTCAAATTATTCGGAATAAACATTTTCAACTTATTTTATTTTTTATACAAACGATTTTTACTACTACAGTTAGAAATATTTTTTATTATTATATTTTAAATTTATTTTCCTTTTATGTGTTAAATACTTTTTATTCTGTAATAACTTGTTTGAAATTTAAAATTTCATGACATTTTCTTGGAAGATAGTTCTTAATATGACTTGTTTACAAAACATGTTTAAAAATTTTTGCTGATTGCTATAGTTTTGTAGCCACGTAATTCCTTCCACCCCATGTAGCATGTTTAGTTGCATTTAACATACTGAAATCTTTTCTGTCTCTTTTAGATTTGCGTAATTTAAAGATATCTTTTCTTAATTGCTAGCAAGAAAACTGATTTATTAATTAACGAATGATTTAAGCAACTATTACTATCTTACAGTGCTTTTCAGATTTACGTAAGTTAAAGATATATTTTTTTAATTGTTAGCAAGATAACTGATTTATTAATTAAAGAACAATTTACGCAACTATTATTATTTTTCCGTGTTTTTTAGATTTACATAATTTAAAAATATCTTTTTTTAATTGCTAGCAAGAAAACTGATTTATTAATTAAAGAACGATTTACGCAACTATTACTATTTTTCCGCGTTTTTTAGATTTACATAATTTAAAGATATCTTTTTTTAATTGCTAGCAAGAAAACTAATTTATTAATTGAAGAATGATTCACGCAGCTATTACTATTTTTCCGTGTTTTTTAAATTTACGTAATTTAAAGATATCTTTTTTTTAATTGCTAGCAAGAAAACTGATTTATTAATTAAAGAATGATTTAAGCAATTATTACTGTCTTTTTTGTTAATAAAGACCTTTCCTTCAATTCGTCAAAAAAATCAAATAATTTCATTTTTAAAAAAAAATAAAATCTACTAAAATAGGAAGTGAAGAAAAAAGAGGGGAAAAAAATAGTTCTCAACATCACTCTAAATTAAGACATGATGAAAGTCAGCGGATCCGATTTAACTGAGTTTGTTTTTCTACTTCTTCAGCAGCTCCATTGACCGAAGAAAAACTTTTTCAACCCACTAAACTGATTTTTTTTCCCTTCGAATTTCATTTTCTTTTTTGGGCATTACGAAATTATTTTAGTTTTTCTGGAATTCCTTCATCAGGCGTGTGGTTGGCAACTCAATTGAATGAAAAGCACCACTGGCCTTTTTTTTTTCATGGACTTTTTCCCTTCTCCCATACACTTTTCAATATTTCCTTTCCTTTTTATTTATTTTTGTCAACGCATGGTATTTTTTCTTCTTTTTTTTTAGCTTTAGCAACAGCAACAAGAAAAGCAACTCGATGTAATTTCGATTTCAGACGTAACTAAAATAAAGTGAAATGAATAAAAAAAGAAGTAAGAAATGTCTTGGTTTGAGAGTTGGACATTTTCTGTAGAAAGTCGTAAAAGCACCTTAGGGGGAGGATTTTCTTAAGTTCTAAACCCTCAACCTTATATCCTTTACTCTCCCTTCTTCTTGTTCTACTGGAGCTCTAAAAGATCCAGTTTTTTTAGTTCTTAAATGTTGGAGCTGGAATTACTACGATTCCTCTTTTGAAAGGATTTTAGGCTGCTTTGGAAACTGGATCTTTTTAGAGTCGAACGAATTTGTTTGAATTCCACGAACGCTTCAGTTTTTTTTCCTTATAAAATTGAGTTTATTTACTTTACAGCTGAAGAAAGCTCAAGGAATCTTAACTTAAAAGGCAGATTATTAAATTCATTTTAAATTTATTTTTTTTCAACTTCCTTAAATTCAGCTGTTCTATTGTTTCTAAAATATATGTATGAAACTAGAGGAAGAGATGAAGTAAAATTTAATTAAAAATGATTTTTTTCTAACGAAACTGAACCATCCTCCCCCCCCCTTGATTAACTTCAGAAGTGTTTGAATCAACTTTATCTCACTTTGCCCATAAAAGGCATTTTAGCTGCTCTTAACTTCTCCCAATCTTAATTCACTTTATCCTCTCAATGTAGAAAAAAACTGTTTTTGATGATTTTTGTTACACTAATATATATATATATATATATATTGTTACATTAACATATAACATATATATGTGTATATATGTACAAGTTTAGCAATTCAAATTTTTTCAACAAAAATAAGAGACCCCCCGAAGCACCTCCTGACGTAAGGAGGTAGATTCTGACGTAATCTTTGAACCCCCCCCCCCCCAATCTGCTGAGCAAATAATAATTTCGTCAAAAATTAATAGCAATAAGAAGTTAAATATAGCTTTAGTTAATTGTAGATTTCTTTCTAGAGAAGACAAAAAAATTGCAAATTTTTCCGCTTGCGTTGGAAATTTGCATCACTGATGTATGCACATGTTGTAAAATTTTTTAAGTGACCTATCCGAATGTAAATTAAACATAGGAGTCTTAATAGATCAAGCTGATAGTACTTTATTTCACATAATTTCTTTTTTAACCATCTTAAATATGGTAGTTCAAAAAGTGCACTTTTAAAAATAATTGCAATGTTTTTATTAGTGATGCGTTTCGTAATTTAATTAAAAAAAAGACATTTTTTTTAGATTTACAATCGCAGTGGCTCTTAACTAACCCTGACTATAAATTGAGTTTGTATTTTATTAAAATTACCTAAATGAGGCTAGCTTTTAATGCTTCTTTGCAATTCCCAAAATTGAATTGATCATAGCTAGGAAATTGAGTGCCTTAATCCCGAAGCAATACCGTAATTCTAAACTATATATATATACTTGAGTCTAAAAGAATATATATATATATATATAGCTGATTGCTATAGTTTTGTAGCCACGTAATTCCTTCCACCCCATGTAGCATGTTTAGTTGCATTTAACATACTGAAATCTTTTCTGTCTCTTTTAGATTTGCGTAATTTAAAGATATCTTTTCTTAATTGCTAGCAAGAAAACTGATTTATTAATTAACGAATGATTTAAGCAACTATTACTATCTTACAGTGCTTTTCAGATTTACGTAAGTTAAAGATATATTTTTTTAATTGTTAGCAAGATAACTCCTTTANATATATATCCTTGAACATCAAGGAATAATTCTCAATTTTTTCGAGTTTTATTAACTCAAACAATTCAGTATTACCTTTCGAATAGTTAAAAGCAAAATAATAATAAGATCAGAAATTTTTTGAATTTTTGAAAAACTGATTTTTGTCCATATTGCCATTTTGTAACAGTTTGATGATCATGGTAGAAGGCGCTGTTAAGGAATGCATACAATCTTACCTAACAGCTATGAACAATTGTTATTAACTTTCGATATTAATAAAAATAGCTCATTATTCTTTAAAAAAAGTTTTATTTTATGCGACGAAAGAGCCTTTGAAGAACCGGTTTATGAGGGTAAGAAAAGGTGAACGGGCTTCATTTATTGAAAAATGTCAGTATCTATAAATGCTGATGCCTTAATAACTTGATAAAATTTGTATTAAAAGAAAGTGCATTAAAAATTCTGAATTGAAACATTATTTTTCTTCTGCCACTAGAGATAAATCCAGAACGTGCCATAGGTAGGGTTGCTTGTCTGCCTCTGTTATAGCGCCTGAGGCCTTGTTTTTCCTTTTCACCCGATCACGTTTGTAAATCAAGGCCAAATTCTTGTCGGGCCCTCCTTCTTTTCTCACTCGTTGGGGAATAAGAAACTGGCTCACATAAACTACACTATTATTTTTATTACTTTAAAGCAAAAAAAAATTCTTTCAGTGTTAATGATATTGCTATTGCTTGGATGTACTTTTTTTCCCTTTTAAATATTGACTTACGTTTTAGAATTTAAGCGATATTCCGGTTTTTTAGTTCCGCAAACAAACTGGTTGCATTCGTTTTTTTTTTTTTTTTTTTTTTTTTTTTTTTTTTTTTTTTTTTTNTTTTTTTTTTTTTTTTTTAATCAGTTTAAAACACACCGGATCATTGATTTGAAACTTTGTTGATATATTTGTTTTATGTAAAAAACGTATATGTTATAGTAGTTAAGAAAAAATTTCTGCATTGATGGTAAAATATATTCATTTATTCTGTTTGCATATTTTGCTTTTATTTTGTATTGTTATTTTTATACCAACAAAATATGCTTATTATAACCGTTGCTTCGTTTTTCCTTTTTACTCCTCCGGAATTCGCACAATATGTCTGTTACATAAAGTTTTTCGTTTTTTTGCCCATCAATTAACTACTATTTACTTATATACGTTTAAGTTACTGAGCTTTTATTGTGCTGGTATAAATGCGTAATATGCCAATCGGGTCCTTTCAATATTTTATTCCTATTTATTATTATTGTTTTGATTTATTTGCAAGCTCTACTATGAATTACTGTTTATTTTTTCTATTACTGTTTCGATATTATGGCAAAATATATTCACTAAAGTAATTGCGTACTTTTTTAATCTGTTATTGCTTCGGTATATGTATAAAATGTATGCATGCATTCCTTATGCATTTTTTTTTTACTATTACTCTTTTATTTTTTGCATAATATACATATTTAGTGCTTTTATTTATTTATTAATTTTATTTAAAATTTGTTTGTATTGTGATACTTTCACCAGCGTTTCAAAGTTGTATAGCACGCATCTATATCTAGTTTATTAAGAATGTGCAGCACACAATAATTACACGAATATTCTGTCTCGATATAGATTTTCAATAGTAGATTTTCATGTAAAATAAATGCTGTTAAATACTTTGAACTTAAAAACTTTTATAATTTAGAACTAAGTTGTTTTTTTCTTAAAAAAACCTCTTTTTCTTCACAAAAAAACCCCTTAATTTTTCTTTATTAAGATTTATTGTTATTTTAGTTGGGGTTATTAGGATTTAATCCGCTTTGAAAAAGGTATTTTGGGGTATTTTTTGAGACTATAAATGCATAGTGTAATGTATTATGCAACCTAAGACTAATTAGAATAATCATACTTGCATGTTAGGAATAGTCATCTTAATATAAATAAAAATAATATAAATAAATATAATATAAATAAACGTAATGTAAATAAACGTAATGTAAATAAGCATAATATCATGATTTAAATAATTATAATTATATGTATAAATATGTATAAATCATTCTTACAAAGCGTTATTTTAATTTTGCTTTTTAATTAGCAGCAATATTAATAATGAAATAATTATAAAAACAATTAGTCTAACTCTTAGTAATTAGCTCACATATATTTATGAGCTACTGATAGTTTACAAAAGTTACTTATTTAAACCAAGTCAATAATATTTTCCGATTAAAGAATTTGTTAAGAAAACAGATTGAAAGTTTTCTATTTGGAATTTCCCAGAGAAATTTTCTCCTCAGTTTTGTTACAACTTAGTGACTAAAAGAACAAAACAACGTTTTATTCTAACATCAAATACAATGAAACATCCTTACAATCAATATATTTAAAAAGAATGTGCAGTTAGTGCATTTTTCCATGACTACAAAAAAAAAAGTTTCAGCGTAATACACAGTCAAATGTTTTAAATTAAACTGAACATTTCAAATTAATAATACACAGCAATATTTATGGACCTCCGGCAATATTTCTTTTTACTTTCAAAATAAATGAATGCAAGAGACTCCAGAGAATTAAATTCCCAAACATTATTTCCATATAATGAAATTAATCTGATTTGAAGCTATGAGTTAATTATTAAAGATTTATCCAAAGATAATAAATAGAAGGTAATAAGCTTTGGGTTATAGAATAATTAGTAACAAAGTTTGGGCGATATCTCGCCAACAAAGAGAGTATCTTTGTAAGAGGATTGGAAAACTACTAAAGCACGTGCTTATTCCCAGGGGAAGGCAACCTCTTCCACCAACCAAGGGGAGGATGCTTCCTTCCTCCAAAGATCAATGAATTAATAACTTCTGAAATTTTAATACGTATCCTAAGGGATTTTGGCTTTTTGCTCTCATGTATTCTTTTTCCCTCTGTATCATTTGCTATACAGTGGGTGTCATATAAATACTATTGCATTTAATTTTTCTAGCATTATATTGCATAAAACATTCTGCATTATATTGCATGTTTCTGCGGACCACACCTTTTTTTTAATTTTATTTTATTTGTCTAGTGATTAGAGTTGTTTAAATTATCGAATATATTTCCTCTAATTCTTTTATACCATTTACTTTTTGGTGGATAGACCTGTATATATATATAAAGGCGATTTAAATTAAAGAAACAACTGGTCACTTCTTTCTCTCATTTTTTTAAAAATTGTTTAATGATAAAAGTACATCATTCTAGAAAGACTTAGAAAAACAGAATTTTCATTAAAATGTTCTATGTCACCATTTAAAATTTTGATCTTATTTTTGCAGAAGCCATCAATTTGTGATGGGAATATTCATGTGAAAGAAGAGTTCTTTAAAAGTTTCCATGTTTCAAAGTTATAATACATACATTAAATGAATTTTTCCTCTCTAAATATTTTTATTCAAAGTACTTTAAAATCAGTAAGTTGTACTAAATTTTGTCACATATAAAATTTTTATTATTGAATTAACTTTTTACAGCAATAGATTATTTGAAATTTTGATTTTTGTAAAGAAATAAAATTTAAACTAACCAAAAAGAAAAAAAAAGGCAAAAAGTTAAAAAGGACCTAGTGATATCAATCATCGACTAATTTGGTTTGAAAAAAATTGGCTACTAAGTTATTAGAGCCACTGGCTACTAACTGAAAATTTAAATTTTCTGGTCTAGCAATGTATATCATAAATACTACAGCTGCTTAATCTTTTTTAAGTATTAACATTGTATGATTACATAGAAATTCATTTCTGAGTCATTACTTATTATTTTTTGAAGAATTTCTCCGACAAGCGATTATAAAAGATTGAATTTTCTTATGAATTGATTATAATTGCAATATATAATTTCCTTGGGATACAGTCATAATATGTCACAAATTTCACAATATCGTAATTTTTTCTAGCAATGTGTTGCATAAAAAGTTAACATTAAATTAGTGTTTCCCTATTCTTACCAATTGCTTAAAAATAATAATAAATATTTACTAAAAGTTATTTTTTATGGGTTTATATTAAGATGAATGAGTCTTATATTTATGTACAAAATTTTTTATATTCTCTTAAAAAGTTCTCGAGATATAGCGGAATAGTAAACTTAACATTAAAGGGTTCAGACTCTGGATCGCTCTCCTGACCAAACTATTGGGACCATATTTCTCAGATTGTGGCTACCCCCTATATTTTGGGTGTAACAAATCTGAATACATTGAAAGAAAAGTATGATTTATTCAGAAAAAAGTATGTTTTTGTGTCTGATTTCGTAACTTAAAATATCGTCTGCGCTTATTCATTAACATATTTTAGATTATCCCTTCGAATCATTAAGATTGAGTCCTGGAGCGTAATATCCGATCATTAGATCAAAAGTTATTCAAGGTGGTCCGTTTTTTGCATTCTACATTATCTTTACTACCATTCATAAATTTGGCTTTTTATTTTAAGAAGTTAAAGTAAATATTTAAAAAAAATTTCTTAATTTATTTTTTGACATACATTGAAATTACTAAAGGATAACTTGCATTTTAATTCTTGTGAAATGTAATATCAATATAGAACGTATACACGTTTTCTAAACAAAACTAATTTTGTAAAGTTGGTAGTATTTAAAAAAAAAATATTTATTTAGACTTTCCATGTAAATTAAAATTTTTGATATCCCTGTTTTTTACATTTTTATGTTAATTTTCAATGCTTGGAATTAAATTTATGTTCCATGATAGAGAAATTTAATTATATTTGTTATTTTTGTATAATTTTTTGATTTCAGTAACTCAGTAAAGGTAAACAAATTTTCACTCAAACTTCCTTTTACGATAATAAAGCTAAGACAGAAAATAGTTTTTAATTTAACTCATTTGTTTTTATTTTTATCTTCATCTTTATTCTTGATTTAGTTCAATTGCTTTGATAGAAAAAACTTAAATTATTATTTTATAAATATCTATTTTGAAATATTTATATTTACTTGTTATTTGTTATTTGCAAATTATTATTATTATTATTCGAATTGTAAAAGTATTCACTCTTTTTAAATACTTTCTTATAATTTGAATTTCAATACAGTTTAACAGTTTACAAATATTCGATTGAATATTTTAAATTAACTCAATTTGCCAATTTTATTTTTTCTCGCTTATAAATATTTTGTAGCTTAAACACACATTATTTCAAAATAAGTATTATTCTTTTACTCCAAGCGTTAAAATTCTCGTTATTAAAATTAAAAATGTGTGCCATTAAATATTATAACTGAAATATTACAAATTTATATTCAAGTATTTTTTTAACAAATTAAAATTTTTAGATCAATTTAATGAAGATAACATTTTCGTCAAACATTAAAAAGTCTCTGCGTGCTTTCCAACGTATCTTATTGGAAGCGATTTTTAATTTACTCTAATTTTTATTATTATTTTTTATATTATTTTTCGCAAATGAAAATTAACAAATTACTTATAACTTTGCTTGATGTTTTTTTTTGCCCCAAAAACATTAAGAATACATTTTTCTTATAAAAAGCATTATTTAGCAAAAAATTTCGAAAACTATAACGTCGTTTTATTAGATAGATAGTACGTATTAAGAGCTTAGAGATATATAATCATAAGCCACATTTTTATATTGTTCAGGATGGGGGTTTTTGATGAAAAACACCTATTTTCATATCGACAATAAGATGTTTCGATAAGATAGGATAAATGTTGTTCATGCAAGCATTGGAGAATGCTGTTATAACTTGAAAATTTTATACTTTAAAAATTGTATTTGCAACCTTTGATTACGTAGAATGATATTCTATATACGTAGAATGACATTTTTCTTATAAAAAGCATTATTTTGCAAAAAATTTCGAAAACTATTGCATTGTTTTATTAGACAGATAGTACAAATTAAGAGTTTAGAGATATATAATCATAAGCACATTTTTAAATTATTCAGGATGGGGGGTTTTGATGAAAAACACCTCTATTTTCATATCGACAATAAGATGCTTCGATAAGATAAGTTAAATGTTGTTCATGCAAGCATTGGAGAATGCTGTTATAACTTGAAAATTTTATACTTTAAAAATTGTATTTGCAGCCTTTGAATACGTAGAATGATATTCTGCTAGATCCCTTTAATAAATTTTTAATTAAGAAAATTTAAAGTCGAGAAAATGTGTATTTTTCTCTTTTAGTATGAATTTATAATTATAAACTACGAAGCTGAACATTTAAAGCCACGCATCCAATTTAGGCATCGCCTGTTCAATAACGTAGGCATCGCCTGTTCCATAACGTAGGTAAAATGAAATAAAACAGGAAAAAATAACTTTCTTGTTTCAAACTTTAGCCAGAAGTTAAACTCAGAATAAAAAAGTAATCAGTTACAAAACTACTTAAATCCTATTACTCCTATCCTAGTAATAATTATCATACTATATAATCGGCTTCCTCGAATGGTCTAGGATCTTAGTATGTTGTCTTGGGATTACGCTTTCATCTAACTTTCCATATTAATCGGAGATTATTAAAATTCTATTCTGGAGAAACTCACAGACTGTTTAATTAATCTTTTCGGCTCTTTAGTACATAACACTCGGGTGACTTTTTGGTAAAGTAAGCGAAAGTGACTTTTAATCACTTTTACCTACCCTCGGTTAAATTTCGGAAAGAATATTTTTCGAAGATTTCCACCGAACGGTAAACTTTCCATGTTTCAGGAGTCAATATTTGGAAAAATTTAGGAGTCTTGGAAATCTTGTTTAGTCGAAACGATTGGGGAAAGAGGTATATGCCAGTAAATATTCTTTTGTTACTGGTGTTATCTATTTTTCAAGTCCTCAGGCGTTTCAAGTTTGACGTTTATTGCGACTTTTAAACTTTGGTTTTACTGGTATTTTTCCAGCAAAATTTTCTTGAGTTTTTTTCTTTGTTAAAGAACAAAAAAGTTAGGAATTGTAGTTGAAATTTTTGTTGCATATTCGTTAATAGTTTATTCCCTAACTCTCGAACTTAAAATATAATTGCGAAAAATGTGCTTTTTGCTTAAAAAGAAAAACTAGGAGGAAGTAAACCCATACATATAATAAAATATATTTGTAAGAAAATCTCAATCACTTAAACTTAAATAATATTTAGATTTTTTTTTTACTAACGCAGGTTAATAAATTTTATTTTGTAGCATGCAAATTGAAAAAAGGAAGCATACAAATTGAAAAAAGAAATATTAGGTAAAATTTTTTTATGTGATAATAAAAAAATTTGCTTTTCTATTTATCAGGCTTTGGGTATGAAGAGGTTAAATTAAATATTAAGTAAAGACTAAATAACAAATTAATAACATTTTTAACATGTTCTTAACTCTTGGTTGTCTTTTTTTTACTGTCGTTAAACAGCAGACCCAATTTTTGGGTTTACGACTACTAATGTTCAACTCCGTAACCTTGCAATTTTGAACCCAATCAAGAAGGCAAGAGAACTCCTGGATCAAGTATTGGGAGAAATTTGCCTTCGTGGAGGACTTTTTGATGGAACTAACCCGCATTTGCGTTACATGGAGAAGAAGACCACGAGAACCTCTTACGGCAAGCCTAACTACGAATTGACTCAACCATGATCCGTCTACCACTGAGGATATTTCACGTCAGCAGTGTGGTCGGTGCAAGCCGGATGCGGTTTCGTGTCGACCAGCCATCGCTGGATTCGAACCCGGTTCACCTCATTGAAAGGCGAACGTTCTATCCTCTGAGTCATCGCGGCTCTTAGTTATCCTTTGAGGAAGATTGAGACTAGTTATTTAATGACTTTAGACATTGTTTTGAGTTATTTAATTTTTTCAGCAATGAACCTACCTCACAGCTACCTTTACTATTGCTTACTATATTACTCTTGATATGGTTGATAATACGTTTTTGCTACTGATATATCGGATATAGAGAAATTTTGACAGTAATAATTACCGTGAAATCTCCGAATCACTCTAATTTAATAAACATTTCTAAAAAAATTACGATATAACATTTCACGGTAAAGTTTGATTTTACGGTAAAAATTGATTTTACGGCAAAATGAATTTTATGGGTGATTCACCCTAAATGTTGGTACTTTTAACTGTAATTTGATCTGGAATTTTTTACTGTGTGCCCTAATGATGTGACTAGTCTTAATATTGAAATTATAGCCTTTTCCCTATTAACTATCTTATTTATCCTCATATACGCTGCTTACTTGTATTAATACTGCAGAACAAGTATTTCTCTTGTTCTTAAATTCAGATTTTTTTTTGCTCAAAAACCTTTATCGCAAGCTGCTTTTAGTTTAAAACATTTATCGTTTATCTTACGTTCAGTTTATTACGCGAATAAAATTGTCTGTAATATTTTAGTTCTGAAGGGTAAGAGGGTTTTATAAAACATTTTTTTTTTAAATAATAAAATATGTCATTTATTTTTTACTGTGTTTCACCGTCTTTCCTTCGGGTAATATGAGCAAAAACCTTTTCGCTAGAAAACTCATTATGAGACTTTGTTCTTCAAGTTATTTAAAAACACTTATTTATTAAAAATACTTTTCGTCGCCAAAAGGATAATAATGATGCTAATTCTATTTTTTTATACTATATACTATATATATATATATCTACATACTATGTTAAAACAGAAGTTTTTTCTTTCTATTTTTTAATGTAGCTCATTTATCTGAGAATATTTATTAAGGTATGCTTAGAAAATTTCATAAATTTTTCTTGATATACAACGTTGAAGAAGGAGGTGTATTAAACCGCTTTTAAATAGTCTATTTAAGACAGATTAATATTGTTTACCATATAATTAGGGGGCGTTCAGAAATTACGTAAGCATGTTTTTGGCACTGTTAGACTCCTTTCATCCCTATCAGTAAAGTGAGCAAATTAAAACACCCCTCCTATCTTTACGTAAGAATGCCGTATCCCTCCCCCTGTCGTATCACCCCCAGGCACTTTTTACTGCATTCTAATTCTGAGAATTTTTAAATCGAACTCTAATAAAAGATACAATTATAAAGCAAAATTTATGTTTTATTCAATTTATAAAATGTTGACACTATTTGATTTTTTTTCTTCTAACCTTTGATTTTTCCAAGTTTAACTTTTCATTGCAATATTAAAATTTTTCTAAGAGTAATTAAAAAAAAAAACACTTAAAATAACATGATTTTAGTGTCTTACGTAGGCATTGCCTGAAAAACCTTACTTCATGAATTTTAGAACTTGTTAAGATTAATGTTTGTTTGAATTATTTAAAATTCGTGGTGATGAAAAATGTTCAAATCACAAATATTTGACTAAAAATCAAGCATTGATTTTGCTAACACTAAAAATATCTTTGCAATTATGCTTCGTAATTCTTGGAATACAATTTAATTAATTAATTCATTTTAGGCTAGGCAGAGAAATTTCATAAAATGTGGCATTATTTTTGATTAAAATATGCTTAAATTACACTCATTAAGACATAACAAAAAATTTCTTGCATCAAAAATATTATTTTATTTAAGAAATAAAATGGTGTGCCTGTGCACCATCGGTCAAATCAATAGTAAAACCATTCACTTGACCATAAATGGTTTTGAAGATGTTTGTTTTATTTTTATTTTGTATACAGGATTTGAAACTTTTATCCATCATAAAAACATGTGATTTATCTGAAATGGAAAAAATTATACATTTTCAAATAATCGAATTTGTCAATGGCCGTTTCAAGACAATAAACTAGAGTAGTTTTTAACAAAACGTGTTTACTCCAATTGAATTACTAATAAGAGGTCTTCAGAACCCCTAACAATAGCAGAAAAATAAAATTTGTAGAAAATATATCTTAATAAAACAATGTTAACTGAATTGGCGCGTTTACATATCTTTGGCCAAAAATGAGTTAAGCTTGATCCATGAATTTCTGTGCTGTTTTCTGACAAATATCATCTTGAACTGAATAACTTCAATCTTACAGCATTCTTATAAAAAGTTATTATATGTTTACAATAAATCTTTTCCTGTTTAGATATAATAAAATTTATGTTTTATGTATAAAATAAAGAACAAAAGTGTTCTGTTTTAAGAGAACATTCAATCTATACATTCAATCAAGACTTGTGTACTCTTTCCTGAAAAAAGTATTACGGCAGCTTTCATAGTTATAAAATATTAGTTTTCTGAAAGTTTCCGTGTATACATCCAGTTTATTCAACGTTAAAATACACAAAATCATTGAATAAAACATACAACTCCCCACCTGATAATACTCCAGGTATTCTTAGCATTCTAACCCTTTCAGAAGGAGATATAAAAAATTTTATCTTAAAAGAAAGTGGATGCCGTAGAAAAGTCGTAAATTTTTACGATCATGTTTACTGAACATTGGGTCCTTCTTACTGAAGAGATTGTAAAGAAGAAAGAGAAAAAAAGAAGAATAAAAGAAAACACGAATTTTGTCGGAGAACAAGGAAAACTACCACTAAAACATTTTTCTCCTTCTAGAAAAGTTTTTCTTTTTGCGTGTGGTTAAGAATACGATACTCATAACCAGGCTTATCATTTCTACTGAGTGGGCACGCTAAATTATTTAGAGCTTCGAGTAGTTGCTTAGATGGAGTTTTTGTGGTCTGAACTCCTTTTGTTGGTTGGAGGCCAAACCTTCCTTTTCAATGTGTTATGTACTTTGCTTCATTTTTCATAGGCAGTATATGTGTGTGTGCTTTGTGTTGAATAATAAATGACCACTTTAGATTTTTAAAAGCGTTTTTTTTTAGAGCTGAATAATTGTTGTTATTTGAGTTTAGAACTACACTTGTGTGCAAACGAATTTTTTTTTTGACCGAAAATTTTATAAAAAGATTTTGATAAGATTTTGTTGCGCAGAAGACGTAAACTAATTCGTTTCAGGTGATTTGGGTATGGATCACCATCTCGATAAACGTTTTGTGAAATTGTGTAAAAACTACCCATAGTTTTGTGAATCTATGGTTATAAGGTTCTGTTGGGGAAAATAAAGCAAAAACTATGCATTTTAAGGAGATTATTATTATTTTTGTTTAATTATGAATTAAAAACACCATTGACTTCATTTTTCATAATAAAAGTTTTGTGAAGAGTCCATGCGACAGTATATTTTGTGAAGTTTATATTTAACGATAAAATTTTTGTGAAAATCATTTCACGGACTCGAATTTCTCCGAAAATTACCCTAGATATCCTTTTTTTATTTAACTGAAATTAAAAAATTAATTTAAAATAATTATTTTAAATATGACTGAATGCTGTTGGAAATTTCGGAGTATATTGAACCATGATAGCCAGGGGTCTGTCCAGACATTTTGTGAAAGGTCCGTTTTTCGAGAAATTGTGAAAAAATTACTCACATTCTTTCAACCAGGGTCCGCTTTTATGAATTTGTGCAAATAGGGTCCGTTATTGCAACAAAAAAAACTTTTTCAAGGAGTTTTTAAATTGTGAAGACATACAAGATTATCCTCAACACTGTAAAATTATAGTTAAAAAAATTAAATTTTAAAAAATAAACAACAATTGCTGCTTCTAAATTAGAGATGCAACATACAAATATTTGGTATTTAGCCTATACTGCTGAACGCAGAATATTCATTTCAGACGAATAAAGGAAGAATCGTCTGCCGAAGGCAAAACTTAATTTGCTTACATCCATCTTCTTGTTTTCTGCCCTGGAAAGGGTTTATTTGATTAACAAAATAATAATGAAGATAAAGAAATTTGTGAAGGGTCCAATTAAAAAAAAAATCATTTTGTGAAAGGTCCGTTTTTAAGTTAAAATATTTTGTGAAGGGTCCGTTTTTATGAAAAGATATTTTGTGAAGTGTCCGTTAACGGACCCAAATTTCTTCTAAACAGACCCCTGATAGCGTTCAAATTTGCTGCAACCTTAATAAGGTGCTAAGTTTAATCATGTTATCGTCCTGTTGTTGCTTCTTAAAGTTGATACCACGATACTGTGGTTCAATTTGAACGGAAACTCATTCATTTTAATTCCTTATTTCAAATTACAAATTAGCATCAAATTGTATTACAAGATACTAATATTATAGTTTTTTGTGTGGTTAGGATTCTTATAGTACTCATAACTCATTATCAGTGATACTCATAATTATTAGTGACTCGTTAAATTATTTATAGCTTTGAGTAGTGGTTGCTAAGTTTGAATTTTTTTGGTCTGAGAATACGACAGTGAGTTTGTTAATTTTCTTCTAGGTGGGTGGGAAAATATCGCTTGGTGATTTTTAAAAAAGTTTAATAATATTTAAGCAATTTGTCTGTTCTAAAGACAAATTATTTAAATATTTTAAAGTGTAAGTGAAAGCACTTAACCTATGGCTTTTTTAAAATTTTTTTTTTATTTGACTTGGCGACAGAGTTACGAAAAACAGCTTTAAGTGAAATGTTTAGATCAGGATTTTGTCAAACTTTTGTTGCACAGAAGATGGCGATGCATGATCAGGATGATCACAATTCCGATCTCGTATATTTAGACATGAAACGGGCTCAGCCTGAATCAGATACTAACGCATGATAAGTTTTCCATATACTTCCAAACTAAAAAAATATACAAAAATAGGCACTATGTTGAGTTATTAAGTATAATAATTGTAAAAAAATTATTAAGTGAACAAAATTAAAAATTATATATCCGTAATTAAGTTATCTCAATTATATATCTATTTTAATTTAGCCTTTTTCTTCGCAAGTATTGATTCAATATCTTCGCGAATTTCGGCCTTTTAACCTCTTGAGGTCCAGCGTCCAATATATTGGACATTTATCGACAGTTAGCACTTAGAAAATAATATTTCAAGACTTTTTTACTGTATGAATGTTTTAACAATGTGATGGGCTTTGTAAAAATACAATTAGATTACTCTTTGGTAGGAGTTATTAATTATAATGAAAAAATATTTAAGAAATTTGATTATTAACCTTGTGAGCACTTTTATGGCATAAGAAATCGAGTCTTTAAAAAAAAAAAATTTTTTTTTTAAAATTCCATTTTTTAATTTATTTTCCTCTAAGCCTCATATTTCTAAGTAAAAATCGTATTTTCTGCTAATATTTATAGTTTGCTTCTCAAGAGGTTAAATTTTTGAATTAAACGCCTCTTTAGACGTTTTACCAAAATGTTTCTGTGATGAATGATGTCATCATGGCATTGTTTGAATGATGGCATTAAATGACACTTTTGCAAAATGGTGCAATTTTTTTAAGTTACTTAAATAAAGATAAATACAGAAAAAATATCTTTTGGGTATGGTATTAGTATATTCGATAATGCTGGCAACTTTGCAAACAGCTTGTCACTAAAACTATTTGTTACAAAAAAATAACGACTTTTCCTTTCAGAATATAAAGAGCAGCCATACTTAAAAGCCCTAAACCGTTGTTGTCTTGTCACACCTGTCCGAGCCCTATAATTCGGTACAACACCTTTACAGTAGCTTCTTGACTGCACAATCATTCAAAAGATCAACCCCGTGGGTTCTTGGAAACTCAAGAACACCCCTCTTCAAGCAATATTAAATAGTCTCCAACAGGGAGGAGGCAAAACGAAAGGTACAACGAACTGAAAAGCCAGCCACCATGCTCGGATTTCTCCAAGAACGGCCTTGCTTTCGTTTCAACTCGCTTTGCCGCCTTCTAGATTCTTTCTTTTTTCTTCTTTTTCTGCAGAAGGGGGTATAGAAGAAAAGCATTTAACTTTCGTACCTGTCTTCTTTCTCCTATTCTTCCCTCCCTCTAATATGCATGGTAGTTAAAGATGGAACAGGTTTTGATCGCGTTTAATGGTAAAAAGAACAGAATAAAAATAGGTAATGCCGGTTTTGTGTTTGTGGTTTGTATTGTTTGGCTTCAGAGCTCTTCACTCGGCGAGTCGAACGAAATTTTTGACAATTTTCTTCGTGTTTATTTAATTCTCACGAACAAATAAATGTAGATAGGGATGATGTAATGAATAGATATGATACAGCGGATAATATAGTATGTATATAGAAACGATATAGTAGTCAGTACCTACGGTGCTTGGCAATATAATTAAATAATCACTTAAAGTTCACTATTTTTTGAAAAAAACTTAATTTTTTTTTTATTTGAAGGACTTGGAGCAATATAATAATAGACTGCATTTTTCCTCAAAGAAATTTTTTTTACATCAGACTGTTTCTTAAAACGGTTTCCAGATAGAAACTTTATAAATTGCTATTAGAAAGCAGTGCGAACATTTTATTGCCAATGTAGGATCAAAGGTGTTTTTTGTCTCCCTCTCTTAGAAAAAAAGAAGAAAAAAAAGAAAAAAACGCTGTACTAAGAAATTTAAAAACGGGACTTAGCATTTTATTGCTCCCTGTCATTTATTTTTATTGCTTCTTGTCATTTATTTGTATTCAAATTAAAAGACAGTAAACAAGTCAATACAAAGGACTATATATATAATGTATATTATCTTTCGAATTCAAAAAAATTCTTGAAATCTAACACTCCCTGTCCATTGCAATAGCATTAATGTAAATGACCTACAACTTTTTTTGTCAAATTTTTATTTATTTATTTTTACTTAGCGTGTATAAATTACTTACTTTTTCAATTTTGAGGTAAACCCTTGAACTATATTTGTTTAACATGTTCTGGTTAAATAATTTTTTTTTATTTAAATGGAAATGTTAAAAGAAAATCTTCTTAAACCTTGAGTTAGACTATAGATATGATAGATATGTCATTTTAGACTATAAATATGATAATTTCGGAATTTTCAATAATTATAAAAATTTTTAAGCTAGATATGTAGTTTGTTTACTTTTTCAATGTTATTTTATCTCATTTTATTTATTTATTGAATTTTTTTTTTTTTTTTTTTTGACAGTCTCACTCNTTTTTTTTTTGGTAGGCATTGCTCTTTTCTCTAACTTTACCTCTTCTCTTTCAGCACTTAACTTCTGTTAAATTTTTTCTTGTTTGGTGATAAAAAGTTAAATCGAATTAAAAATTACTTTCAAAAATTTTAATTATCAAAAAGCTCATAAAAATAAATGATAAATTTCACCTTTTTTTTCGCCTCCTCGTCAATATTGAAACTAAATGGAATTCTTCCTCTATTTTTTAACCGATTATTTTTTTTAAATATTTTATTAGACTTTCCGTCATAAATCTTTTGCCTTTTAATGACTTTAATAGATAGAAAATGAAGTAAGAAATATTTAGTGCTGTTTTTCTTCCATATTCATTGAGCGCACTTCCATAAAATATTAGATGCACATTCTTTGCATTTTATATTTCTCCGCCCCATAAATTCTATAATTTTTTCTTACCATCGACATTTTTTTGCAGGTTGTAGTAACGTTCTTTCCAGTGTGGTGTATAATTTATTGAATGGGGGTCATTAAATATTTTATCGCTGCAAGTAAAAGGCTTGCTTAAACACTGGCTTCATTTTAAAATGTTTTTACTACAACATCGATGTATGTTTTTCACGAGTTCTAATTAATTTATTTTAATAAAGCAATTACTTAAATGGCCAGTCAAAAGAAAATATTTATGTCTTTTAATTTTTTTTATTTTTGAATCTTTCAAATTAGACTCTTTCTTTTTTTATTGTTTCCTGAAAGATATCTTTGTGTTTTTGTTAAAAAGTGTTTTTATTAAGAAAGCTTTTGCTTAATTACTTTCATAATTTTACACAAAAGTAATTTGATTTGAATTTTTAGTGTTTCACAACTTTGCTTTTCTTTGTTTTGATTTTTGTTTATTTGTTTGACTTCTTATTTATTTATTTTTAACTTTTTAAACTTTCGATTTTTGGTTTAAGACGAGCATAAAGTCTAACTGGCAGTTCTCAGAGCGTGGTAGAATAATACAAATCTAAACTTTGAACTCTGAAAACAATTCTGTTTAAATTTAATTCACGGTAACACTTTTGGACTGAATTTATAATTCTGTCTTTGACACGAATCAAGATAAATTACTGCGAAAATTTTCTACAAGTTGCCTTAATTATTTTCTCCAACCAAAAGAGCGAATTTTACATAATATACTAATACAATAATAGGTTTTAAAAGTGTTTTTTGTCTAAAATTCACATAATAAGTTAAATTTTAATTTTTATGAAATTTTATTTTGTTGTTGTCAGAATCGTTTTACGAAATTTAGAAAATGGTTAAAAGATCATTTAAGTAACTTAAAAAATTTGAGGAAAATCTTTTTTTTTTTTTTTTTTTAAAAGCTTTAAATTTTGTGAAAGTCCTTTTTCTTGATTAAAATTTTATTGCAGGTTCTTTTTTTTCAGATTAAAAATTTTGTCAAGAATTCTTAAACAAAAATAATATTTTTATGCGTCATTTGTAAATGTTGAAAGTATTTCCTACTTTTCGTTTTATATTGTTGGTAGGTTAGAAATATAAAAGTTTTGATAGATTTTATTTACTTTTGTTATTATTAGTTTGAAATACTACAGCATGTGATCATCAAAATTCTCAATTTAATTTCGAATAAAATCTCTGAGTATTTTAATTTATTAATATTGTTACCTAACTGCATTTGTTGTCCAATCATCCTTGCTCATTTTTAGCCTTCATCGGAGCAAATTCATTATTATAATGGAGATAGTGAGATTTAGCAGAAACCTTCTATTATCGGGTCCTGAAATCATTATTTGCCTATTATCTCAGTTTGCTAATAAATACTTCATTCAATGAATAGAAAACTCTGTTTGAATAGAAGATTAATGAGTTTAAGCAACTGCCAGACCGGAATGGAAATTATGGACATCGGAGCTATGTTTCATTTTCTTCCTGATTTACATGGAATACATCATTTTAATCAGGCAACGAATACGGAGCTTTTCCTGTATGCTGAATATAGGGTATACAATTCGTCGAATATTCCGAAGGCATTATTACTGATTTTTTTCATTATTGAGCCTATTTTGTAATTGTTTATAATTGTATCATTACTTGATTTTGAATTTTATTTGAATAGCGTCTAGTATAGTATATTAATAACTTCGTAACATATTATAATAAGCATTTATATGAGCAATTTCTTAAATAGTCATGAAAGTGTTAATTTGTATATAGTTATGAATTGGCTTTTATTATAATACATATTTTAGACAATTAGGAAAGTTTTAATTTGCAATTAATTGTTTATTGCCTTCCATGATAATGCATTTTTCAGATAGCTATAAAAATATTTATTTGTGGTATTTATATTCCTATTGTTAATTTTTATACCCACACACAAATTATTAATTATTATCACTTGGGATACAAAACTTTTGTTAGCCACTGGAAAAATAATTAGGTTTAAGGGTTACAATTATCATAATTTTTAGAATGACTGTTAAGAATGAATATAAAGGATCATTTATCATTTTCGGTGAAAGTTGGTTCGGCTTACGGATTTTTTTTATCGTTGACAAGAAACCAAATACAAAATATTTTGCAAAATATTAAAAAATATTCATCGTTACAAAAAAAATTACAAAATACTTTATTGTTAAAACGCAATTATTAATTATTATATTTCACTTGGGATACAAAACCTTAGGTAGCCACTGGAAAAATAATTAGGCTTAAGGGTCACAATTATCATAATTTTTAGAATGACTGTTAAGAATGAATATAAAAGGTCATCATAGGTCATTTTTGGTGAAAGTTGGTTCGGGTTACAGATTTTTTTTTTATCGTTGACAAGAAACCAAATACAAAATATTTTTCAAAATATTCATCGTTACAAAAAAAAAAAAAAAAAAAAAAAAAAAAAAAAAAAAAAAAAAANAAAAAAAAAAAAAAAAAAAAAAAAAAAAAAAAAAAAAAATTACAAAATGCTTTATTGTTAAAACGCAATTATTAATTATTATATTTCACTTGGGATACAAAACTTTTGCTAGCCACTGGAAAAATAATTAGGTTTAAGGGTCACAATTATCATAATTTTTAGAATGAATGTTAAGAATGAATATAAAAGGTCATCATAGGTCATTTTTGGTGAAAGTTGGTTCAGGTTACTGATTTTTTTTATCGTTGACAAGAAACCAAATACAAAATATTTTGCAAAATATTACAAAATATTCATCGTAACAAAAAAAAAACTTTATTGTTAAAACGCAATTATTAATTATTATATTTCACTTGGGATACAAAACCTTTGTTAGCCACTGGAAAAATAGTAGTTAGGTTTAAGGGTCACAATTATCATAATTTTTAGAATGACCTTTAAGAATGAATATAAAAGATCATAGGTCATTTTCGGTGAAAGTTGACTCGGGTTACGGATTTTTTTTATAGTTGACAAGAAACCAAATGCAAAATATTTTCCAAAATGTTACAAAATATTTATCGTACAAAATATTACTAAATATTTTATCGTTAAAACGTAACTTTTGCAAAATATTTTATTGTAAAAACACACCATTTACTAAACTTTTCTTCTAAAATAACGGAGTCAGTGAAAGTTATCAAAATCCAATTTTTTAATTTGAAATCTTTTTAAAATGTCTTCTAAAATATACGTTAACGTTTTTTACACATTTCTGAATTATATCTTAAAATTCTGATTGTAATCTACATTCTTGACCATGAAAAAATTGTCAAGGTTCTGCCTAATCAGATCTGCCCACGCACTGACACCCCCAAGTATTCAACCGTTCCGGTCAAAGACGAAGACGAAAAGAGACCACTCGACCTTTTTGACCATTGACATTGTTCTCACATTACATTGATAGGTAGTGTTAAGTTCACCGTCATTGTTTTGTATCTACAACAGTGATTTCTACACGTAATTAATCTAAACTCTTCCTACATTGATAAACAATTTACTTACGAAGTTTAATGGATTATTTTATAAACACTGAATGATAAATAACTTAATTTTATTCCGTGTTTTAAATTTTATAATAAGGTAGTGCTAATAATTAGGTAATAATATTAATAAGGTAGTATATTTTTATATATTAAAAATAATAAGGTAGTATTAGTTGAAATATCAATAATATTTCTTTACCTTCTATCATTAGTGGATTATTAATAATGAACTGATAATAATGAATAATTTCGTCTTATCCGCTACACCGTGAAAAGAAATTATTACGTATTATTAATACATGTTATATACTGCATTAATGTTTGCAAACAATACTATTATGAACCAAACAAATTAAAATAAGCTTGAAAGTTTTACCTACTTTATTTTAACTATTTTATTTATTTGCCCATCTACTACTTCTAACAGTGGAAGAAAACAGAAATAGCATTCCTCAAAATGAATTATTGTTACTTTAGTCACATGCTTATTATCTATGCTGGGTCCAGTTACCTTTCTTGTTAAGCAATAATTAGATTGAAAATTTCAGGTTAAACTAGTAAAATTCAACAATAATTGATTGCTGACTCATGGGACTAAACATGTAAAGCGGTATTTCACTTTAAGCGGTTTCGCGTTAGTGAGGTTCAACTAATATTAACAGATGGGGTCATTAAATAGTCGCTTTTTCTCACAACAAGAAATCATTGAGTTGCTACAATTTTACTAATTCTTATTGTTGATTTTAATGCAAGAAAATCTATTTAGTCTTAGCATTTTGTTAATTTAATTTGGAAATATGAAATAGTTTATTTTGTATTTCTATACTATTACGGACATTATAACGGGAATCGTTCTGCTTTATTAAGCACTGACAGAAATTTTTCGAAAAAAAATGGTTAAGTAACAATTTATTTAATAGTTATTTTACCCCATTCAAATAAAACTGTCAAATAACCATAAATAAGATGGTATTCAAACTGCTAACTATGAGAAAAAGTGTTTATTAACTGCTTTCACTAAATACGGTTAAACAATCAGAATTTTATCGCACTAACTAAGCCCACCTAATGAAACCACTAGTTCCTTGCAGCTGTGCACATGTTATAGCCGAGAAGGCTAATCCGTCAGTTTCATGGCCAGCAGAATAGGGGTTCGTGTCCCAGCTTTGACAACACATTATTTCTTCAATTTCATTATTTAAACCTTTATTCTCTTCAACACATGAAAAATTTCTAGTGTCCTGTATTCTTCAATACTTATTACCTCACTAAACGTCTAGCTCCGGTGTCCAGTTAATTTCTTTTTTAATGGTTTTATAACCATACTAGCTGTAAACGGTTTTAAAACTGTAAGGGTGAAAAATGTTCTTCACCGTAAACTGTACGGTTAATTGAATAGACAGACTGCTGCCGGTTCTTTAGTCATAATTTTAGAATGAAAATTCTAACAGTGCGGGAAAAGATATTTCGTTTCATTACACGCTTTTACTACTGATTGATCATTAATTTCAAAATTATACGTTATTCATTAAATCTTTTTTTTTTCTTTTATGTAGTTGAATAACGTTTTTGTAATCTATTGAGGACAACAAAATTGTATTAGGATGAATAGTTAATTTTCATAGCCGGGATAGCCTGGTCGGTAGGGCGCTGGGCCTATATCCGAGAGTTCATGGGTTTGAACCCCGCCGGTCGAAGACTCCTCGTGTAGTAAATGGTGACTGATGCACGTTAAATCTGTCGAGTCGCCAAGTCCTCCATGTTCCCATAACAAATCAATACCTCTTGGGGTACTGGAATGGAGATCGGTCTTTCTCTGATTCAGGTTAAAATTCCGATTTGTGGATGAATGAAAGGGACCGCCCTATAAACGGTGTGACGTGTGGATGTGGCAGAAGTCAAATTCTTGGCCGTAGATGGCGCCACTGGAAAAGAAGAGCAACCGCCCCCCGCTGCCTGAAACAGGCATACGAAAACAACAACAACAGTTAATTTTCATAGCTAGTCATATAAACTCGACTAATTTAAGTATCGGGATTTATATCCTATTTATAATTCAAATAAACTTTGATATTTAATGCAAATGAGTATATTAAGACTATTTTTTTTTTCGAATAAAATAATGCTACTTGCGAAAAAGTATCAATGAAAATGTTCATTTCAGCATTACTGCGGAGAATACTCGTCAGAAAATTATGACGAAATAAATAAATTTGTGACTTGTGAATTTCAGTTTGTTATTCGTTTACTATACTACATAATTTATTAAATATGAGTACAGTGGAATTATGTCTATGTAGTTTGTTAAACAAAACAAAATTACGATCAGATGAATAACATCAATACCCACATGTTCAATAGAATATATGCCCTGAATATGAGGTTCTTTTGTAAACGTCCTTTTCGAATCAATTGCGTTCGTAAAGCTATTTTGATCAATATCGTTCACTTGAGATCTTATTTAGTCTTGAAAATACACAATTAATCCTTTAAACGGACTTACTTCATTAGTTAAAATAATTTTCTTGGGTATTGTTCGTAATCTTGAATGGGAACCTGCAATTCTAGTCATTAATCACAGCTCATGAGTTACTTGATTCATTTTTAGATGATTTAGATTTGGTCTATTAGGGCTACCCTTTGTATAATGCTGTTAGGAATGACAATAGACGTTTCAATTTGTTTTACAAACCTGTTTTAAGCAATTTGAAGCTTTATTCTTGCTGTCGTATCATAATTTGTCTCTTATATTTACAAAGAAATCTAGTATTTGCTAGAAAATGTTAATAGCGATTTACTTAGCAGTTCATCGGGGTGGCTTGCTTTATTACAATTGACATTTAGTTATTATTTTAATACTGATTGCAGTGAAATCTGTGTAAATTGACTACGTTTAGTGCTTATCCTTACTGATCAATTTATAATAGAGGGGGACAAGTCAGTATTTTCTTTTTAATTTCTTATGTTAATTTTTTTTTATCTATACAATGTTATTTATATATCATTAATCAAAAAGAAAATAAATTTAATAATTTTTTTCTTGGACATGAATTCAAAATGTTGTTATGAAACTTCTCCGTAAATCTTAAAAAATGAGATTAATTATAATTTTTTTTCTTATATTTAATATTAAACTGATAAATTTATAAAAACAGATTAAATATAGATTGTTAGTTATAAGTAATTACTTAAAATAACAATGCACTAATACATCGATGCAGTCAGGAAATTTGGTTTTTGGCTTCAACATTTTAAAATTTATTTAATTATATTTGCAAGAACATTTGTTGCGAATGCCTTAAATAGTTTCCCATATGATCATTTCAATAAAGAGTTTAGTAATAGCTTTTAAAACTATATTCAGTGAAATTTTTAATACAATATAACATAGAAATTATCATAATTTTTTTCCTGCTCAACTTATGAAGGATTCAGAATAGCATTTAATAACAAATAAGGTTAACATATAACAACACAGGTGGTCAGGATACAAAGATTTTGATGCCTTTTATTTAGTAAGATAAATTCGATTTTTGATTATAGAGGTTAATTCATATGTTTTGTCAATTTGTCAGTTTTCACTGTATTTGGCAAAAGACTTACTACAATAAAACCTCAGGTTCAAGTTTTTCTTTACTCAACTTTTCAACCAGTTTAAGTTCGATATTTTAAATAAATCAATATTAAATGCAGTCAAATCATCTGAGAAGTCAGCAAAAATAAAAATCCTGATTGAAAATGTTTTCTTTTTATCTCGATGAGTCGAAACGCTTATAAATTGAGATAAAAAATGATTAATAATAAGGAAATAAAATTAATAAATAAATAAACGAATGAATTAGACACAATTTTAAGAAATAAGGAAAAAAGGAATCTTAAAATTGAGTACATAAAAATCAGATGAAAATTATGATCAGTTCGTGCACTCTTATTGCACTGATAAATCAAATTGTGTAACTCAGTTTTCTTTCATGAAGATCTAGATTTCTTTGATTGTCATTGGCAGAAAAGTAAAAATTGTGAAATATTATGAAGAAAAAAACTCCTCGTAAAATTATTAAATAATCTCTCGAGCAAAAAACATGCAATGAGCTTTTTTATAGTAACCGAAATTACAATAGAAGCTTAAGAAACAAAATTGTGGATGAAGCTGCAATGTTTGGTTCAAGTTACAATGAGGTTTTGGAGATATTTTAGTGGAACATTTTTTATCTGTTAATCATCAAGAAAAAGAAGATTGGACAATCATGGGGGTTGGTGAGGGAAGCGAAAAGGAGGCAGAGCAATATTGTATTGAAATATTTGCTAAATATTATTCGAATTGCAATTGAACAGAGTACTTTACTCTTGGCCATTGCAAAAAATTAATTTCGATTTATAGTTAATAATATTAATAACGATAAAAAAATCTACATTTTTAAAAAAGATTTTGCTAAAAAATTTGCTAAAAGATTTTGCTAAAATTTTGTTAAAAAAAAATACAATTATAAAAATATTTGATAGTTTCATGCGGCACAATTAGACAATTTAGACACAATTTCTCTTATCTAAATAATTCAATATCGTCTAAATTTTTTAGTATTTCTCTTTGGTAAATTCTAGAAATTCTAAATTTTGCATTTTTAAAACTGAAATGCATATTTTATTTTTAAGTTATCATATTTTTATTTATTTTCTCTTTACATTCTTTCTACAAAATATTTTTTTCTTTTATTTTCTTCAAATGCAAAAGTATTTTTAAATTGAAAAAAAATTACATGTCATCAGGTATGCCGCATTACTTCCTGGAATTTCACAGTCAAATTCGAAATAAATATACATTTGATTTCCAAACGCTTTAACATTTTTTTTTCTTATCAATTTGCAACAGATTTTGATCGTTCTTAAAATAAGGCATAATGCCGTTTTTCCTTTCGCATCTATTTTCATTTCTTTTTTTAGTTTTCCATACAAGAAAGCTAATGTGTGCAAAAAAACCTTGCAAAAATAATCCTGAAAAAAAAAGAAGAGAAAAAAACCCAAATAATCCTGAAATAACGGCGATTCTGTTCTTTTTCATACTGCCGAATAAGAAAACCAGAAGGCATCCAAATGGCTATAAAAACAAGGAATCGATTCGCCAAATTGGCAATATTGGCCTCGGAGGTGTCAGTTATACCCATGTAATGGGTGTGGAAATAGCGAACTCAGTGTGTGAGCCTTATGTCAAGATAACATTGGATGATGTTGTACTTCCGCTACGAAATGACATTTTAAGAATTCTCTCATTATTTTCTCGCTACTTTTTTTTTTTTACATAATATCAGAACCCTTTTTTATGTTTTCTTAATGGAGAAAACATTTTTCTTTTGTTTCTTGTAGAATTTAGAATAATTTTGAAATAGCATTTCTACACCGTTATTTCGCTTTTTTTCCCACATGCAATAATAATTGTTACAGTTATGCTTCATATTGCTTTCATTATCCTTACTTAAATCGAGATAATTGATATAATAATTTTGAAATAGCTTTTCTACACCGCTATTTCATTTTTTTTTTTACATGTTATAATAATTGTTACAGTTGTGCTTCATATTGCTTTCATTATCCTTACTTAAATAGAGATTATTGATATAATAATATTGAAATAGGGTTTCTACACCGTTATTTTGCTTTTTTTTTGCATGTAATAATAATTGTTACAGTTGTGCTTCATATTGCTTTCATTATCCTTACCTAAATAGAGATTATTGATATAATAATTTAAAAATAGCAATTCTACACCTTTATTTCGCTTTTTTTCTCTCCTTCACATGTAATACTAATTGTTACAGTTATGCTTCATATTGCTTTCATTGTCCTTATTTTAATAGAGATTATTGATATAATAATTTTAAAATAGCGTTTCTACACCGTTATTTCGCTTTTTTTTTCTCTCCTTCACATGTAATAATAATTGTTACAGTTATGCTTCCTATTGCTTTCATTATCCTTACTTAAATAGAGATTATTGATATAAATGGAGAGTTTCTGAATTTTTTCTCGTTTGCCTTTGTTTTTTGTGATATAATAAAGAATTTTTCTGGTTTTATATTTAAAGAAGTTCAATAAAATTATTTATTTATTTATTCAGACACATTGGTGGACTTAAATACTCAATAGAAAGAGTGCATTAAAAACATATGTCCAAAAACAAGGAAAATTTTTCGCAAATTTTAAAATAGCTCAAGGATATACCTCAGGTTGCGGAGAGAATCGAATACCTCAGGACGTTTGGTGGAAATTGCAAGCTTCTCGATCCCCAGCTTCAGGGCCCCGAAGTAATGAAGTAAACAAGGAAGTAAATCTCAAAGTAAATAAAAAAAAGTGCTTCATTAAAAATGATTTGTTTAATACTCTTCTTTTACAAAAAATTATGATTTTTTTTTAATATGGAGAATTTTATTTTTTTATTAAAAATTTTGTGATTAAATAATTAAAGTTAGTGATTATGAAATTCCGAAAAAAAATTTGTATTTTAACTATCTAAAACTTTATAAAAAGAAAAGCATTACCGCAACAATCTGCTGTGAACCAGGGGTTTCAGTTAGATTAAGGCTTCATAATTTCAAACCTGTGGCATGTTTGAGGCAATGTGGTCAGTATAGCACACAGACTACCTTTACTTCCAAGACAAGCTGTTATCCATCGATCTGAAGCTGATGGACTTCAAGTAGCCCCCGGGAACTTGGCAATCGAATAGCAGTTCAGTGCCTTGACCACTAATCTAAAATTTTTTTATCTGAGTTGAGAAGTGTGAATTTAAAGCACTGAATTTATCGATAGAAGATTTATAGCTTGGCTCGCTCTCCAGAAATTGTTATATCATAGTACAGTAATTTCATTTTAGTAATATGCTGATACATAGTCCAAAATTTTTATCTGTTTTTTTATTTGTCTTTTTATCTGTTTTTTTATTGCAAACATATGCTTCTTAAGTTGCTAAAAGAAGCTCTACACACTACAGAAATAAAGATATTTCTCTTATGTCTAAAAATATACCAAAGTAGAGAAAAATAAATCGAAATACATTTTATTTTTTATTAAAAAGAATTTAATCTAGATTAAGAAAACTTATCTCTCTTTCAAATAATTTCTTACCTATGTTTTCCACTTTCAAATGACACTTGATAATTATTAAAATTAAAAATTAGCTCTATATGCTACAAATGCCTTTAAGTTTAATCAATAAATAAATAAAAATTAACAATTTTTGATATCAATAAACATATGAAATTTAACAATTTGTTATTTTCTATTTATTCTCAAACACTTATCATTATAATTGTTTTTATTTATGTAAACGTTATTTATTTCGCTCTTATTCTCATACACTTATTATTTTATTTATTTACTTTATTATTGTTTTATTTTATTTATTTAGCAGAAAGTATGACTTTTTGAATTAGTCAGGGTAATAATTTTCATTTTTGTTTGTTTGCATGCTTTTTTTAAATTTAAGTATGAAAGTTTCGAATTGAGTATTGCAACTAATAAGTACATGTTTAAAATAATTTCAAATGCATTTATATTGATTTGTTGTAGTTTGAAAGAAAGTAAGAGACTATAATTATTCTCACGTTTAAGTTTGGAAACTTTATGTAAATATTTTGTAAATGTTATCCAACGGAACAATAATGACTCAAACAGGATTAAAAGTTCCCTTCGTTACCGTAGTTTAGAACTTGATCTAAGAACTTGTTTGTAAAGTTATTCGTTCGTAATGTTAAAATCTGCTCTCATTTTTTTTTTTTTTTTTTTTTTTTTTTTTTTTTTTTTTTTTTTTTTTTTTTTTTTTTTTTTTTTTTTTTTTTTTTTTTTTTTTTTTTTTTTTTTTTTT
>NC_092211.1:16074561-16126012 GCF_043381705.1 Parasteatoda tepidariorum
GCTTGGTTTACATGGTAAACATCTTTCAAAAAAGAAAGAAAAATCCTAAAATCTTATGAGGAAAAAAAAATATTTTTTTTGAAAATGGCGGGAAAATTTATCGGATTTCGTTCCGGTTTTTTAGTTTTCCGGTTTTCTTATTTCCGGATAATGGGTTCTGTACTGTAATTGTTACAGTTGTGCTTCATATTGCTTTCATTATCCTTACTTAAATAGAGATTATTTATATAAATGAAGAGTTTCTGAATTTTTTCTCGTTTGCCTTGGTTTTTTGTGATATAATAAGGAATTTTTCTGGTTTTTTATGTTTAAAGAAGTTCAATAAAATTATTTATTTCTTTATTCAGACACATTTGTAGGGTTAAATACTCAATAGAAAGAGTGCATTAAAAACATATGTCAAGATAGGAGGAAAGTATGGCACAAATTTTAAGATAGCGCAAGGGAATGTCTCAGGTTGCGGCGAGAATCGAATACCTCAGGACGTTTGGTGGAAATTGCAAGCTTCTCGACCCCCAGCTTCAGTGCCCCGAAGTAATGAAGTAAACAAGGAAGTAAATCTCAAAGTAAATTAAAAAAAGTGCTTCATTAAAAATGATTTGTTTAATACTCTTTTTAATAAAAAAATAATAATTTTTTTTAATATATAATTTTAACTTGTGCTTCATAATTTTAAACCTGTGGCATGTCTGAGGCAATGTGGTCAGTATACCACGCAGGCCACCTTTACTTCCAAGACAAGCTGGTATTCATCGATCTGAAGCTGATGGACTTCAAGTAGCCCCGGGAACTTCGGAATCGAGTAGCAGTTCAGTGCCTTAACTACTAAAGCTAATCTAAAAATTTTTATCTGTAGTTGTGAAGTGTGAATTTAAAGCATTGAATTTATAGATAGAAGCGGATCCTGTGATCGCTTGGCTCGCTCTCCAGAAATTGTTATATCATAGTACAATAATCTCATTTTAGTAATACGCTGATACATAGTCCAAAACTATTTGTCATTTTATCTGTTTTTTTATTGCAAACTTATGCTTCTTAAGTTACTAAAAGAAGCACTACACATAACAGAAATACAAATATTTCTCTTATATCTGAAAATGTACCAAAGTAGAGAAAAATAAATCTAAATACATATTATTTTTTATTAAAAAGAATTTGATCTATATTAAGAAAACTTATCTATCTTTCAAATAATCTCTTACCTATGTTTTCCACTTTCAAATGACACTTGATGTTGTTGTTGACGCATGCCATTATGGCAGAGGGAGTGCGATTATTCTTGTTTTGCAGTGGCGCCATCTATGACCAAGAATTCGACTTCTGCCACATCCATACGTCACACCCGTTTATAAGGCGAACCCATTCATACATTCATTCATTAACAGATCGTAATTTTGACCTGAATCAGAGAACGATCAATCTCCAATTCAGTACCCCCAGAGATTTTGATTTGTTATGGGAACATGGAGGACTTTGAGACTCGACAGATTTAACGTGTAATCAGTCACCATTTTACTACACGGGGAGTCTTCGGCCGGGAAGGGTCGAACCCACGACCACTTGGACATGGACCCAGTGCCCTACCAACCACGTTATCCCGGCCCAATGACACTTGATAATTATCAAAATTGAAAATTAGCTCTATATGCTGCAAATGCCTTTATATTTAATCAATAAATCAATCAGTAAATAGAAATTAACAGTTTTTCATATCAATAAACAAATAAAAATTAACAATTTGTCGTTTTCTATTTATTCTCAAACACTTATCATTATAATTATTTTTATTTATGTAAACGTTATTTATTTCGTTCTTATTCTCATACACTTATTATTTTATTTTATTTATTTACATTTTTATTTTAAACGCTACTCGTTTTATTTAGCAGAAAGTATGATTTTTTGAATTAGTAAGGGTAATAATTTTCATCTTTGATTGTTCGCATGCTTTTTTTAAAATTTAAGTATGGAAGTTTTGAATTGAATATTGCAACTAATAAGTGCATGTTTCAAATAATTTCAAATATATTTATATTGATTTTTTGTAGTTTGAAAGAAAGTAAAGGACTATAATTATTCTCACGTTTAAGTTTGGAAACTTTATCTAAATATTTTGTAAATGTTATCCAACGGAACAATAATGACTCAAACAGGATAAAAAGGTCCCTTCGTAACCGTAGTTTAGAACGTGATCTGAGAACTTGTTTGTAATGTTATTCGTTCGTAATGTTAAAATCTGCTCTCATTTTTTTTTTCTAAGTTCAAAAACTTAATTACTGTTGCCATTGGGACGAAACAAATTCGACTTGTTTTCTTTGGTTACGCTAGCCGTACAGAAAGCGAACAGAAAGAGTTGAACAAAAGGTTTAATAATAAAAAGTTTTTATACTCAAGTCAGTTAATTAGCTTGAATTAACGGGATTTTGAAATGGATTTAAAATCTGTAGTTATCAGTATAATATTATTTCCCTTTTCTGGTTGTGAGAAATTCCTCAACACCTCTGTCTGTGAAATATTTTATGTATTACGTAAGAGTTTGTATAAAATATTTCTCATTTCGTACATTTTAAATTTTTTCTTGGAAGCTATAAATCTGAAAGGCAATGCAATCATATAGTACCACGTTTTTACCAAAGATACTATTTTTACACTAAACTGGTCCTTAGTCTTGTTTTCAGATAAGGTTTCGGAATTTCCTGTAGTAAAAATATAATTTATTGAAGCATCTTATTAGACATCGTGGTGTTTTAAAACTAACACGTTCCTCATATTTCTCATTTCGTAAATTTTAAATTTTTCATGTCGGTAGCTATAAATTTGAAGAGCAATATAATCATATGCCACATTTTTTCCAAAGGTACTATTTTAACCTCAAACTGGTCCTAGTCCTGTTTTCAGATAAGATTTCTGAATTTCCTGTAGGTAAAAATACAATTCACTGAAGCATCCTATTGGACATCGTGGTGTTTTCAAACTAACATGTTCTTCAGAACAATTTTTAAAATGCTACTTAGTAATTTCCCTCAAGCTGTTTATGTACTTGTATATAAATTGCAACATATTGCTGCCTTTGAAATAAAACATCTTTTAGCAAATCCCTTTCAGAATGCGATTTTCTTTTGTGATATCATTCACATTTTACAAATGTGTTATTTCGAATCCTTTATGACTTATTTTTAAGCGAAAGAAAACATTTATTTGGTCTTTATTGCTGATAAGATGTAAAAGCTTGCAAAATCAAAACTAAAAATGAAGCATTATGTCTTTATTGGTGCTTAGAAGATTTGTTTTGATAAAACGGTTGATCAAGTACTTTAGGGAGATTTGTCTGAATATTTGTATTGATAATCGAAATAAATGATCTTTGAATAACGATGGTTACTTTGTCTGAACTCGTAAATCGATTTAACCTTTATTCTTTGTATCATTTTGATTTGTCAATGAGGAAGCTTTTGGCGGCGAGGGTATTACCATTTGTTTTTACTTGTGACCGGAACTTTTGCCATTTCATCCAGAGCCAATATGACGAATTATGATGGAAGATCTTCATCTGTCTCCCGAATATATGTATATAAAAAAAAAAAAAGTCCTTAGTGCTATCAACAGGTGGAGCGTAACAAAGTACTGAACTTATCTTTTCTTCTTGTTGTCTGCCGTCTGGCATGCTTATTGTTCTACGATGCGTGTCTTATCTATCGCCATCTGGATCACCGCAAGTCAAGCTTTTAAGTTAATAAACGATATTTGAGAATGCGTTGAAGGTTAATACTTGAAAAGATTTGTAAAATTTAGAAGATGCTTGTGATGTGCGTAGGCTCGTTCAGAATTAGAAAATTTGTAGATTTTTACATACGATGCTTAAGGATGCTGTCGAGGTTAACACTTTCCACAGATCTCGTACAGAATAAATAGGTTCGCTGCTTTTAACTTAACTTACACTGTTTGAAATTCCTTGAAAAAAAATGGTTAAATAAAAATGTATTTAATTTTTACTTTACCATATTCAAACAAAATTGTCAAATAACCATAAATAAGATGGTATTCAAACTGTAAATTGAGAGAAAAACTGGTTATTTACTACTTTCACCGAATACGGTCGAACAACTAGAATTGCATCGCACCAACTAGTCCCCACATAATGAAGTCCCTTAATTCCTTGCAGCTAGCTACACATTATAGCTGAGAGAACTAATCTGTCAATCTCATGTCAGACGAAGCGGGGGTTCGAATACCAGCGTTGACAGCACAAAATTTCCTCCGATCCCTTAAACACATGAAGAGTTATCAGTATCCTGCACTCCTGAATTTGTGACTTTAGGATATTAAAATGCACTACACTTTTCCCGCATAGATGGCAGCACCATAAAGCTGCTAAACTATCTGCAGTGTTCAGTCTTTTTAACAATTTTGAAACCATACTAGTTGTAAATGGTTAAAAACCATATAATTTTGTATTCATAGTTTTTTAACCATACAAGTTGTAAGCGGTTTTAAAACCGTAAAGGTGAAAAATGTTCTTTACTGTAAACTTTACGGTTAATTGGATGAACAGACTGCTACCGGGTATTTTACCATAATTTTAGAGAAAAAATTCTAACAGTATATGCTGTTTGATGATGCGTTGTAGGTTAAAACTGTGGCTAACATAAAATATTTAATTTTGAGAAATTTAAAGGAAGCTGGTGATAAAAGACAGTTCAAAAGAAAAAAAAGTGTTTAGCTTTTAAGTAACATATGATATTTGAGGTTGCTTCTAAGGTTAATATTTCCGTTAGACTCGTACGGAATACGAAAGTTCGCAGAATTTTATTTAACATACGTTGTTTCAGCATGCGTTATAGGTTAATACTTTTTTTTTTTTAACAGAAAGGATTTTGAGAAATTTAAAGAAAGTTTGAGAACTAAGTTCGTAACTTTTGAATTAACGTGTGATGCGTGAGGATGTGTCTAAGGTTAATATTTTCGTTAATTAAAGGATTTAAAATTTGAGGGATTAAAAAAATTTTTTTATTGGACGAATCGTCGTATAAAATTAGAAATCTCGTAGCTTTTAACTTTACGCGATGTTTACGATTGCTTGGTAAATAAGTAATTTCGATAAAGAAAAAAAAAGGAATTGAATTTTTTAAAAAATTAGAAGAAGTTTGAACCGAAAGGCTCATTGAAAAACGCGGGTCGTAGATTTTATCTTAACATGTGATGTTTGAAGATGCTTCTAAGGTTACCCAAGTCAAAATTCTTGATGGTTCCATCAAAATATTTTAATGATTTATGTTGATTTCAGTGCGATTCATGATGGTCCAGCATCATTTGATGGTCATCATCATCCCACATTTTTCATCACGTGTTCATGGGTTTTGGTATGACAACAAACTTCCATCATTCCATAATGAAAAATGCTACTTTAATGCTACAATAGTTAAAAGTTTGATTTTCATGGATCAACAATCCATGATGATCCGTGATGGTTCTGATTCCAACTGTATATTTCCATGATGGTTTAATTGGAATTCTTGTTGGTTCTCAGGAATATACCATCAGAACAATTTTTTTTATTTTTTATTTTTATATTTTTTTTTTATTTTTTATATGTTGGACCAGCATAAATCAGTCCGAATTCCTACATTGGGATGGTGGTTGTTCATGATTTTTCCAATATTTGATTTCTAAGATACTATGATGGAAATTCGTGAGAGTTCAACATGAACAAATCATCAAAACTAATAGCTATTCTTATGTTGGACCATCAAAAATCAGTCCGAATTCCTACATTGAGGTGATGGTTACTTATGTTGGTTACCATCGAAAAATATAATGGTTCATTGAAAATATTGATGGCTACCATCAAGATTATGTTGGTCCATCAATGGGAAACCATACAAAATTTTGGCTTGGATAATGCTGTTGTTAAAGAAAGGGTTCGGATTTTGTGAATGCTAGTACCAAAAGCTTTCGCAAAAAAAAAAAAAAAAAAAAAAAAAAAAAAAAAAATCGTATCGAAAGACTTTTAAAGCAAAAATAATAAGGAAAAAAAAAGCTTACCATGAGGAGAATTTTACTAATGCTTTTACGTTTTGATAGATTTATTTTAATTCGAAAATACAACATCTTTATTTCCTTATCGTCTGGTCTATTTAAGCAGTTTTAGGGTTTAATATTAAGTAAAAAAGAACATATTCTGAGTCTTATTTTATACCTTTATTAATAATTATCTTTAATTAATGGATGCGTCCTTTCGTACGATCAAATTTCTACAAATTATTTTATTCAGCCGATTTTGCATATCTATTTGAATTTAAATTTAGTGGTTCATTTACTAAACGCGATGATGATAAAACCAATGAGATAATATAGGTGATGCATACTTATTAGGTATAAAACATGAACCCAAAATTAATTAACAAATAGTACGCTTAGATCAATATTTTCCCAAAATGATCTATTTAAAGCGTTTCCTTCTTGCATGCTATTCAAAACTCCACATTAGCTTGTAAAGATTACTCGTTAGATGAATTATTTAGTTTTCATGCATATCTTTCTGAATTTGTGCGAATGAATTTGAGCATTGATTCATGAGAAGCTAATGATAGTATCAGGCGTAAAAGATTTTAAATTCAACTTCCAGTTCTGTCCGGCATGGAGTTCATTTAAGTATGCAGATTTAATTTTAAATTCAGTGACGAAGGCTCTTGTGACTTTGATTGGAGAACCGTGGAATAATACACTTAGAGCAAAAGTTTGGGAGATTCTCGATAAATATGGAGATATGGTTGGCTGGCTCTTTTGCGTTATGTTTAGTTGATTTCAGAAACTAAACATGTTTACTGTTTGCCATGGATTCATATTCAAATTTGGAGCGAGCACTTTATATAATTACTTTTAATGGCATGTATTGAAATATCACTTCCTCGAGTTTGATGGAGTGGCAAAGCGTTATTGGATTATGTTGTAAACAATCAAAGCTCCAACTAAGCAAGCTAAGCTTATGCAGTAAGCTCCATTATAAATTAATAATGGAGTTTTAATAATGTATATTTATTTTTAGTGAGAATTTTCGAGTAATCATTTTTGTCTATTTATAAAATTTTTTTTAACTTCATTGACTTTGCTGTTATACTAAAAGTATTTCTTTCTCCAGTTAATGTTCTTTTAACTGTGGGTAAGGAGTAGTACTCTCTAAGAAATAAAACTCATTTTTGACGACTCAGCATGCCTTGAGAAGTATTTCGTTAATTTTGAGAATCATTTTGTCACGTAATCACGTGATTTGAACTCTAAAATGTATGGCGAACTCTTAAATATATGACAAAATTGTTTACTCAATTCGAAACTTCATCGTAGTGCATTGTGGCAGATAGTTCACTAAAATGACAAAACTAGAACAAGAACTAGGCAATTGAAAATAACGTAAAAAATTAAGCTGACTGTGACCTATATATTCTTTGCCGGAGATGTCCGGGTACCAGAAAAATCCAGGGTCCAATCTCGCTCCGGGCACATAGGTCATTTATCTATTTGACCTTGTCGTGTTGTGCCACCTACATTGTGTTCGCATTAAAGTTATTATTAGAAAAGTTAAATAAATTGTTTTTTTCTTTTTGAAAAATAAATAGAAAGGCGAGATGTGTCTTTTATTTTGACAAAATTCGTTTCTTTGAAGAAGCGACGATAGTTATTTCGTCAATTTTACAAAATTTTTGCTTGAGGCATATACCAGGAAACAGTTCCGTCAAAAACGAAGAAAGTTTCGTGATATTTGAATATCTATACGATGTATATTTATTTACTTAGTGTAGATAAATTTTGCAATACTGTTCAATTGTATGACTTACAACAACTTTATTTTTTCCTCATAATGACTTTTTATAGTTTGTTGAGTTTAACAATGTAGGTTTATAATTTATGTATTATTGACATGGTTTTTGACTTATTTTAAACTTTTGTTTACATATAAAAATCAGAGTTGATATTCTGTCCAGAAGAAATTGATTTCCTCCAGGATGCTGGAATAAAGTGAAAAAATAGAAAAAAGCTGCACAGAATGGAAGAAAAAGCTAAAAATGACCCAATGTCAATTCGGTTATCGGTCATATTTAGTGACCAAATGGAAGAAACTAAACAAAATGGAAGTTACTAAAAAAATGGCCCAATGTCAATTCGGTTATCGGTCATTTTTAGTGACCAAATGGAAGAAACTAAAAAAAATGGAAGTTTCTAAAAAAATGACCTAATACCAAGCATTTAACGACAACTATTTAGCCCTGTGGCAGAATTTTTTCGGGCTTTCTGCAACAAACTTCCCTAGTATTGATATTCTTCTTTAAGTTACTTTTAATTATAACAATTACTAATTTAAAGTAACAGAAACGTTGTGTTTAAGGAAGAAAGTATAGAATAAAACATATAAAAATTTTTAATTGTAAAATTATTATTATTTTTTCATTCAAATATTATAGGCACTTTCTCGCATTTCGTAAAACATTACAAAAAATAAATAAATTAAAGGATAATAAATTGAAATTTGCAGAAATATTAAAAATCGTAAAATCCATGTAGTAATTCCAAAATAAAGATTAACGACAAAATCACGCGAATAGGACTCTCTAAAAAAGAGATACTCATATAAGTGTGCATAAAACATGACTTCAGCCAGTCGTTACGGACTTTTTTTAAATCCCAAATAAAAATAAAAAAATCACTTATTTTTCTTTTCTTTTCCTTTTATTTTTATTTTTAATATTCTAACATTTAAATCACTTATTTTTCTCCTCTCTAATGTGCAAGAAAGACATCTCTGGAAGAAAAATAATTCAGCAGAAAAAGAATCATTTTTTGAAAAATTATGCAGAAAGGAAAACCTGAAGTTTTTCCTTTTCAAATAAAAAACCTTTCTGCAAGAACTCTTAACGTTCTGCGACAATGTCGCCGTGTCGCCGCCATTGTGCCATGGGGCTATTTAGTAAATAGTTTAAACTTAAAACAAATTAAATTCTATATACAAAGTAAAATTCTTTTGCATTTCAACCTTTTTTTTTAGAATAGAATCAATAACTATTTTCATGAATATTTTAGTTTGATTCAAAATTTAAATTCTATATAATCTATTATAATAATTTATTAAATTTGGTTTCATGCCATCCTTATTTTTCCTAAATAAATATGTACTCTTATGTCTAGACAAATTGTGTGTATTTATATCTTGCTGAATATTTTGTTTTCAATTATCTAAATGAAAAATATTACTTACTATAATTTAAAAATTTTAATTATAAATTTATTAGTTAATTAATTTTTTAATGCCAATGTATTTTTTGAAATTTTATGATAGTAATTTTGTTATTTAATTTTCTTTTTATTCTAGCAAATTGATATTAGTTAGCAATAAAACCGAAAGTTTTAAATTTTCACTTTTAAGTTAATTCTAGACACAATACTGTAATGCTGCCAAAATGTGAGAAAAAGCAAAAATCATGGAATGTTATAACCTTTATGTTTAAAAACTTACAATTTTTATTTAAAATAAATATTCCATGATTAAAAAAAAACATTATATAAAACATTCCGTGATTTGCAGTTAAAAAATTAAAAAAAAAAGCTTTAAAGTTTTTCACTTATTCACAAAATTTTCTTTATTGATTTGCAAATGTAATTTGGTAATTAGTTGAGAAAAATAAAAATTCTTAGAATTATATTAGAACTTAATTAACTTATAATAATATAATTAGGTATGTAAAAGTGAAAATTGTATTAAAAATATCCATTGATAATCATGCTATTTAACAGTATTTGATTGTGGAAATTAATGTGCTATTTCCGATTGTGAATACCAGGGACCCAGAGCTGAAAATTTTAAGATGCCCCACTTCCTCTCTCAGATTTTTTCTACTTATTCTTTCTACCTATTTCTAAATTTTTTCTACTTATTTCTGCTCTTCAAATTTTAATTTGAAATTTTTATTACAAAAAGAATAATAAAAAATTAATAATCTAATCATTAGCGCACAGAAAATAGTATTGCCTAACTCACGCAGAAAATGCAAATTTAATTTTAGTTATTTGTTCATTCTTAAAAAGAAAATTGAATCTGATAAATCCTCTTTTTTTTAAACTATCTTAAATCATTATAAATGTATTTTAATGCTAAGAATAGTCTTTCAACAGCAACTTTATCGAAAAGGCAACGCCATTACAATTCAGCAGGCCTCTGAAATGCCTACTGGATGCAATGAAATTGCTGGATCTCTGGAACATTGGAAAATTTATAATCTAGAAATCTAGAATAATCTAATCATTAGTGCACAGAAAATAGTATTGCCAACTCACGCAGAAAATGCAAATTTAATTTTAGTTATTTGTCCATTCTTAAAAACAAAATAGAATCTAATAATTCCTCCTTTTTTTTTAATTATCTTAAATCATTATAAATGTATTTTAATGCTAAAATAGTCTTTCAACAGCAACTTTATCTAAAGAGCAACGCCATTACATTTCAGCAGGCCTCTAAAATGCCTACTGCATGGATACAATGAAATTACTGGATCCCTGGAACATAGGAAAATTTAGAGTTTTAACACTCCTCCAAAGCGGTGAACACTATACACGGCTTCCTGGTGAATACTATATAGGAATTGGTTGTAGAATACAATGTATATTTTATTTCAATATTTAAAAAGTTCCTTATTTAGTTATAAAATAAAATTCCACTGATCTATTTTAGGTGAAACATTGAAAGTAACTTTGATTGTATTAATTTCTTAAGATATTTATTAAATTTATTTTTCATTCTAATTTTTGCTTTCTTATTTTTATTTATTTAAAAACTATTTATTAAATGAATTGGAAATTAATACTAGATTGCGATTGAAATTGTATAAAAATTTAAATTTTAAAGAATTTTAAGTTTAAGATTAAAAATTTAAGTACATTTGATATTTCTTTTTTTAAAAAAAGAGTTTCTTCCTTGTTTTGGAAAAAACTTATTTCTTCCAGGGTAATTTTTTAAAGTTTTTTTTTCTGCTGGCTTTTTCTACTGTGAGAAAAATTTGACCTCCCTGAAAAAATATTTTTATTTCATTGATTTTGATGTTGTTCTAAATAATTTCTTTTGCTTTGTTGATGTCCTTTTTGGTATAAGTATGGGGCTGTATATCAACTTATTTGTCGTAGAGAGATTTCATAATACGAATTAATTATGAAACTTTTAACAACTTTTTATGTTGTTTATTTTCCTTTTGATGTTGTTAATTATAATTATATTTTTATTACAGTTTACATTGTTGGATTTAATGGTGTAATAAAGTTTTATTTAGGGATGTAATGAGCAAAATATGAATTAATTACGGTGCTTCAATAATGGTTTATAATTTCTTTTTTTTTTAATATTTTTTTTTCTTCTTTTTAGAGTAGATACTTTTGTCCACCTTTATCAAAATATTTTTACTTTATTGAGTTTGCTGTTGTACTAAAAGTAGTTATTTTTCTTGTGGTTAGTGTCCTTTTGGACACAGGACTGTGTGTCTACTTATTTAGTGTATATTGTTATGCTGTTTAATAATAAGTATTAATTGTGAGGCTTTTAGGAACTTATTTTGGTGTATCTTTTCCTATATTGACTTATTATATTCAACATTGTTGAGTTTAATGATATAAGAAAGTTTTATTAGGCTGTATAATAAGTAAACTATGAATTAATCATGGAGCATTTGAAAGGCTTTTCATTATTTATTTATTATTGATGTGAGTTTTTTTAGTCATTATTTTTATTCCCTTATAATTAAATACATTTACTTTGTAGAATTTTTTAACCGAAGTTTACCGTAGTTTTTTTCCACCTTATTTGTGCCTATTTGGGCCTATTTTAGGCATAGACCTGGGGATGTATTTTTATTGTCTTAGGTTGTCTATTGTCATTCGTTGTGCAAGGTAAATCGTAGTAATCAGAATAGGCCTTTTAAAAATTGATTCTAGATAAAATTGCTCTGTATTCGTCTATATTCTGATGAGAGTTTTTTTTTTTCAGAACATTATTTGTGTCCCAATTGGTGTTGTTCCAAAAGAAGCGCTTTTAAAAACAATTGAATATTTTCCAATGAATAATTATGTTAAATTCAATCTAATTTATTAAAATGAATTATATTTATTTCAATTATTTAATTTAATTAAATTTAATCAATAAATAATTACGATAATTCTTTTTCACAAAATTGTGCCATGTTCTAAACTAGACATTCAATTGGCAAATTACACTAGACGTAAAAAAANAAAAAAAAAAAAAAAAAAAAAAAAAAAAAAAAAAAAAAAAAAAAAAAAAAAAAAAAATATTATATTTTATTAACCTATCCATGTTCAGTTGAAATTTTATTATGAGTAATAAAATTCTTTTAAATACATCCCTATATTTGGTCATAACTTTGAGACAGTTTTATTAGATCTTCTGTATTATGATAGTTCTTGGACTTGCAATTCCTAAGACAGGAAAATGGATTTTTGAAATGATCACTGTTAGATAGAGAGGAGAAGGCATTTTAAGAGGACTTTAGACTTACTAATCCTCTCGGAAGAAGTTTATCCCTTCTCTTTTTGTTCCAAAAGAACGAAAGGACTAGTCGAACTTCAGGATTTAGATTTTGCTTGACACTGGAGTCAGCCAGCGTAAAATAGAACTTCTTCATCGACAAAAAGAAAGGCACTGCCCTTGACAGATATTATACCGAAGTTCTATCTTTTCTTTTAGTTGTTCCTTTTGAAAAGTTTTGAGCCCTTTGGGAACTTTTTGGAAAACTGTTGTACATTTTGAAAGAAGTTTTTATCGTTGGGATAAGAAGCGTTCCGTAACTATAGCATGATTCAGCGTCTCTTTTTCAGCGCTCTGGGGAAATATTAGTTGAGTAACGAAATTTAGTTTCTTTTTCTCCCAGTCAGCAGGATGGTTAAAGGAGAGAAATTTTGCACCTCTAACATTGCTTTATGTTGCACGGTTATGTTGTTATAATGTTGTAGGATACAAAATTTAGCTTCCGAAATTTAATTATTATTATTCTTTTTAGTCAGCAGTATGAGTAAAAGAAAGAAATTTTGCACATTAACTTTGTTTTACGTAGCACGTTTTTGTAACAATCATGTATGTAGTAAGATACAAAATCTAAGTAACTAAAGTAATTTTTTTTAGTCAGCAGGATAGATAAAAAAGAAGATATTTTGCATATTTAACGTTGTTTTATGTAGTGATTATGTAGTAGGATACAAAATTTAAGTAACTAAATTTAATTTTTTTTCTTCCTGATCAGCAGGATAGATGAAAGGGAAGAAATTTTGCATATTAAACATTGCTTTATGTAGTAGGATACAAAATTTAAGTAACGAAACTTAATTTTTTTTCTTCTAATTAGCTGGATAGATAAAAGGGAAAATTTTCTGCAAATTAATATTTTTTTATGTAGTAAGATACAAAATTTAAGTAATGAAATTTGAATTTTTTTTTTTAGTCAGCAGGATGGATAAAAAGGAAGAAATTTTTCATATTTAACATGGTTTTATGTAGTGATTGTGTAGCAGGATACAAAATTTAAGTAACGAAATTTAATTTTTCCCCCATTCAACCAGATGGATTAAGGGAAAAGATTTTTTACATCTAAATTGGTTTTATGTAGCACGGCTATGTAGTGATTATGTCGTAGGATACAAAATTTAATTATTTCCCCCTAGTCAAGGAAATAAAGGGAATGAAATCTGCACTTTTAACATTGTCTTATTTAGCAGCGTTATGTAGTAATTATGCTGTAGGATACAAATTTGCACAATGGCTTAGTTATGGGGTATTTATCTTAACGGCTGACCATTTTGTAATTAATAATCCTGCTGGAGTAAATATAATTTTTTCCCATGAAAAAAGAATATAATTACACTTTTACCGATGTAAAATGATCAATGCTGTTTTTTTTTTTTAACTATATCAAGATTTAGTTTCTGTTTACGTGCTTTTGGGGGAACATTAATTGATTGACGTTATTTAGTTTTTGTTCTAGTTTCTCTTTCAGTGAATGGGAGGGATAAACGGATTGGATTTTAGAAACTAAGCCTTTTGTCTTCCCAATAATTATATTGTGGCGTACTTAATATCACATTTGTTAAGTTTACAGCCAAAAACTTAGTATTTTATCTCAAAGAAAGAGGCGCACATTTCAAAGAATAGACAACAGATGACGTAATTTGAAAATTTCATGTTTTTATTATTTTAAGTATAACCGTAATAACCGAATAGCCGTTCTTAACACTATTCCTTAACGTATAGTTTGTAGAACTTTTATTACGATATATTAGCCATTGGGTCATGCTATGATAAATTTATTTCATAAGCTATCTGTATTATAATCAACTATTTTCGTACTTTTTAAAACACATGTATTTTTAAAATAGTTAAAGCATTTTCAAAACCTTCAGTGGAAACCTTCAGTTTTAAATTCAACAATGCGTTGTGATATCTATGTTAAATTTCCTCTTTATATATTTTTTATTCATTGATTGATTGGTTGACTGACTAAAAAAGTTAAAAGGCAAAAAATGAAATAAAAATAAATAAATTTTGGAATTAGTAGTTATCTTCAATAATAAGCATGTTTTTTTTTTTATTTATTTTTAAATTAGGGCGGTGATATTCGTAAAGATTTAATAGTTTACTTCCTGTTCTTAAAACTTCTTTTTATATCTTATACAATATACATTCTTCAATCCCTGAAATCTGGAATATGACTTATTATTAGTATGACAAAATCGCCAAATGCGTAAAAAATTACATTTTTCTCTCTAATAACAAAAGCTTTTATTTGATCTTTTTGCGCAAATCGTGATATAAAACATCCTAACTAAATATATTTTAGACAAAGACCAGATGGTTCTTGTTTTGTGTGTTGAACGTCCAGTTTCTGCCACGGATAATAAATGAAATACACTTCCGTTACAGCAATGGTGTAATTTTTCTCTTTTATTTGTGTGTACCCAGTTGCTGTTGGATTAAATAATGCTACAGAAAATGTTCCCCCCTTTTTTTCCCCTGTTATCTTTCATTTCATTTGTTTCTCATTTATGTTTGATTTAATAAATTTACCTATTATTTATTTATATAATATTTATGTAGGATTAAGTATTTGGCACTTATACAAAATCTTTGCTTAGAAAACTTCATAGATTTAATTTTTTTCCTAAATTAATTATTATAAATACTTTATCGTTTTCTTTATGTAAAGGTAAATCTACAAATATCCATGCTTGGGCCGGGTTAGCCTGGTTGGTAGGGCAGTGGGCCCATGTCGAAGAGATCATGGCTTCGATCCCCGCTAGCCTAAGATTTCCCGTGTAGTAAATGGTGACTGATGCACTTAAAATCTTTCGGGTCACAAAGTCCTCCATCTTCCCATGGAAAATCCAATACCTCTGGGGGTACTGATCCTGGAGTTCCTTTGTCTTCTGGATTGGGATCAAAGCTACAGGGATACGGAGTTGAACATAGGTAGTTGTATACCCAGTATTGGGTTGATTGTTCAACGACTAATAAAATATCTATGCTTTATTTCTACCATGTCTTGTTATAATGCTAAACAATTATTCAAGTTTCAAAATGAATGTTTGTTTATTGCATTTAAAACATAGTTTTGTACTTGATGCTAAATACATCATTAATCGCATGCCTTTTAATTGATTCTACTGGGAGTATTTTTTCCCATGAAACTATAGTAATGAAATATTGATAAGTTAAATAGAATCGTCCTAAATTGCTGCCATCTTGCAAATTGCCCACTAGAAAACCAGTGCCTGATATTCGCTACGATATTTTATTTATAATGCTCCCAATACTTGATTCAAGAGTTCCCTTGTCTTCTGGATTGGTTTCAAAATGACACGGCTGCGGAGTTGAACATTGGTAGTTGTAAACTCAAAATTAGGTTGGCTGTTTAACGATGGTTATAATTATAATGTATATTACTCTGTTGAGCCTGTCTTATCTTTCAATAAAAAATATTTTTAACTCCAACTAATACCAGTGAGCCGTGATGGCTCAGGGGATAGAGTGTTCGCTTTCCTATGAGGTGAACCGGGTTCGAATCCCAGCGGCGGCTTGTCGATACGCTTCCACACCCAGCTTGCACCGACCACGTTGATGACGTAAAAGTATCCTGAGTGGTAGATAAGACATGGGTTAGAGTCCCCTTGCTGTCGAATATCACTAATCTACCAACTTGGCAAAAACAATTCGTAACTAACAATACACTTAAAACCAAATTATTATTGGTAATGAATTTTCTTTCTGACAATGATAATATTCTAAAATTTTAAGTATAAAAAAAAAGAAGAAAAAAAATTATTATATATTTTGGAATGAATACCTACATGTTGTAAATACTGTATATATCTTTTCTATTTAACTTTTTATTTATTATTATAACATTTTAATTACTTTCTTTTATTATTTAATACCTGGAAATCAAAATTTTAATGGAGAACTAAAAAAAATAAATTTTTTTTTAATAATTTACTTTTCAAAATTCATTTATTGTCACTTTCTATATGCCATATATACTTTTAAAAATATTCTTGTTTAAACTGTAATTGATATTTCTGTATATTTGTAAGCAAATTAATANATTAAACTTTTCTGATATATATATATATACGTATATATTACCCTTTTTTTTCCCCTTTATATTATTTTACTTTCCAAAATTCATTTATTGTTACTTTCTATATGTCATATATATATTGTTTAAACTATAATTAATATTTCTGTATATTTGTAAACAAAATTTTGACCTCCTTTCTTTTGAAACTTTAAATAATTAATTGAGGGTGGCTGGAAGTAGTTGCCAGACGCAGATTATACGGGTAAGGGTTTTACTAACCTATGTACTTATCCGCGTCTGGATGGAAGAAAAGAAGAAGAGTCCCCTTGCTGTTAGGCAAAAAACAGGTTTTTGCGGTTTTCCTCTCCATGTAAAGCAAAAGCAGATCAATCAAAAATTCCCCCATGAAGGCAAATTTCTCCCAATACTTGGTCCAGGAGTTCCCTCGTCGTTTGGATTGGTTCAAGATTACAAGACTACGGAATTGAACATTAGTAGTCGTAAACCCAAAATTGGGTCGGCTGTTCGACGACGGTTGTAAAATAAAATATATTTTACTAAAATTATAGTCAAACTTTCCTTTTACTATTTTATCAACTATAACTTATCTAAACTTCTAATGATAAACGGATGATTCACTGTGGATTGTTTCTATTTTAAATCTTTGCTGTCAATTGCTATGAAATTGATTTCTGCTCTGGCGCTTTCTCTTTAAACTCCCAATCGGATTTAACTCACTAATGAAATCTCGCGTGCTATTCTCAATTTCAATTTATCTGAACTGAGAAATGGAATCGACTGTTGGACTCCTAACAGGTTGTGTTTTGGTACTGATAAGGGCGGAGGTTCAAATCTGGACTGTTCCCTGCGGCACAACGGGACAATATCTATTTACCAATAGAGTTGATTAATATTCCGTCCACTTGGTTTGCGTAATTAAGGGAAGGAACTGATAGGGCATTGGTCACTGGCTCTTCATCTATTTCCTATAAAGTGATTGTTGACTCAATTCCGCCGAACCGCCAATCAATGCTTTTCATCTGATATTGAATATTTAAAATGGCATGGCAACAGGAGATCTCATGTTTTTATTTCTCCTAATTCAAAGGTCTATCAAAACCTTTTTTTTTTTTTTAAGGTTTTGTGTCTGTAAAAGATTTATCGACAGCTTTGAAAATTTGTAAAGATAGGGTTTTGTTTTGGTGAATTTGTAAAAAATCACAGAAACTAATGGTCGGCCAGCACTTTTTGTGAAAGATCTTGTTTTTCTTCTGCTTTCTTTTCTTTTTAATATTTTTTCTCAATTTATTGAATGTATGAAAATAAAGTCTTGTTTTTGTAATTTTATTAAAAATTGCCAGAAAAAAAAGAAAGAAAAAAAATAAGCACTGGTGTATCGACTTTTATAAAAGGTCTTGTTCTGTAAAAAAATCCACGCATCATTTTTCTGAATCTTTAATTGGCTTAGAATCGGGTTCCTTCGATCGAAGTCCTATTTCGGTGAATGTGTGAAAATAAGGTTTAGTTTTTGTAAATAATAATAATAAAATAAAAAATTAAACTTGAAAACCAAAATTTTTTATGGAGCTGCAGTTTTAAAATTATGAACTACTGACATCATTAACTCCGTTTTTCTAAAGAAATATTTTGTGAAGCGTCTATTTTTAAGATGAACTATTTCGTTAAAGGGCCGTTTTTACGACAAAATTATTTCTAAAGCATCCGTTTTTTCCAATAAAATAATTCGTAAAAGTTCTGTTTTTACAAAAATATAAAATTCTGTTAACGACCCCGATTTCTCCTAAGTAAATCACCGATTTAATAGCATACCCCTTAATAGCAAAGGATTACAGAACTAATGGGAATTAATACGTGAATTGCTAAATGCCAGATATGAAATCGTTTGTTTGAAAACTGAAAATAGCATTTTACCATTAAAAATTTGCAACTAAAAAAAAAACTTATTATTTTAAGAATTGTATGTATTATTAACAATGTTCTAATTGGCAGTTTGTCTAGCTCTGAAATTTATACGTTGATAATAAAAATAAAGATTATTTAAACTTAATTTCGTCTTCGTTAGCTGAAAATTAGTGGAATCTCGAACTCTTAAACATTCGTTAGAACTGTTCGTGTCATAGCGTTCACACTCTAAGCGTTCTGCTGAAATACAGATCTAAGGTATCTCGTAGACTATTGAATATCATATGCACTAGGAGCCTTCTTCCACTTTATTAACACGAAAAGATTACCACTTAATACCTTCATCCACTGAAATATGTACAAGTTAAAGACTTAGGGTAAAAACTTAATGATGTATAGTTATGCTGTATCGACCTTTTATTTAGAAATTTAAATTTTTTCAAAAATGGTTCTTAGAATCGTCTGCTAAGTTCATCAATTACTTGAACGTTAGTGATCCAGTTATTCGTCTTTTCAATTGTAGAATAATGTTAGTAGTGTGTATGCCGTTCTATTTAATACATAATTTAAAATATATATATATTCAACTGATCTCTAGAATTGGGAATAATGTTTAATGTATTGTATAAGGATAATTTTGATGTCTAATTATTCTAGACTGAGTCTGTCTTGAGTTTATAGCATTTAAAGATCGTTTGTGCTTTTGAATATCAATTAAAATGGTATGTTTTATTCCAAATTCTCTTGTTCCCTGAGCAGGGTTAGAATTTATTCGAAAGAAGTCTATTTTTTAAAGAAAAAAAACTGGAAGAAACTGGACAAAATGCAGGAAAATAAAAGCAACCAATATACTTGTTTAGTGATATCTGCTTTAGGAATAGCTTAAATTTAAATAAAATTTAATGAAATACAAAAAAATTAATAGATTTTCAAATCTAAGTTTTTCTTAAAAAAATGTTCCTATTATTTATTTTAGTTTTATCCCTAAATTTTTAATTTATATATAGTGGGGCCATAACTGGAGAAAATTTAAAAAGTGGTAGCAAATGTTCCATTAGACTATTGGAGATTTCAAGTTTTATTTTTAGTTTAATTTTTGGAATTAAGTTCTACAGTTTTAAAATTTGCACATAAGTCCTTCAATTTACAATTCCATTTGGGTAAGTAGGCCTTCATTTTTCAATTCCATTTGAGTAAGTAGGAATAATAAAAAAAAAATCTTAATCTTTCTTTACCACTTTTAAAATTTTACCCGGTTGTTACCACTCTCTTACGTCATTTTAGTTATGAGTTGTTTTGATTATTCCTGTTAAACCAAATACGGTAAATAAATAAAAATAAAATGCCATTTGTAAAAGTGCAATCAGTATGTCACTTGTAGTAGTGATTATGACTAGTATATGACTTGTTTAATTGTATTTATTAAATTTGATTATGCCGATATTTTAAAACTTCTAAAATTAGGTTCTACTATACTTCGTTAAGTAAAACAAGATTTAAAAAAATTACACATGTTTTAATTTTGTAAAGAAATTTTTACATTTATTTTGCTTTCCAGTTGTTGTTTTTTCGTTTTTACATGTTTAAAAATAGTATATTAAATAGTTTTAAAATAAATTATTCAAACTATAGATCCCAATTATAAATTCAGTAAAAAATTGTTTTTATATCTAATATTCCTGGTTAAAAACAGTTTATTCCAGCTAGTCCACTTGAATTGAGATAAACCTATTTCTTCTGGCTAGGTTTGTTCTATGCCCCCCCCCCTCGCTTTTTACTTTGGAAGAAACTTGTTATTCCCTTGTGTTATTTTTAACGTTTTTAATTTTAAAATATTGAACGTAAATCCCTTATCTATTCATCATATATTTCATCAACNTTTACCCGGTTGTTACCACCCTCTTACGTCATTTTAGTTATGAGTTGTTTTGATTATTCCTGTTAAACCAAATACGGTAAATAAATAAAAATAAAATGCCATTTGTAAAAGTGCAATCAGTATGTCACTTGTTGTAGTGATTATGACTAGTATATGACTTGTTTAATTGTATTTATTAAATTTGATTATGCCGATATTTTAAAACTTCTAAAATTAGGTTCTACTATACTTCGTTAAGCAAAACAAGATTTAAAAAAAATTACCCATGTTTTAATTTTGTAAAAAAATTTTTCATTTATTTTGCTTTCCAGTTGTTTTTTCGTTTTTACGTGTTAAAAAGTAGTATATTAAATAGTTTTAAAATAAATTATTCAAACTATAGTTCCCAATTATAAATTCAGTAAAAAATTGTTTTTATGTCTAATATTCCTTGTTAAAAATAGTTTGTTCCATCTAATCCACTTTGCTTGAAATAAACCTATCTCTTCTGGCTAGGTTTGTTCTATGTCCCCCCCCCCCTCGTAAAATAAAATATATTTTACTAAAATTANTTATTTTTAACGTTTTTAATTTTAAAATATTGAACGTAAATCCCTTATCTATTCATCATATATTTCATCAACGAAAATAAATAAAATCTGTTCATCTTTTTTTTTTCCAATTATACTATGTTACACCTCTTCAAAAAGAAAAAAAAATAGTAAAATTAATATCTCAAATGTTGAGAAGAAAAACTATGTTTTGTAATTAAATGTTTCCGTTTATTTTTAAATTGAAAAACAGAATGCGGATTTAAACTTTAATCAAAATAATTTTCCCTTGTGTTACATAATCGTAACTTAGTATTTGAGGCCGATTCCCTTGTTTATTGTTTTCCCCACATTTTCGATTACTTTGTGTATTTTTTTGTTTTTTACTTTTTTATTTCGTTCGTCATAGTACAGTATGTGCTTCAAGTAACTAGATTTCATTTATGCATGAAAATTTCGTTTTAATCATTTTTAGAAGTTGAAAAGGAGCAAACGATTTTTTTTTTTTTTTNTTTTTTTTTTTTTTTTTTTTTTTTGTACCTTTGTCTTTTGCCATTTCGGACGAATTTTCAAAAAAACCCAGAAAATTATTCGAGTTGACTAATCCCCAATCCAATATCTAGTACGGAGTTAGTTTAATGCGCTATTTTATTTATTTATTTATTCGGCCGTGTATCCGAAATCGGAAATCGTGTCTGGGAATTTTAATGTTATTTCCCTTCAAATAAGAAACTTTTGATTCTGTTCGAAGCAAATGTAATTACATATGATTCCTTTAACTTCATGTTTATGTAAGAGTGGAGGGTTCTGGCGCACATGTTAAAGGGAATTTTTATTTCATTATTTCCTTTTTTTATAGTAGTTTGCGTTATTTATTTTTTTTTTTTTTTACCGCTGTTAAATCTAGAAGTGCTTTTCTAGTTCGATTACTTTTTTTTTCCTTCCAGAAACGCTATGAAAATGTTTTAATATTCGCCATGCTGTGTGTCTGTGTTTAAATCCTTTCAAATTGGCTTAAATCATATTTTAAGTTTGGCGAAGTTTTGCATGAATTTCTACAAGATACCGAGTTTTATTGTAATTCTTTCTCCATTTTCGCACGCAATACTCTCATTATGCTAAGTTCGCATTGAAATAATTGCCATTTCCACCGCAATTTAATTTTCGCAGCGTTGTCATTTATTTAAACCGATTCTTTGTGAGTGCTGTCTTATTTAATAAAATACCATTTATGTTAAATAAATTGTCATTTTATTCTAAAATAAGAGAGCATTTTTGTATGCTTAGAATCGATTAGGCTTGGGCTGTTACTTCGATTTTAATAATTTTTAAGAATTCAGTTTTCTTTATAAATGCTCTGTCGAATAAAACTTTTCTTTTAATCTAGAAATATTTTTAGAATAAATTTTTTATCTTTGATGAAATTCGTATTATTAGCATTCAGTTCAGGTCTAACTTATGCACATTTTATAAGTTTTACATATCTTTACAATCAAGCTATATTTTCTCTTTAGCTTTACTTATCTTTGTTTTTTACTTATACTTACTCTCTACTTATCTTCAGGTTTTGGTCTTATATTAATTTTCAAAAGGTGTCTTTTCGTTCTGAATCGTTAATGTTTAATAACTATGTATCTCTTTTTTACAATAATTTTGTAAACTCGTACAATTTTCGCGAGAGGAACGTCAACACAGTTTTCCACTAGATGGTTCAAGTAAAATATCGCATAACCACTTTACTATACCTATAAACCATTTTGATGATTATAGTTATCACTGTTCGGACGTTAAGAGGAAAAACGGTTTTCAGTGGGCACCATTCCTCTGAACTGTATTAATGTTTAGTTTGTTTAATTTTTTTTAAGATTAATTATGAACTTGTCTTTAATTTATTCTAATGTATTTCTTTTTCTTTTTTCAGGTAAGCAAAAGTTTTTAACTCCTTCTTTATTTAGTGTGGTAAGTGTTAACATTTATCCCTTTTTTGAAATGTTATTTCTGTAAAATTATGAGAATAATGCACATCGTTAAAATACAGTTGTTTAGTCATTATTGAAATTCAATTTGAAGCATTAAAAAAAAATTCTGATCATCTGACGGAGACTTTAAAAATGCATCAAATTTAAATAAGGAGACATAAAATATCTTCCTTAATGGTATGTAAACAGAATTTTAAGTATACATAAGTGGGCTGCAATTCACAGATAAACATCGATTATAGGGGGTTCATGTGCAGTGTAAATTTGAGTCAAAGTCTGTAATTATTACTATTATTATTATTATTATTATTGTTATCATTATTATTTTAATTATTATTGCCTTTACGATTGATTTAAGACTAAATTTACCACAAAATTCTAAATAGTTGGTTAGATCCGTGATGGCTCAGGGGATAGAGCGTTCGCCTTCCAAAGAGGTGAACCGGGTTCGAATCCCAGCAATAACTGGTCGATACGAATTCCGCATCCGACTTGCACCAACCACAGAGCTGACGTGAAATATCCTCGGTGATAGACGGATCACGGGTTAGAGTCCTCTTGCCGTCAGGGTAACCATGGGTGGTCTGCTGGATTTCCCTCTTAGTGTAACGTAAATGCTGCTTAGTTCCATCAGAAAGTCCTCCACGAAGGCAATTTTCAATTTTCTCCTAATACTGAATCCAGGATTTCCCTTGTCTTTTGGATAAGGTTCAAAATTACAAATTGAATATTGGTAGTCGTAACCCCGAAATTCGGGTACCTGTAAATATTTTGTGAAGAGTCCGTTATGATAAAATAATTTATAAATAAGGGTCTCATATGATAAAAAAAAATTATGAAGGGCTTGTTATGATGATAAAATAATTTGTGAGAGGATGTGATGAAAAAATATTTTGAGGAGAGTCCATTATGATGAATAAATTAATTTTTGCAGACTCTGTTAGTGAAGGGTCCGATAATGGTCCTAATTTTCTCCTAAATAAACTTCTGGTATCTTAAGTCTTATTGTTTCTTTCTTATCCCTGCTGTAGACTTTTTGAACAAGACAGCTTAGAACACTTGATGCTCAAGAACAATTTTACATTCAACGTGAACTTTTTTTTCTTCAGTGTTTCGCGTGTCTATTATTATTTTAGAGAAAATAGAGAGTTCCCCCTCTTCTCTTATATTATACCAGGTTCATCGATCCCTCTACCCCCTCTCTGATTCTAAACATAGGGCTCTCTTGTTTCATCCATCCCCGTTTTCCTTTTGAAAGAGGCGTTCTTAGAGGGGTTGCTCTCCCTTTTTGTCAGCTTCCAAGCCAAAGCCTGACAAGATATTAATCGATAAGCGGCCCTCTTCATAACTTAAATCATACTTTGTTAAAATTAGGATGGGGAGTGCCTGAAAATAACCATTATAATCGCTTAGTTTCTGTCATTTAAAAGCTGCCAAGTTGTAATGGAAGCAACGATTTTCAATTACAATGTGCGTTAACGGTTTGCTGCGCTCATTGATGCTTGCTTCTTTATTCATCTACCTGCTTTTATTATCTCAATAAGTTGTTGTTTTAGCGAGCGTTTTACCGTCGAACCATGATGCTGAGTCGCAATATGTTGTTAAAAATAGCCAATGATTGTTAGACAGTATGACCTAGCTTATTTCTTTATTGAGCGGAATTTTATGAAGAAGGCAGCTCTATATCTGTGATAAATTGTAAAATTGATGGCTTACACATTATTTATTTAAGGGTATTTGCAATTTTTATTGATAATATAAATATATATATTGATGGTATTTACAATTTGCATTTACGAAAGTAGCAGTGGTATAAGAAAAATTGGCTTGCTTAAAATGTTTACTTTTAGCAAGTATTGCTTGTTAATAATACTCACTTGCAACATTCTGTTCTGTGTACTTTTCCATATTCAATGTTATACAACAATATAAATCAAAATAATTGTAATATTTAATTTTTATTTTGCGATAAAGGCAGTGCTAAATTTGCGATAAATTATAAAATTGGTATGCATAGTATTTATTAATGGATATTTGCAATTTAAGTAGCTGATATCAACAATATATATTGATGGTATTTGCAATATGTATTGACAACAATAACAGTGGCAAAGAAAAAGTTAACTTGCTTGTTATTTGCTTGTTAAATTGCTTGCTATTATGCACTTGTATTTGCTTCGCAATAGTATTCGCTTGCCAGTTCAGAACTATATGTTAAAAAGGCTTTCTGCAATGCCTATTAACAATATATATTAAAGATCTTAACAATATCTACATACATAGACGTAATTAACAATGGCATTGGTAAAATTAGCATGCTTACAATACTTTAAGTACTTTTCCTCCTGTATTTTGAAAATTTAAGTAAATTTCGAATTATTTTTCTGTTTGCTTTTATTTTGATTTAGCGAAGTAACATTTCTTGGTTTTTCTCAAACAATACTTACTTGTTAATATAAGCTATTTCATAATTTTCACTTGCAAATTATATGAATTCCTTGATAATATTTACTGGTTTATAAAATTTGCTTATTAAAACATGCTTGATAATAATATTTACATGCTAATAACAATTGTTTCCCAACATAATTGTTTTCTAGTTTTGCTATGATAAGATAATTACAAATGCCTTATTTGCTAGAATTATAGCTGTTTTAATAGTAATTTTCGTCTATTTTATTGGCTATTATTATGCGACTTATTTACATTTCTAATTGTGTAAAATATTATTCTACTTCAATGCGATGTATTTTAATTTTTGAGCTACTCTTTCTTAATTTGTGACCCGTCCCCCGCTATTACCTTTAGTTACTTCGGGTGAGTCATCAAGTTTTCCCTCTTTTATCTCGAAAAGGTGAGAAGCCCTCGAAGGGCGTGTCCCTGACCACTTTTGTGTGTTGCGGCTATTTCTGTTCTCTGGACACAATATACCTTCCTTCTGGAAATGTGTTTCAGAAGGAGCTCCTTCTCACGGGAAATGCTTCATTTGCAGATTTGTTTCACTAATCTCTTCCCTTTGTGTTTTGCCATTCACAGAATCCTATGATATTTAAAGGGAATTTTCTTAATCTAAAAGCTTATTTTGCTCTTTAATTGCATAGTAAGCATGTATCTATAAGTATGCGCTAGTTTTTAAAAATGTTTGCTCGTTATGATTGCTCCATGATATTTGCATAATTACGCTTTGCCATAAACATATTCATGACTTTGTTTTTAAACCATTCTATACTGTTTTATACGCTTAACTCACAAAGGAATGGTAGTTAATTCGCTTTTAAGTTAGATTAGTTTTTAAAACTATTTCGATAATTCGGTGTTTTAATGTGTAGTCCCTGGCCAAATTATTAGACGCACTATTACTAGACGCACTATTAGACGTCTATGTTAAATCTTAATTATCAGGTGATACTCTATACAGCTTTATTGTTTTAACGCCACTGAAACCGGTTTGCACTTGTTTCAGTTCGTGTATCAATTGGTTAACATTGTAATGCAATACGTTAAAAATAAATACAAATAGGAAGTATATAAAAAATCTCCTGAATAAACATCCATTACATGTATGTTTAAATATAAAAGTATCGCATATAAACTCGTGCAAAACATGCAATTATTAAAACACTTCAGTGCGTCTAATAATTTGGAGTAATTATTATAATATACTAATATAATACCTGATATAATAAGGATTTTATACTTATATAATATATCGTCTAATTTATCCAATCGTCGAATTTATATCATATATCGTCTAATTTATCCAATCGTCGAATTTATATCATATATCGTCTAATTTATCCAATCGTCGAATTTATATCATATATCGTCTAATTTATCCAATCGTCGAATTTATATCATATATCGTCTAATTTATCCAATCGTCTAATTTATATCATATATCGTCTAATTTATCCAATCGTCTAATTTATATCATATATGGTCTAATTTATCCAATCGTCGAATTTATATCATATATCGTCTAATTTATCCAATATTCTATATTTATCTAATATATGGTCTAATTTATCCAATCGTCGAATTTATATCATATATCGTCTAATTTAACCAATTGATACACGAACGTAAACAAGTGCCAACCAGTTTCAGGCGCATAAAAGCAACAAATCTGTATAGTATAACCTGATAATTACTATCACTTGACAACTATTTTCTTTCTATTGATTATTCTATGAACAATGAAATAAAATTTCAAAAAACTGATAAAAAAAAAATTTAATTTTGAAAAAAAAAAAAAAACTCTTTTGCAATATAACTTTTATACAAAAATGTCGAATATATAAAAATCTCAATTTTCAATTTTTATATTGCTTACGTTGATTTTCCTACTACGCGGCAATATTATAGTTTCCTCATGACCTCGACAAGAACTAGGTTTTCTTATCATGGTAATGCGATTATGAAAAAATTTGATTTAAAAAATACAACGATCATGATTAGAGCACGGATTTTCAACAATCTAGGAATCATTCTTTGGCGATATGATTGAACATATCATCATATGGAATGAAGTGATCCGTTGCAGGTTAATGTTCATGACCTTGACTCGATCATTTTCAATGCATCGAGTGTGCAGTATTTTTTCCTATTGTTAAAAGCATCCAACAATCCAAATGAGAAATTCAATTTCTTAATGAAATCAAATCATATTTCGATGGGAAAAGTGCTATCCTTTTGTTAGCATTTTTTTTTCTTTGTAAAAAGCGGGTTTTGAAAAAGTGTAAAACATTTTTAAATTTTAATATAAAAATAAAAATGTTTTATTTTAAATGTATTTGTTATATCTATCTGTTTTAACAAAACAAAAATAATTGAGGCGTCAAATCAGCACAATTGTGTAATTACGGGCATTTAAATTTTAAATTTATTAAATATTTGTTAAAAGAACTAGATTCCATTATAATTTTGAGATAGTTTTTATTCAAATAAATAAATAGTAGAAGTATGCTTGTACAGATCACGTTTTTATGTAGATATTTAACGTTTTGTTTAACATAATTATTCAAATAAATAAATAGTAGAAGTATGCTTGTACGGAGCGGGTTTTTATGTAGATATTTAACGTATCGTTTAGCATAATTATTGAAATAAATAAATAATTGAAGTATGCTTAAACAGAGCAGGTTCTTCTTTAGATATTTAAGGTATTGTTTAACATAATTTTATTTAATTTTGATAAAGACCGACGGTACATGAGATACTTTTTTTTTCTATCAATCAGTGTTTCTTTTAACATTTGTTCAAAAAAACTTTTTTTTATACGTGAAAGCCTTACTTTCAATTTAATTTTACTTTGCTCACAGCATGATTTCAAATTAATTTCTCTTACAGAGAAAGTTATTTTCAATTAATAAAATTTAAAAGAACCAACGTAATATGATTTTTTTTTGTCAATTTTATTTGAATCCGTGAAACTGATTTATTAATTAAGCATTTTTTTCTTTCCTTTTTTTTCTGTTTAGCTTTCAATAAAACATAGATATCTCATTTCTTGTTTAGTTTTTTAATTAATATATATTTTTTTTATGAAGAAAAAATAAATATATTAACTGCAAAAAATAATCTTAATTAAAAATACTAAAGTTTAGATTTAATAAATTAAGAAAAGAAGTAATATAATAAAAAAAATCAAACCTGAAAATATTTGAAAATGTTTATGCATAACGTGGATTACGGGTAAAAAATTGATGTAGAAATGTATAAATGCTTGTTTTTAATGCCATAGTAAGCAGTACTTGTTACAACGTTTCGTTTGGAAAATATATTTTAAAACGTTTACAGCATTTTTCAGCGTTCGTTTTGGTTGTTCGTATATTTCACTAATTTCAAATAGTCTTTGAAGGTCTATAACATCTTTACGATTCTTAGAGAGTTTTAGAATTTTTAAAAAATTTTTTTATTCCTCATCTCATATTGCCGGAAGAAACTTAGAACAACAATTCTAAATTAAAACTAATTTTTTTTTATTTATTAAAAACGCATTTAGTATTAAAGGAAGTACTAAATAAATTAAAAGAAAGGAAATGTTATAGTATGCTTTCAAAAGAACTATTGAATAGCAATTTTAATTCAGAGCTGATGTTTGTTTTGTTGAATAATGTAACGTATTCATTTTTTTAAAGGAAATAGTAACTTATACTAAATTAAATGATATTTTAAAATGGTCTACCAAAAGAATTCTAGAATTATAATTCTAATTTAGATTTGAGGTTTTGTTTCATTGAACAATGTATTCCTTCTTAGAAGAAACATTATTAATAATAATGAATTAATAATTAATTAAATAAAATGGAGTTTCATTACGTACTATTTCCTCTCCCATTTAAACTGAAATCGTCATTTATTTTTATGATTGATCACGATATTATAATTTAATTTTTTTCAAATGTCGAACAATGGAAAGGTCAAAGAACGTGTAAATTACTCTATATAATTTGTCACTAATATAAAGTAGTAGATAGAATTGCTTTAAACAATGCCAAAATTGAGACAACCTAAATTGATTTTTTTTGTTGTTGTTCTAAACGAGAGAAAGAACATTTTTTTTTATAGCATTTGTATTCTCAGTGAAGGTATTGAGTCGTTGGCTTATGTGACAGCTATGGTTGGTGAGTTTGGCTGTTGGAAAGATGAGAAAAACCGGTTGGGGCATTGATGATGATTCTTTTTTTTATTTTTTTTATTTAATTCATTCCATCTATGATTTGATCTTTTCTTTTTCTTGTCTAGTTGTTTTTATTATGTTGACCGGTTACGGTTGCGTAACCGATGCATCTAAGTGAACTCGAAGGGGGGCTGGCCCCTGGTGAAACTGGCGGTCATTTGGAACTGATTCGATCGTGAGGTATGAGTTAGAGAAAAAGAAAATGAGAAAAGTAAATCGAATTTTTGTTGGCTACTGTTGCTTTTACATTGTGTGTTTGGAGAATCAGACTTTTTTATAGCAATCATGAGAGGAAAACTTAATTTCTTCAATTATAAACTTTCATATTATAATTATGCTTTTTTTTAAGTGAAATTTGATATTAATAGTCTTTTTTTATCTTTCAATCTAATATTAATATTTTTTTTTTTAGTTAGGTATATATATGAGATTTTTTTGTGAGGTTATTTAAGTTATAATGCGTCTTTAAATATTTTTTTGATGTGATTAAATTCGTATACTCTATTAATTTTTTTACATTTATTAATTTTTGCATTATTATTTTATTTTCCTGACGAAAATTGACACTAATGAATTTTTTTTAGTTCTTTGTTATTTATCATATACTTTAAAAGTTAGGAAAATAAATGAGGTTTCCTAATGCGCAGTTAGTTGAGTTTTATTGAATTTTATTTATGGTATTAAATTCGTATACTTTGCTATTCGAAATTGTACAAATATTTTAATCATTGAACACTTTGAACTCTCCATTGTTCCTTGTTCCTCTCTACTCCTCCAACCTCTTTTGAACACACGACCCTGTTAACTTCTAAACTATTAGTCTTATCTATTTGGCATAGGTCTCATTTGATGAAATAAAAATCCCTTTTTAGATATTAATTCGAAAGGCACTTGAACCAACTTAAGGAGGTTTAAGGCTCCCCATATCATAAAATTAATTTTCGAAATATGTCTATCTATTTCGTAAACGTATAAGATTCGTTATTTGAAATTATCTATTTTTGTATTGGGATGTTTAATATTTCTATTTTTTATTTATTTAATCAGTTGTATGATTCTTTTATACATAATAACTGAATCAATGCGATTTCTATAATCTGATTAGTTTAAAGTTAGACTGGAAATATAACCAGGGTTTGAAATATGAAACCAGGAAAACCTGGGTTTAAAGTATGCCTACCGAGTTGTCTCTCTTCTTTCCCTATATCCTCCCCAGGATATAGGAATTCTTAGGGGTTAATAAGCTGAAAATTTAATTAGTGTATCTTCATACCATATATGGTGCTTTTATCTGTTATGTCACGGTGATTTCTTATTTCACTTTTTAACCAAATACAAATATACTTGAATCTTTAAAATAAGGAAATATGCTCATATTTGTAGTCCTCAGAGTAAAAAAGCGATCATCTGAATACTTTAATCCTAATAATCGGATTTTCATGAACAGAGGCTCAATCTCACTGGTTCGATGGTTTTACTTTAAATATGATGATTAATTAGTGTAAACTGTATTTTATTAAGTGATGAAATCAGACACATAAACGTTCTTTCTCTGAATAAACTGTACATATCTTTTAGCAATAATTTTATTTTGTTTTAACTAAACTGTATTCATCTATGATCTATTGATTCAAATGAGTAAATAATATGACTTATCTTATGAATTCAAATTCTTTTTATTAAATTTTATTTCTTTTCTAATAATTAAATTTTGTTTAATAAAAATAAAGAAAAAATCAACAGTCCTTGCTTTATATACTACTAATACTTAAGGTATTAATGATTTTATTTTGTAAATAACATTAATGCTAATAACACTCAAACAGGTAATTTTTTATCGTTTGTGACCGTGTTGCCATTTGATGTTGCCGCGGGCCGCAAAATCTGTACAAGTCCCTGGATCTTTTAAATGGTTAATCCATAATATTTAATTACGTTGTTTTTACGAATGGTATCAGCTGCGTCTCAAACTCGTTTTCATTAGAGAACGAGGAAGTAACAGAGGGAGAGAGACACTCCACGGGGAGGTCCAGACGAGAGACTATTGTCCGAAATTGTATATTCATTTAAGTGACATTACGCAATTGGTCATTTTGGTGATTTTAGCTTTTTTTTTTTTTTTTTACTGCGTGAAGTAAAATATTTCTCCTTAAGAATTCAAACAAAATAATAACTGCTATTTTTAAAGTTAAAAGATGAAATATTCTTTTTCGTGTAAATACTTGCTCAAATTATATTTATACCGAATTAAATATTTTACATTAACGTTACTTATCATTGCCCAAAAGCAGTCAAAATGATTGGATTGTGAATGCTTAAATAAATTTGTTAAAAATAAATTTTTAACATGTTTTACATTATTTACAGTTATATAACAAGTTATTAGTAAATATTAACAAAAAAAAATATTATATGTTGTACAAAAAGTCACGAAATTCTAAGAAATTGTGTATTTATATACATCATTGTTTTTCTAATTGAAATTAAAAGCAGTCAAAATGACTTCCATAGGCAATCTAGTGTTGATTATAGTAAATTTTTTTAAAAATTTATTTGTTCATGTCATAAGTGGCATCGGTTTTGCTTATGGTCTAGATTAGTAAAGGACAAAGTGGACCAACTTTATCGTGGTAACGAAATAGTGGTTGTTATAGTTTGTCTACGTTAAGAACTCCCCCGCCTTAAAGTCTAAAGCCGTCTACTGCTATGGTAACAAGAACGGTGCAAAACAAGAGGGTAGTTTGGAACCGCGATGGCTTAGGGGATAGAGCGTTCGCCTATAAATGAGGTGAACCAGGGTTCGATTCCGGCGATGGCTAGTCAATTCGAATTCCGCATCCGGCTTGCACCGACCACAGTGCTGACGTGAAATATCCTCAGTGGTAGACGGATCATGGGTTAGAGTTCCCTTGCCATCAGGCTAACCGTGGGAGGTTCGCGTGGTCTTCCTCTCTATGTAACGCAAATGCGGGTTAGTTCCATAAAAAAAGTCCTCCACGAAGGCAAATTTCTCCCAATAATCCTAGAGTTCCCTTGTCTTCTGGATTGGGTTCAAAATTACAAGGCTGCCGAGTTGAACATTAGTAGTCGTAAACCTAAAATTGGGTCGGCTGTTCAAAGACGGTTTTAAATAAAAAAGGAGGGTAGTTTCTCTTTACTCTAGGGCTAACACAATAGACTGAAGAAAAAGATTCCCTTTCTCTCGCCGGCCCGAGCCAAACCCTGTCCTAAGCAGTGACCCCACACCTCTACTGGAAATAGTTATACCTCGTTACCATAGTCACCGCCACGGTTCCAGACGAATGGCTTGGGGAGTTCTTACTTTAGACACACTATACCCATCTTACCACTGTCTTTGTATTCTTAGTTAGTATTGCCTATCACCTTTTTAAAAAACGTAATTAATATAACCAACAACTTCAAATACATTTAGATTAATGCAATAATTTTAATTTAATACAAAATTATTTTTATGTAAAATAATTTTTTTCAAAAATTTTGGAGAAAACCTCTACCTAGCAGTGTAATGGATCCTCTTCTGTTTATTACAATTGTGTAATGGTTGAAGAGTATATAAACAAAATAACTGAAATATTGAATGTTACCAAATTTAAATACTTCTGTAAAATAATTGAATTTTACTTTCAAGTGGTAGTTCTATTCGAAAATCTTCGTTATAATACTTTTGTGATAACATACATTCCATTTTTTTTTATTCTTTCGGCTTTTTATTATTATGGCTTTTTCCCAATTATTTCCTGTATTTTTATCGCGAATTTATTCTTAACTGGCATTGTATACACCGATTTAATAGCAGTGGGATGAACGAAATAAATTGCCATTTGTGTCCAGGTAATCTCAAAATGCCACGCAAACATTATATACCTTACTAACATTATCAGCTAGCTTACATTAAGCTACGCGTTAGCTATTTCGTGTTTAGACAGGTTTGCAGAATTTGCTGGAATATCATTTCCTTGTATATTTATTGAATTAATTTTGAGTAACGCAATTTTGGTAAATCACGCTTATATGTTCTAATTATTCAGATACATTTAGACTAATAAAAATTTTTGATTTGTGTATAATTTCTTTTATATGAAAAATAAATTTTGACTATTAATATCACCAAAACGTTATCACATTACAATGTGCTACGCGTGCTAATGTGCAATGTGCGTGCTAATGTTACAATGTGCTAATTTTATGTTAAGACCGGTTAACAAGATGCAGAATTATCATTTCTTTTTATAGTGAATAAATATGAATTAAGTTAATATATTCAAAAACTTTTATTCCAATAAATTTAAACAAAAGCGTTTTAATTTTATTTGCTTTTATATCAAAAAGAAATCTTTGAAAAGGGTTGGAAAATCTAGTAGTAGATTGAAAATAAAAGATATTGATATAAACCGAAATTTAAATTTGAAATATCTTAATACAGGATTTTCAATAAAAATTGAACTTGAAATGCTTTATTTAAATAATTGAATTCTAAAATGAAAGTTCAATTAAAAAATATTCACCGTATCTACATGCATTACATGCATTACATGCATTCCTTTTCTTTTCTAAATTCTTTCGATTTTTCCGGAGAATTATTTCCTTTTCCCAATTATTTCATACATTTCTCTCCCAAGCTTATTTTTAACTAGCATTGTATATGCCGGTTACAAATAATAGGATGAACAAAATGAACTGCCATTGTGTATCTGTAATCCTAAAGTGCAACACAAACGTTGTATTCCCTCCAAACATTATCAGTAGTTTGCATTGTGCTACGCGCGAGCTATTTCGTGTTCAGACAGGTTTACAAGATACAGAATTTGCATCTTGCTTTTGTCGGAGTATAAGACCGAAGACATGCTTTTTTTTTTTTCCATCCTGTATTGCAGCAGCGAATGTTTACTCGGCCATGAATGGATTAAAACGATCTTCCAATTCAGCATTGCCAGGACGAAAATTTCTTTTCGAATCTGATCACGTGCTTCTTGATTCGAATTGTTGCCAACAAATATCTCCAACGTATTCTTTTCCACATGAGTTGTGCTGCAGGGCATTAAACTTCTGTTTGAAATTTTCGTTCTTCAGAAAATTGTTTGCTTTCTCTTCTGCTGGTTTTATTAACTCGCGTTAAGGGTGTTCGGTCGATCGTGTGCTTTCGTGATATTTTCAGATATCTATTTGACGCCTTTTTATTGTTGTCAGAGGAGTGAGTTTTCGTATCGTATACTTTTTTAAATCTTGAGTTTAATGCAAATTTTACTCTACCGAACTGAGGGTTTTTGAAGAAGAAAATTTTTTTCAGTACTTTTTTATATTAAGTGCTTAATATTTCCCCCCAAACTTAACGATTAAAAAAAATCTACTTTTACTTATTCTTTATTGGAAGTTATTTAATTTTAAATTAAATTCACTTCTGTGATTTAGTATTTTTATTTTGCAAACCAGGGGCGATTGTGAGCCCGACTCAAAAATCCTGAAAATTTCTTGAGTAAAATCTTTAATGATGCATCCTAAAAAATTAATGCCTTTATAAATTTAAATTATTAATATTTTCAATATATGAAATTATATGCACCATAATTTAAATGAATAATTATGTCTAAGTTTACTTTTATCTCTAAGCGCATTAATTATTCCACCAGAAAAAAAATATTTATAAATGAACGAGATGTCGAGATACCAAGTATAAATTCTAGTTCTAATATGTTTAAATAAAATATACAAGAATTTTTATACATAAATGTGAAACTTCTGGACCTTGGATTTCCGGAAACTTCCGGATCGCGGTTAGCNTTAATGACGCATCTCAAAAAATTAATGCCTTTATAAATTTAAATTATTAATATTTTCAATATATGAAATTCTAAATAAATTATATGCATCATAATTTAAATGAATAATTATGTATAAGTTTACTTTTATCTCTAAGCGCATTAATTATTCCACCAGAAAAAATATTTATAAATGAAATAGATGTCGAGATACCAAGTATAAATTCTAGTTCTAATGTGTTTAAATAAAATATACAAGAATTTTTATACATAAATGTGAAACTTCTGGACCTTGGATTTCCGGAAACTTCCGGATCGCGGTTAGCTTAAAATCCGGAAATCCGGATTTTTTTTCGGAGCACAATTACCTATGGAACTCTCCAAAAGTATTAAAAAATTAAGAAAAGGTAGCAGTTAAATAACTTATCCCTCATAGGACCAATTTTCACGAATAAGGCTTAATAAGGGTTCGAAGGGCCGTTAGTTTTCCGATTTTTGCGCTATATAGAATAGCATTTCAACCAATCTTTTCATCATTATGACTTAAAATTTTGTTCAGCAAATATCCCACATATATCTTAAATGAGAAGAATTACAATTTAATTCTTAAATTTAATGTAAAACTGATTAGTTAAGAAAACAACTATGCATATTTTCTAAGCAATGCATATCAGTTATTTATTAAAACTAGGTGTATAATCGTTGTTCATACGAAGTAAATAAAATAAGTAATGAATAAACTGTCGCCACGTAGTTAATAAATCGACAATCGCGTGCAAAACTAAAAGGCCTGTATAATTGATTAAACTAAAATAATTCAATTTTTGTTGTTACTTGTTGACCTTCCTGAAGGTGGCTTTACGTGATTAGATTAGAGCAAAGCACGTTTTAAGAAGTTCATTCCATCAAAACAAAGATGAATTGTATATTTATTTGGCATACTGCTATTACCCGAGATCAACTCTTGATAGTCAACATTAACCACTATCAAGACATTTTTTTTCGGAATCAAGAAATTCTTTTGGGAAGCCATTCATTTAATAGTTTCCTAGATGTTTAGTTATCAAAAAGATTAAGATGAGCTGTAAATACTATTTCAATAATTTAGAGAATTTTCAATCCATAGCATAATGAAAAAGGATATTTCCTAAACTTTTTTTTGGTCAAATTATGCATGGTTTAGAATAGGATTCAATAACACTTCTAGATGAATTTGAGTTAGTTTAGTGATCAGCATACAAGTTAGACAGATAGAGAAGCTATTGATAGTTGGATATAAATGTCAACTTATATGGGTAGTCAACTTAATGGGTTTCACTGTAGTGAAATTTGAGTCAATTTTCGAAATACTATTCATTTCACGAAAAGAACTTCTGATTTAATTTACATATTTTTCTTCTTGTATCAATACTTTTTTTCCATGCAAAAATCGAATGCACAAATACTATTCTGCCATATTCAAACGAATCTTCGATTTGGAATAAGGCACGTGATTCTCCATAGCTGATGTAAAGCGCGAAAATCTTCTCAAATTTTCGCCTTAAATCAATTCATAGAATCGAAAAATTTTAGTAAACGAAAACTCAGTATTTTTTTCTTGTTTCGTATTGACAATTTTTCTTCAGTTGCATTCAAACTTTGCTGCTGCTCTTAAAGTATGAATCACTTAAAAAAAAATCTATTATTTGTCAGTTTCTTTTTTAAACTAACAAATAATTGAAAAATTTTCTTTAGCTTAAAACCTAGACTCGTTAGGATTTTAATTTATTTGTATTTTATTTGTTACAATAATTTTGAGATTTAGTGTATTTTATTTTAAAAAGGAAAATCGGTCAAAAAGTTTATAAAGTTAAAACATGAGATATTAAATTGATAATGTAGATTTATTTTTGCGCATTAATACAGATAAGATTTGTGTTTTACCATATGAAGAACAGGGCTTAACATGAATATTGTAGATCTCACTAGTTTTATGGACAATTTCAGGAAATCTTCATATATATATACAAAATAACTGAAATATNTGGTATCAATATCAGTGATTTTAGATTATTAGAAACACACTTAAAAAAATGATGTGAGAAAAAAATGTAAAGTATAAAATTCGTTTTAATTTAAATATTTTGAATTAATTTGTTTGAGCCCCCCTGTCGGGGGAGACTTGCCCCCTTGTCGGACAGAGTCTGGCACCACCCTTGACAACTTTTCGTGTTCACTTTTACACTTCTCATGACTGCTCTGCTTAATAATTAATAAATAAATTTTGTACCCTCCTTCCCGGCCTAAGACCTGTTTTAATCCTTCCACTCGGCAACGACGTTATATATATATGATAAGAATTTGTAAAATTAATAATTTAATGTACTTTTAAAATTTATAGTATTTGAGAAAACTGTATCAAAGGAAGAAAAGTTAAAAATTTTTTAAAATACCAATTCATTTCACGAAAAGATAACTTCTGATTTATTATATTGATTTTTTTCTGGTATCAGTTCTCTTTTTCCATGTAAAAACCGAATGATGGGCACAAACAATACCATTCTGCCATATCACACATGTATTCAAACGAATTTTCTATTTGAAATAGAGCACGTGATCCTCCATAACTGATGTATAGCGTGACCAAAATCTTCTCAAATCTACGGCGTCTCCCCACTAAATCCATAGAATCGAAAACCGTTAGCGAACGAAAACTCAGTATTCTTTTCTTGTTTCGTGTTTACAATTTTTCTTCAGTTGCATTTCAACTTGGCTGCTGCTTTTAAAGTATGACTCACGTTTTTCTTTCTACTATTTTTTTAAAAAAACTGACAAATATTTGAAATTTTTTTTTATCCCCATACATCGTTTGGCTGCTTTTTTTTTTATCTGTATTTTATTTGTTGCATTATTTTTATTGAGATTTAGTGTATTGTATTTGAACTGAAAAATCGTTCCAACAGAATCTATAAACTTGAAGTATGAGATATTAAATTGATAATACAGATTTATTTTGATCAAAATGTTCGGGTTAAATATTTTATTATGTGCGTCAAACTTTTTTTCTTTTAACAATGTGCGCAGAATCCTGAAAAATCTGCGTTTATGTAATTTATGATATTACACTCATGCCCATGAATTAAAGAGGATTGAAATTAGCGGGACTATCATAATTATTTCATGTTAACCATATTTCATCTTATCCGATAATCATGAAAACAATTCATTACGTACTAACAATACATATTATGCACTACAATAATGTATGTAAACTATTCTATGATGTACCAAACAAATTAAAATAAGCTTTAAAAATTTTAGCTAAATTTTTAACTATTTTATTGAAAATAACAAATAAAATGAATGCCAACTTTGACAAATAAAGGTTCAGAAACAAAACGTGACACTTCCATAAAGCCTATTTATTAAACAAAAGATAAAGAACGTAAAAGATGGCGTATGCATGGTACCATTAATAAAAACTGGGACTTTTGCGTTCTGAAGCAAGAATTAACTCCTTTACTAAAATTTAGTATAACATAGTTGGTGAGATGCTCTATACATGTTATGTCTTCCATGCAATGAAATACAGTCTGTATAATGCCTAAACTTGCCGAGTATTAAATTATCGAGCTGATCTTGAAGAAGATAACTCCGCTCAGCAGGAGATGCTCTCCGAAATTCCGGTACACTTGCAGGGATGCATGACAGGCTGAAACTCGTCAGCCAAGTATGTATCACTTGCTGTCTATCGGATCAAAGTCAGGCGAGAATGCTGGCCACTCTATACAGGGGATATCCTCCGATTGCCAGCATTTATTTACGATGTTTGCTCGGCGTTGTCTTCCATAAACACAAATTCTGCTGCCACGGCACTTCTAAACAAACGTAGATATTGTTCCAGAATGTTGTTTTAAAAAATTTGGCCTGAAATTTCAACATTTGTTCTGGATCAAGTCAGTATTTTTTTATTATTTCTAAGTGCTGATTACTCTGTTAATGACCATTTAAATCAAATCAAATATTTTTTCGCTTACAAGCGAGATCCCCTCACATTTAAAGATATAAATTATGTTATTAGTTCAACTTAATTTACTTGCTAATGGTGGATTTCTATTAGAATGCTATGTAGAACTTAATTGTGATTTAACGTAATATGTTAAGCGTCAAAAGTAATCTGATAAAACTTGACTATCATTTGAGGGATATCATAATTTGTTTTAGTAAACATTGTTCATATAATGATCTGATGTTCTTGCAACCAAATGACTTTGCTAATGTCTTTGCAACATTTTTTCCTCCCCTCATAAGAAATATTGCAACCATCGCGGAATACTTTTTTTTTTTTCTCTAAGTCTTCTCTTTACCGTTCGAATCATAAGTGAATTTCAAACTTTTTCAAACTTGGTTTTTTTCCGAAGTCAGAAGTAATCAGCTTTCTCTCGCCTAAAGGGATTGAAACTTTCAAAAACTTTGTTTGAAAAAAAAAAAAAAATGGCTTATACTTCACCGATTTTTTGTTGAAAATTATTTTTTTTACGAACGTTTTTTCTGTACAAATTTTGATAAATATTTTATTTCGGTCCGTTGACTTGCCTCCTCCCAAAATCCTTCCTCTCGTACATTTAATTTTTCCTCGGAGACAATTATGAGATTTGATCGGTGGATTTTGCAGCCTCTGGCTCTGGGCTCTCGATCCTGATTGCTTCTCGGATATTTTTCAAAAAATGCCTGTACCGTGATTTTCATCGAGCTTTGTTGAGAATAGCGAATGAAAAATATCACATCCGAGAATGCTTGGATTTATGTACGAAAAATGCGCATGCAAAATGTGATTTGAAATCCTAATCCACTGCACTGATAAAAACTTTGCAGCGTGTTGGATAGTAATATTGCTCTTGAAACCTTGATATGGTGTTAAGTCAAATTGAATTGAAACATGGTTCAATTTAATTCATTATTAAGATTGATGCAAATTTGCACCATAAATAGGGTTTAGGGTCACGATTCTACGGTTCAACGCTGAATCGATTTTTTTTTTAGTGTATAGGTAATCTGAAGTAGCCTGAAATTCGGATTCAATGGGAACTTTGAAATTTTTTAAAATCGTAGTTTTGGTTCTGACTCATACATTGGCGTGTAAAAGTTTCTGACCAACATGTTTTTCATAACTTTTTTTTACTCTCTTAACTTTAAAAGTCCCGCAGTGGACTGATCATTAAGACACGGTTCCCAGCAGATCACCGAAGTCAAGCATCACTGGCTGCGGTCAGTGTGCGGGTGGGTGACCACTTGGATCAGTCTGCGTAGGGACCGAGGGTGTGCGGTATTGGTCCTCGTTAAACTGTGCTACCGTAAAGTGCTCGACTTCGCGCGCAGGTCGTTGGGCTACCGAAGCGGGGGTGCCATCCCCTCTGCAGAGGATCAAAATTGTGATGGCATGTCTTCGGATCATCCTCAGGGATGTTTCCCAGACCGTCGCCAATAGCCCGTTGTGCATCTCTAGTGCGACGTAAATGAACTACAGCAACAACAACTTTAAAAAGACTCAAAAATCTTTACAAAGAAGCAAATGCAAACTGAACTGCGTTTTAAAATCATAAGGCTGTTTCGTTTTGTAATCAAACTCAAAATAAAATATATTCTCAGTTTCGTATGTTCATGCTTTTAACTTTAAATAGATTCATACCTTTTAATTTATATTTTAAGAGAGGCATATCGAAACTGTGCTGTATTGATATCATAAGACAGTATTTTATTGTAATCAAGTTCAATTTACAATATATTCTTTCAGCTTTTGTTTGCTTATGCTTTTGACTTTAAAGAGACTGTTCAGCCGTAGTTGAATCTTCTAACAATAACTTATTAGGAGAAATCTTTTCTTATTTGTTATTTGTTGATTTGTTACGCATGCGCTCTGAAACTCTTGCTAACTAGAATATTTTTGCCTGCTCGCCAGTTAGTTGAATTAGCGATTCCACGACAGCATGTTTACTTTGACTTTAAGCGAGTTTCAGGGTGCAGAGCCTTTTTCCCAACTACTTGGGAAGTTTGAAGTATGTTCTAATTCAATTCTTATTTTAAAGTTTTTAATAAATAGTTTATTTTGACAATTTAGTTTTATTTCGTTATTCGATGGCTCATATTAGTTTAATTCATGTTAGTATTCTTCACAGAGACTCATATATCTTTTAAAAGATGTATGTGCCTGTTCTGCATTGAAATCATAAGGCTGTTTTTTAAGATAATCAAGTTCAAAATGAAATATATTCTTTTGCATGTTTATGCTTTTAACTTTAAATAAACGTATGTATCTTTTATTATATATTTTAAAAGATGCATATGGAAACTGTGCTGTATTGAAATAAGGCTGTTTTTTAGTGTACTCAATGAAAAATTGCAATATATTCCTGCAGCTTTTGGATGTTAATGCTTAAAAATAAAAACTCATAGATCTTTTAAAACGTGCATTGGAAAACTGTGCTGTATTGAAATTAGGCTGTTTTTCATTGTAATCAATGACAAATTGCAATATATTCCTGCAGCTTTTGGATGTTAACGCTTAAAAAATCTCTTTTAAAAGATGCATATGGTAACTGTGCTGCATTGAAATCATAATTTGTTTTTTATTACAGTCAAGTAAAAATTACAATTTAAACTCGGAAGACTTGCATTTGCAAACTAAAGTAAGCTCAAAACCTTGACTTAACCGCATTTTCAGGAGGTTAATCTTTTGCAATACCCACGTTGGGCGATTCCACGTTTTCGTCCCGCTAATGATGCATGAAATTAGATAAAAATTTTGAACGAAGCTGAACAACGAGAATAAAGCAGAAAAATTGATACAAAACTGGATACAATAACGGCACAAAAATAGATATTTCGCTTTTCAACGTTGAAGAAAGTTCTTGTTTATAAAATCAAAACTATGACTTGTCCATTGTGCCATTATTTGTGTTTAAGTCTCATTTTTCAGCTTATGTAATGAAGCCACCATCTTCTCCGACCTATATTTAAGCTTGTCTTAAATGTTTACCACCGTCTTGATCTTAAATAGTTCTGCTTCGGAACCATAGTCACCGACAGTGCTCCCGACTACTGGCGAGGAAAGTTCTTTAGATAGACAGACTATAAGTGTAAAACTGAAACACGCTCATTATTTGAACTTAAACTCTAACTCTGAATTCGATTGTGTTATTTCTAATCAAAAAGTGCAATCAAAAGTGCAAACAAGCAATGAAAAATATGCCATTTTTAAAAATTACTTCATAGAAGTGCTCCTCAGTTAACGAAAATATGCTATTTTTCAGTCAATTTTATTCGTAAAAAATTTTTTTCTACTGTTTTTTAATTGAGTGATGAACAAACAGACAGATACTGGGCAAAGTATAGATGTTAAAAATATAAAAATAACACTTTCTAAAAAAGGTTAGATTAATGGACGTTCCTAACGAGTCATAATAATAAAAATGGTAATATAAAGGTGAGGGTAATGTAAATATAAAGTCAAAATAATAAAAAATGTTAGAAAATCCATATCAAAAAAATATATATTTTTGTTTTCGGACAATTAATCATAGATGCTCTTGCTCCTATACTCATTTGGTACTAAATTCATAAAAATCTAAAACTTAGTAGGTGAAAATTATTTAAATTGTAATGATTTTTAAATTAAGTCCTTTTGTTTAGATGATTAGCTTGTAACCACTGCAATATTTTCGGAAACTCTACATAAAGAAATAAATATACAGTTATTTGATTTTTGGGTGGTTACTGATATGTGTAATAAAGTCAAAGTCGTCATAATTTCTTATTCACGCATTTTTCCCCCCAGCATGATATGGTAGTGAAAATAATAAACAATGAGTTATTCTTCAAGTGAAAGAAATATATATCTGCAGTAAATGTTCTAGAATCATCTAAATTATCATTAAACAATAATAAGGTATCATATTTTAATTTTTTGTATCGAACTTTGAAATTCTTTAAGGCATGACAATTTGAAGAAAAGACTTCTTTATTTTATTCTATTTTATTTAGAATGTTTGTTATGAACTGTGACAGCACATTCATTTTCTTTAATACAAAGAAATACAAACAACATTCCAATCTGACATTTAAAATACACAAACAGTCAATTCTTAAATAACAGACAATAAAAACTATCTCTTATGCCGCTATTCTTTTTTGAGGAAATTGAATATGCATCGCGTGAGAAATTTTATTTATTCATTTTAAATTTAATTAATTTTTTAGAAACGAAATGGTGTATAGATATATGTATATAGTTAGGGAATTTATTCGAGGTAAATAAAATATCTTTAAAATACTTTCTTTTAGTAGCAACATTTTATGATTGTTTAAGCTTTTGAAATTGTATTTTGAAACACTGCCGTAGTAAAATTAAATAAATGAATACGAAATTTAAAATAAGAAAAACTAATAGCTCTACTTATTTTCGCATTTTCAGATTTCAGTTGAATAATTTAATTTAGAATCGTAAATGAATTGCTGATACGAAACAAGAAAAATAATAATTTACGACATTCAATTGTTTATCTCGCATTAAATTGAAGTTTTCACGTCAAGTATTCTTTTGTCATAGATATAAATTTGATTGACTAAGAAATTTAAAAAGTTTGGGTAACCATGCTGAAACACTCAGAGGATGAAACACTCTAGTGCATTAATCACTTTACAGATGGCGCCACTGATGATAAAAACATCTGTCACTGGAATGGAACAATTAGCATTTCCCACGTTCACTTAGGCTTTGTTCGGAGTTGCTACAGAACAATCTCTGTTGCTTACAGAGCTTACGCAAACCCTGCTTACACGAACGTGTGAGATGCTACGTGAAAGTACAAACTCTCTTATACATATATTCTGCAACTATATTTGTTACTGACTTGTACCTGTTATGCTTGTTATTTCCAAAGATCTGCTACCAGCTACTAGGTGAAAGTGCGATTAGATTGTATCTGAAAAATATTACTTTTTCTTTTCTTTAAAAAATCTTTTTTGTTTACATTTCAAGGCCCTTTCATATTATATCTCAGTATTTTTTAATTTCTATATTTTGTTATTAATTGTTAGTTTTTTAGCACCTATCGTACCTTATTACGTTATTTGCAATTTGGCTTTTAAGGGTAATGGCGATGATTGGAGACCAGTCTGTATACTGATGGTTTGGGTCATCAGTTTATAAGTAAGATGCTAGAAATAATACTATACTAAAAACTCTAAAACCTACAACTGTATTTTGGTTTTCGTCAAGATAACTTTTTGTTAATAACTTTCAAAAACTAACAAAATAACTTTCGTTTGGTTTTCGTCAAAATAATTTTTTAAATTCATTAGTTTTACGGTTGAATAATAATTCATCTGAAACCAGGCTTAGAAAAAAAAATGGTAATGGAGATGAGAAGAGATCGTACTGCATACGGAACGTTATCATTAGGTTATAAGTAAGATACTGGATATAATACTTTACTGAAACTTTGAAATCTCCAAACATTTCTAATATCGTGAATAAAATCGTAATTTCCGTCAAAATGACTTTTAAAATTCATTAGTTTTATGGTTGAATAGTTACTTCGGAAGAATCTGCTACATCCTCTTTCAATCCAGTTTCAAAATTCCTTTATTTTTTTTTCTTCCATAGAATTTAGTTTTGAAAAATGTCAATCAAGAAGTGAACTTTATCCGGTCCGTCAAATACGTTTTATTGTGGGCTTTATAAACTGTAAAAGCTCGACGAAATGGAAAGAGTTGTTGAGCTTCCGAGTAAGGAATCTGATATTTCTTTATTCTCCGAGGGTGATTCTAATTTTGGAATTTCTTTGCCTCTTTCATATCTTGCCAGTTTTTGTGTCAACCTGCCATTTACGTTTCCCCATCTTTTTAGCTGTATTAGATTATTTTTGTGACAGTATAGCGTTTCTTTATTGGAGATTAAATTTCTATTTTTATTAGAAAAAAAAATCGTTTTATTGTTTAAAAAGTAATTGCCTTAGTGAAATTCGCTCTTAAGGTGCGACTGTCTATGGGGATAAATATTATATTTTACTTGGAAAAAAAAAGTTGTTTTCATTGTAACATCAGTGATAACACAGCAGTTGTCCAGTAAGATCGACTGAGTTGAAGATTTAAAAACTCAGAAACAAAGAGTGATAGATAAATGGAACAAACGATATTGTGCAAGGTATAAAAAATTTATGCAGAAATTTTGAAGTTTAGTTACAGAAATTGTCAAAAGATTGTGTTGTACTATAAACATTCAAGAAAATAATACAAATATCGTAGGATTGTATGTAATCTAACCTGTGAAATTCCAGTACACACGTTGTTTAATAGAGTAAATTGCTTAAACCTCATAATCCGGTGCGGTTTTACATTTTAACTTTAAAATTGAGCACTCTCATCATTGATGGTAGTTTTTGTCGTTAAATTCCTAAATTTCAGTCTAACAATTTTAAAGCTCTTACAATAAACATACTGTTTGCTTTTTTCATCTGTCTCTCTTTGTTTCATAGATTTTTAATTTTGAAATCAGTTCTGAAGAAATTTCGCATGCTTGTGATATAGATGTCTCAAAACTGAGTTCGTACTGTCGTTGTTTATTTAAATAACTAAGTTTTGATTGCAGCTTTTAAAAAATCCATAATAATTTCAGTAAGTTTTGATCACTGCCTTTAAAAATTAACTTGAAAATTTTCGAATGCTTAGCTTCGTATTACCAAAGCTATTTCTGAGTTCTGATCACGAACTTTCAAAAATTCCTAAATGATTTCTGAAAACTTCAATAAAGACCTTTTAAAAATACCGTAACAATTTCAGAAAAATTCAATCACATCTTTTCACGGTTCTATAACAATTTTTGAAAACTTTGATCACGTCTTTTCAAAATATTTTAACAATTTCAATAAGCTTTAATCACGGTCTTTCAAAAATTTCTTATCAATAACTGGAAAATTTAATGATGGCTTTTCAAAAACTTCCCCTAGCCTTTTCAGAGTTCAATAAAATTTTTTGAAAGCTTTGATCACGTCTTTTCAAAATATTTTAACAATTTCAATAAGCTTTAATCACTGTCTTTCAAAAACTTCTTAACAATAACTGGAAAATTTTATGATGGCCTTTCAAAATATGTTAACAATTTTGAAGTATAAAATCTTTTTTGTGACAATTGTAAGGAGCAAAAATGCTGTTCTCTTTAAAATACAATGCAGGTGCGTACTAACTTTTGTGTGCTTGGTTGTATATAAAATAAAATATGATTAAAATTTGAGACAGGAAAGGACAGGAATTTATTTATTTTGTATGGCTTACCCGCAAACAGTTTTCATTTTGGTAAAACTTAAAGATGAAATATCATGTCATTTTGGATTTCCTAGTCTCAGACTGATGTGATTTTATTCAGAACACGTCCTTTTGCGATAGCTATTGACTTTTTAGAACAGCAAAGGGATTTCGAAAAAGTCGAGTTGAACAAGAGTATCAAACTAGGTTTTAAAGTGATACGGCATCCCCTGACTTCCATAAACGTTCTGGAGACATGGAAGAAAACTCATTGGTATTCTCGGCCATGTTTTATGTTTGAATTTCTGGCAGTGAAGAAGGCGTCATAAAACATATTCGAAGAAGAGTTTAATTTGATCTTTCACCCCTTTCCAGAATTTTTATTTCCAAACGGCGCAGAAGTATTTAAATCGATTTAATTTAAATTCCGACGTTTCTGAGCAAAATGAAAAGAACCGTGTTTTGTCCATAACTCGTTTTCTTTATTTTTTCAAGTTCGTTTCGGTTGGACCAGCAAATTCTTGTTCTTCGTTATCTGGCTTTCCTTTATTTTCCATCTTCTTTTTTCCATTTTTATTCCATTTTCTTCTATATTTATATGTTCTGCTAGAGAATCGGTGATAAGAGTTTTTACTACTGATGTGTACATTATTGCAAAGGGAAAGTAATATTTAGATGGTGGCGGGAGAGAATCTTTGTGTTATTCGATTTCTGTGATTGAAATCTTTCTTAAAATTGTTCTATTGATTATAAAAATTATCAATAGAACATATAGTTGATTGCTATCGTTTTCAAAATAATAGTTTTTTAAAAAGTATGCTCCATTTGTATAAAAAAAAGGTACTTTTTATAAGAACACGCTAGATTTGTTGAAAATTTATTTTTGAAATTTTTTTTTCAGTTTTATTACTTTTAAATTTCTAAATTAATCTAATTAAAATTAATATCCATGGAATATTTTTTTAAAAAAAAAGCTCCCAAAAGAATTAAAGTAGAATTAACCGAAATAGAATTTTCTTTTGAAAAACTCCTAATAGAATTAAAGTATAAAATTAACACAAATCGAATTTAATGTCCTTCGAAATAGAATTTAATATAATTTTATAAAGAATTTTACACAATTTTTAATCAAATCTAATGCAATTTCAACCAGAAAACAATTAAAAATGGAATTGATCACAATTCCAAATAGAATTTACTGCAATTTTAAATAGAATTTAATATAATTTCAAATGAATATAATTTAAAATAAAATTTAAAACAATTCCAAATAGAAATAAAACTATTGCACTTTTAACCTCCAAAAGGTTACTCTTGTTGCATGAAACTGATTACAAATTGTAGCTCGAAATCGCTCCAAATGTAAAACAATTTCTGCCCTAATATTAACTTGTTTTTGCTCTAATAATGACCAAATTATTCAAATTGTAGTTATAGCTGTACAAAACTGTTAAAATTACCTCGTCAGAAATTGTTCCATAATATCAACCACCTAATTGTATCGTTGAGGCAAACAATTACTCATATTTTTATTCGACTAGTTGTTCTTTTGTTTTTATTTCCTTTTTCAAGAAGTAGGTTAAAATTAAAACGAATTCTTGAACTTTATAATTATGAACTAAGATTTTTTTTATAAAAAGTAGAAATAAGAAAAAGTAACATCTTGCGAATAAAATTTTACTGTCCAAAATGTAGTCAATATTGAATTTATTAAATATTCAGTATAACTACAAACAATCCAGTCACCTTTGCTACTTTCCTTCGTAGCAGCTGCTGCACTTTTCCTAAATATAGCTGTTTCGAATTTAGAATGTTCAAAAAAATCAATATTCATCCACGGCTCCTGTAAAGAGTTACGTCTGCTTTAATTTCATAATAACTGTTTTAAAACTTCGATATTCAGAGGCGTCTCATAATTTGAGTGGGAGATGTTCTCTCGCCTTAGTGTCTTCCAAGATATTCGTTTTAGAACCTATCATTTCAAATAAAGGACCCTGTGTCGTAATTTATTAATTAAACTTTGGCAGAATAACTTTTACTTTCTAACGCCAAGTCTCCTATTTCAATCATTATGTAAATGCGTTTGCCAATGCCAGAAAAATAATGACACGTAGCTAATTTAAATTCGAATTGATCCCTTATTGGTATCAGATGCGACTATTTGGCGATGAGTTTTACTTCTCTTTAGTACGAGTACAATTTTATGGAAGCGTTCCTTTGTTACCTTCCCCTTGTCTACTTCTGAGTCTTATTTCAACAGATTATTTTTAAGAAAAACAATAAAATCAATGCACAATTTGATAAAAGCAAAGACATTTTTTAATATTTTTATTGAAATTTAAGCGTGTTCTTGGAGGTTCTTTCGCCATGGGAAATAAAGAAGCCAGAGTTTGAACTAAGTAAAAGTTTCATTCTAAATTCTACCTATGCTGTGTTGTTTTAAAGAGTTATATGAACTTGAAAACGGAAGACTGCTTTTCGAAGGTTTTGAAGTTACATAAAAAGACGCTTTTATTGCTAATAATATGTTATTTTCATAGCTGCTGTGAATTTGCAACAGTTATTCCTGATTTGTAGACGAAATTTAGTCTTATGTTTAACCGGTGCTCCCTATGCTAATTCTGAAAATGATGCCAAACGTCAAAATGAAGAAAAGCTACAGTTTTGCGAAAATGATAAGCGTGTTTGACCTAATTTTTTTATATTTATAAAGTTATTCTAACGCTGCATTATCTGGGTTCACAAAAATTTTCAAAAATTGAGAATTATTCAATAATTTGGATAATTTTCCTTTTGGGAAAAATTTTCTTGCCAAATTAGCAATTTTAATTGTGGTGTGATATTTTTAAAATATGTATGTATAATTTGTCCATTCTATTTCTATTGGGCGCGGTGGTATATATATTTAAAATTGTAGGTTTGTTTCAAGTATAAGGCATTTAAACTGGGACTTTTTTACAATTCTTGGCGAAAGAACTTCGAAATATACTACAGAGTTATATAGCTTTTTTTTAAAAAAAAAAATTGCCATTTTGGCTGTATTTTCCTACTTAGCTGAAAATTATTAAAATCCACGCATAACTCTCTATTTTTGGTGCATATCTTTATGAGTCCAAAACAATATAGCTTTGGCTTAACTTTTCCTACGTTAAAAAATTAGGTAAACGCCTTTCATTTTTCAAAACTGTGGTTTTTCCGTAGAGTGACGTTTTGCGCCGTTTTCATAAATAGCAGAGAACGCTGGTTAAAGCATTAAAATCCTAATGCAAAATTGTAACTTTGGCATCAATAAATTAGAAACACAGAGCGATAAAAATTTGGCTTTTTATTACAATGCATTCATAATTATTTGAACAAATCATTACATTACATAGTCATTACAATCAATCATTACATTATATCGCACTTAGAAACTAATTTGACACTTATTGAAAGCAGTTGAATTTTTCGAAATTTTTTTTGTAAAAATTATACATAAGAAATTATATAATATTTTTTCTTCAAAAATCATATTTTGTAGAAATAATATTGAAAATAATCGTCAAAGCAACTAATAAATACCTTAAAGTGAAAAAGTATTAAATTTTAGCCCCTACATTTTCTCCCTTACCTCTTTCAAATCCTTTATTTGTCTGTATGATACATCAAAATAAAACATCTTCTTCGAAATATAACTTTGATGAATTACCTCCCGTAAAGTGTTTTCCAAAGAGTTTTGCCCCGAAGCGGCTTATTCCTGGAATGTTATCCAATTTTTTTCCCCTTTTTACAAAATACTTTAATGCTGAAAAAAATTTTTAAAGGGAAAAATCATGCAGCAGCAGAGGGATTAAAAAGTCTCTTCTAAACAAATCATTTCTAGCTTATTGCAACAGGATATTTTTTGGCGTAATACTTTCATATCCTTCAGGGGAATAAAGCACTATTTCTTTTCAGCTTCACTTTTTGGCGATGATATTTCAATAAAGTAGACAATTCTTTTTCACGCTGTATTTGATTTTACTTGACGATTTATAACGAAATAAGTGTTTGTTTGTTGCCCTCGGAGGAAAACGTCAACGAATATTTGATTATTTTTAAATTTTTGGTCGTTTGCCATTTTTCGATGACTATTTAGGCTTTGTGTTATTCAAATAATTGGTTTCCTTTTTACGATGGTGCTAGAAATGTGATTTAAAACAACTTTTTGGTTTAAAAAAATTCGAATTTTCATAAATATTTTAAAGTTATAAATTGAAAAACATTTCTTTTCGTTTTGTTATGAATTTTAAAAAAAATTGTTTACTTAGAAATTTAAAATTTAGTGGCATCAAAAATTAAATAAAAATTAATCGAATTTCCATGACGTCATTTGAATTTCGAAGACAATTGGAGGCTTTTCTTTAATAAAAATTTTTTTAATTGGATCTTTACATTGTTTAAGGTAATGTTTTACCCCGCCCTTAAAAGAAATGTTAAAAGCTAGGAAATATGTAATTCTTTTTGTGGCATCACAGCAATTATACTCGATAGTTTAGCCACCGTAATAAAACGCTTGATCACCAAACATTTTATTTATTTATTATAAACTAGCCGCCTAAGGCGGCCAGCTGTCCGCCACGCTGAAGGTTTTCACAAATAAAGTTTTTTAAAACATAGTGGACAAAGATTAGAAGATTTTAAAGATTAGTGGACAATTAAAGTGTTCCTGTCCAGCAATTTTGTCTTCATATCCAGTTCTGCTGCAGATGTGTTATAGCTCTTGAGGATGTTTGAAATTATATAGCTACAACGCTTAAGAAAAAAAAA
>NC_092211.1:16126822-16304709 GCF_043381705.1 Parasteatoda tepidariorum
CGATATATTGTGATTACAGACAGACACACACACAGCCGCGTTTATTATTATGTATAGATGTATAGATACCATTTTGTTGTTTCAAAATAAAAGTTTTAAAATAAAAGTTTTAAAATAAAGTTTTTTACTTCTAAAGACTTGTGTTTGAAAACGGTCCAAGTTTGAAATTTTATGCATTATAAATAATACATTATTGTAAAAAAAAGTAAATTAATTTAATCTATAAAATGCAAATAAATATTTCTATTATTATTTAGAAAAGATTTAAAACATTACTAGTGCTAACTGTCGAGCAGTATGTTCTATTAAAAGAAAAGAATATTAAAAGAATATATATCTATTAAAAGAATACTTTTAAGGCTATATTTTTTGTTATTCACAACGTATTTAAACAAAATAGAAATCTTAATTTTTATTATAAAGTGATTCTCTTTTACGATTATTATCTGTTTCTATTTCTAAATTTTCCGTCCGATTGCTTCTATTTGAAAATATATTTTGCGTTAAAATTCAACTCGTTTTAAAACTCTTATCGTTTGCATTTTATGTATGAAAATGGTGTCAAAAACTTGTGAAGCAAAAATAATCTGGCAACTCATTTAAAGAGTTTTCAGCAGGACCAGCAGGTTCTCATCCACTCTGCTCGCTTCTTTTTTTTAATAAATTGTTCCCTAAATCACCGTGGTATTACTGGATTCTAGCGTAATATTAACGGATACCATTATAATGTTTTTTTTTTCGTTCTTTTTCATTCCCCTGATTTCAGATCATTACTGTAATGATATGGAATGATGATACGTACTATGCAGTGCACTAGGTAACCCATATTTTCGATTTTTTTCTTTTACTTTTGGAACTTTTATTGGTTAATTTTTTGAATTTTTTTGGTGGGGTTCGTTATGTTTTTATAAATATACTTGCCACTCGAAATGAGTTTTTTTTATGGTTAGCTGTGTAAATTTTTGCTACTTGCAGTTTTTCGTTTACTTTGGAGGTTTTTTGTTTTGTTTCATAAACTAAAATAAATGAATATCGAAACATCACAGATGATACTTTGCATACCTAAGAAAAATTGTAAACTAAAATATAGCAGTAATTATGATTTAACATGAAAAATTGTAATAGTACTGCCTTACTTTCTTTCTCTCTTCCTTTACATTTATTTATTCTTTTTTATTTTTAAAAATTTAAAGTGGCTCAGTACACTATGACTAACTTTATTTGAGATGATTTATTTTAGTTAATTTGAAAACCATGTGCTCGTTAATGTAGTCCCAATTTTTCAATGAAAAAGTTTTAAACTTGTAACAAAGCTGCTTACAAAGTTTTAAACTTTGTGAGCTAATCTGAAAATATAGCACGATTTATTTTGAATATGTTTCAGTTTTTAAATTTAATATTTTTTTTATGAAAACGTTCTTATGAAACCTCTTTATCGTTATTACTCCCCTTATCGTGGGTATATATTTAAAGGTAAATAATTCAATATTTTTAAAATTTTGTGTTACATATACATTTTTATTTTTTTTGTTTTGTTTTTGTGAATAGGTTACGGCTTTGAAATGCTTCAATTGCTGATTATTAACTGAGTTCAAACATTAATTGAAGGTGTTTAAACTAGTCAACTCTCGAAAATGAACAAAAATTTAAATTATAACATGAATTTTTTTAAAGCAATATTTAATGTTATATAGTATACGCTCTCTTTGTTTGTACTGTACCTACAACCTATTTTTAGTATGTATCTAAAATGCTAACCTTACGTGAAATTTTATTTTCTTGAATAAAACTGTTCTTGAAAACTTTTCTGAAGGAGTAAGAATTTAAGAAAAACCGCAATGAAATAAAAAAAATTAAAAAATAAACACTATTTATGGATCTGAGATTTCTATTGCTTGATATGTTTTTGCTTTAATTGAATTAAAAAACAGAATCGGATCATTTGTACAACAAATTTAACTTTTTTTACCAGATTTAGATGTAAAAATTTTGAAAATTTCATCCATACTTGATGTTAGGTGTCCTTAATAAATCGCGTCCTTAATCTTACATAAATGTCATCGAATGTCAGTGTAGATCCTAAGTAGGTATTTGAAACTAAGTAAGGTTTTAGGTAAGGTTATTTAGGTAATAATGTATTGCACCATCTCGAGGCAACAAAGCAAATTGTCTTTTTTTGTCAGATTTAGTTTATAACATCGTTTAATCAGCGTTATGTTGGAGAGGTTTTATCACTTTCACGTAGCATCTCGCATTAACGTGACGTATATTCTGCGCAATGCAATTATTGCAAAGAGAGCTTGCTGCTTCTGACTCTTGTGCTGTTAAACTCTGCATTTAACGTAACTCCAACAATTTTTATATAAAAAAAGACTTTATATAAAGTCTATTTTTTCCCCTCTCAGTTGATGAATTCATTATCTTTATTTGTTTATTCAGAGGGAAACACTCTGCGTTGTTTAGGAGAAAATGTGTAAAAGATTTCACATAATTCTTCCCATAGTTGGTGAGCAACGATCTCGCCTGTAAAATTTTTATCCTGAACACTGTTTAGTGTTCCTTAGTTAGTTTTGCTCAAACTGAAATAAATGTGTATAAAAAAGATTTTTTTAGCATATATTATGCTCGTTTCATTTTTATTTTAAGCTAATTTTTTAATAGTGTTTTCAAGCGAATTACGCTAAAAAAAAACTTATAAATCTTTAAAAATAACTTATCATTAAGTATGGACTATAGTGGAAACGCTGTCTTGTTTTTCGTTTTGAATTTATGATCTGCAGTAATCGAATTGTTTTTGGGTTTCATTTTTCTTTCTTTTTTTTCTTAGGAATGACGAAAAAACGAATTAAAAATGAAAAATAATATCTATTTATTTCTAAAAACATAGTATTTAATAGGAATGATTTACTAAAATCACCGTAATAAATATCCCAGTATTTCCAAACAACCATTCTGAATTCAGAATTTTTTTTTCTTTCTTTTTTTATTGTTTTTCAACACTTGAATGTTGAGATAGGGATTAAATTTATGAATATATCCCTTCCTTAGGGAAGAAATGACTCTTATTTTATCACTAGGCCATTTTTCTAGTTAAATTATATGAATTTGAATTTCAATGCACTGTTCTGTATTGCTTTGTACTTTTGAAGCTATAATTCATGAGTTACGTGAATTTATTAAGGGAAATCTTTTGTTAAATTGAATACTTCTGCATGTCAAGTAAATTTATTTCCTTATTAATTTTAACTAATTTATTTTGTCTTTTTTAGGTAAGTGTTGAAATTTTTCCTGCTACTGCTTTCAAATTCACTCGATTTCAAAGTATGTTTTCCATTTTTAAATTAAATTTGACTTATGTTCATAACTGTTACTGTTTGATTGTGTTATATTTGTTTTTGTTTTATGTACCACCAAAAAATAAGTTGACATTAAAATATTACGAGAAAGGCTGTATTGCCCAAAGAAATTTTGATCAAAAAAGACCATTTTTTTTTCTTGATAAATGATAATTGGACTTAAATTATTGATCCTTCTACTTTGAGATTCTGAGTTTAATTGCCTTGTTTATCCAATTATTTATCTAAATCCAATTTATTAAATCCTAATTTAGTTTAATATTTATCCAATCCAATTATTTACCTTGCTAATCCAATTTAATTTAATTTGCTTTTTAATATAAATAAAAAATACTATTTTTAAAAAAAAACTTTTTAATTATTTCTGATATAGAAGTGTAGTTTGTTTTAATACTTGCTGTCTAAGGTTCAATAGTTTTTAAATCTAAGTTTTAACTGTAATTTGCAATATTTATATCTTATTTTGTTGTTCTGGAAAGATGGTGTGCATCTGCCTTGTGATCAGGTTCAGATTCATTTCCAATATCATTTCCAAAATCATTGTCTAATTATTTTGGGATTGTATCTATGCTGGAATAATAATTTTTAAGTATTGGTATTTTTTTCTTAATAGAACCGTTATTTTCTGAGTATCTTTGATGTTTCAGTTACATTTGTGCTTAAATGCCAAGTGATCTTGTTTTGTTTACTCGTAAATTAAATCCTATTTGAGATAGAATCTTAATTTAAAATAATATATATTTTATTCTTTTGTTGAAATTGAATTTCTAATTATTTGATGATATTCTTCTTTGTCAGCCGGACTGTGAAATCATTGTCAAGGAATTGCAGTAAATGAACATTTTTCTGGAATCGAAATTGGAGTTGCGATATTTTCTCGAGTCCGACATCAGTTGGTTAAAAATTAGGTCCTATTGTTTAAAAAAAGAAATGAATTTTTCCATCGTTGGAAGATTATTTGGACAAATATTTATAATTAGTACGTGGAAAAAATATTACTCAAATCAATATTAAGACAATTATTTAAACTATATCTTACTTCAAAGTTATCGCAGAGTTATNAATCGTGATGTGTGATTTTTACATCAAGGAATACGAATCACCATGTTTGAATTTTAAATCGAGTGAATGCGAATCGCGATGTATGATTTTTAAACTGCTGGAGGATGAGTCACATTATATGATATTTGAATCACGTGAATACATATCGCGATTTGTGATTCTTAAATCGCTGGAGTAGGAATCACAATGTGTGATTTTTTTTAAACGCGTGGATAGCAATCGCAATATGTGATTTTTAAATCTAGTAAAAACGAATCGTGATGTATGATTTTAAAATCGTGTTAATACAGAATGTGATGTGCGATTTTTAGATAGCGTGAATATGAATCGTGAAGTACGATCTTTAGATCCCAATTGCAATGTGCGATTTTGAAATGGTGTGAATACGAATCATCATGTGTGGTTTTTAAGTCATATGAATATGAATCGCGATCTGTGATTTTCAAATAGCAAGAAGAAGAGTCACAACGTATGATTTCTAAAACGTGTGAATACGAATCGCAAAATGTGATTTTTAAATCTCGCATGCAGGAATCGCGATACATGATTTTGAAACCTCGTGAAAATGAATAGCGATGAATGATTTTGGAATCTCGTTAATGCGGAGCGCGATGTGCGATTTTTTTTAGATCGTGTGAATACGAATCTCGATGTGCAATTTTTAAATTGGTAGGAGAACAAATGAGTCGTTAAACTTACATATGATCATGGGACTTACGCAATATTTTGTTTGAATTATTTTTTGCTAAAAAGTCACGAGTTTAGTAAAAATTTGCAGATCTCGTTTTTTTTTTTTTTTTTTTTTTTTTNTTTTTTTTTTTTTTTTTTTTTTTTTTTTTTTTTTTTTTTTTTTTTTTTGTTTCTTCTGGGAAGGTGACGATTGTGCTAAGGATAATTGCAAATTTTATGAAAGTACCGATAAGCGGTAGTAAAACAAATCTGTATTAGGCTCTGACTATATTACTTCCCACGCTTTAGATTTTTAGAATTATCCTCAAATTGCAAATTTAACTTCCCTGTTTTATTTCGGAAACCTTAAAAAAAAGAAGTCTTAAAATAGAAAATAATAATAAAAGAGATCAAAGTACTGTAAAATTCTGCTTCATTCGCAGTTTTCTCTAATGAGTGCTGTAATATCGGTATATATTAGTTTATATTACTTATATATTTTAACACTCGTCTCATTTCTTCCGAGTTTTATAATATTAAGCCTAATTTTCTGAAAATATATTAAACTATAAAATACTTTGATAGTATATACTAATTATAACACTTATGCATTTGGGCAAGAGTGTTATTATACTAACAACAATTTTTTGTTTTGAAATATGTTATATTGTACTTACTTATTATAAACTTTTTAATAAGAAATCGTATCACTTGTACGAGTGTTAATATGTTAACCAAAATTTTTTGGAAACATATTATTGTACGCTTACATAATGTAATGGGGAGAGTGGGGTCAATTGTAACAGGGTACGATTGTAACAGAGCAAACATTTTCGAGTGCCGGGTTCTAGATTTGGTTCCTAGGAGGCGTACAAGGTGTATTTAATAAATCTACATTAACACCCCTGCTGGCAACCATTTTTATGCATTTTTGAAAGAGTTACATCACAAAAGATATTTTCACGCTACGTAAGTACTTTTTTTGGTATTAGAATTTTATATTGTAACAAAGTAATTTTGTTTAAACAAGAGAATTATTAACCGAATATGTAAGTGGGCACCTTAATTAACATTTCAATAAAAGAAAATTAGTTTTGTTAATTAACTAGCATTGTTTTTAACAGATGAAGCTGAAATTGCGTCTTGGGGACGATTGTAACAATAAGTAAAGGGACGATTGTAACAGCTGAAAATAAATAATCTTATNCGAATCGCGATGTATGATTTTTAAACTGCTGGAGGATGAGTCCCATTATATGATATTTGAATCACGTGAATACGTATCGCGATTTGTGATTCTTAAATTGCTGGAGTAGGAATCACAATGTGTGATTTTTTTTTAAACGCGTTGATAGCAATCGCAATATGTGATTTTTAAATCTAGTAAAAACGAATCGTGATGTATGATTTTAAAATCGTGTTAATACAGAATGTGAAGTTGCGATTTTTAGATAGCGTGAATATGAATCGCGAAGTACGATCTTTAGATCCCAATTGCAATGTGCGATTTTGAAATGGTGTGAATACGAATCATTATGTGTGGTTTTTAAGTCATATGAATATGAATCGCGATCTGTGATTTTCAAATAGCAAGAAGAAGAGTCCCAACGTATGATTTCTAAAACATGTGAATACGAATCGCAAAATGTGATTTTTAAATCTCGTATGCAGGAATCGCGATAAATGATTTTGAAACCTCGTGAAAATGGATAGCGATGAATGATTTTGGAATCGGAATTTTAAATTGGTAGGAGAACAAATGAGTCGTTAAACTTACATATGATCATGGGACTTACGCAATATTTTGTTTGAATTATTTTTTTGCGAAAAGGTCACGAGTTTAGTAAAAATTTGCAGATCTCGTTTTTTTTCTTTTTCTTTTTTTTTCTTTTTTTTTTCCTTTCTGGGAAGGTGACGATTTCGCTAAGGATAATTGCAAATTTTATGAAAATACCGATAAGCGGTAGTAAAACAAATCTGTATTAGGCTCTGACTATATAACTTCCGACGCTTTAGATTTTTAGAATTATCCTCAAATTGCGAATTTAACTTCCCTGTTTTATTTCGGAAACCTTAAAAAAAAAAGTCTTAAAATAGAAAATAATAATAAAAGAGATCAAAGTACTGTAAAATACTGCTTCATTCGCAGTTTTCTCTAATGAGTGCTGTAATATCGGTATATATTAGTTTATATTACTTATATTAATATTTTAACACTCGTCTCATTTCTTCCAAGTTTTATAATATTAAGCCTAATTTTCTGAAAATATATTAAACTATAAAATACTTTGATAGTATATACTAATTATAACACTTATGCATTTGGGCAAGAGTGTTATTATACTAACAACAATTTTTTGTTTTGAAATATGTTATATTGTACTTACTTATTATAAACTTTTTAATAAGAAATCGTATCACTTGTACGAGTGTTAATACGTTAGCCAAAATCTTTTGGAAACATATTATTATTGAGCTTTCACATAATATACTCATTGCAACACTCGTACCATTTGTGCAACATTCGCACCATATGTGTGAGTGTTATAATATAAACCGCAATTTTTTAAAAGCCTGTTAATTTATATTGTTCTTGCATATTACATACTCGTAACGTATGTACCAGTGTTATAATATTTTTAGCATTATTTTTTAAAAAAGAGCAATTTAAATTATATTTTCCTTCGCAATGGAAAAATGTGCATCTTTTATTTACAAATGCCATTTACTCTGAACGCACATTGTATCGTTGCCTCGTATTTTATTTCTATGAGAATAAAATTGTTTAGCATTCGTTTGTGATGCCATCCTTTTTCGAGTTGTAATTTCACTGAAAGCTTTCTTCTGTGTGTGGTTGGATTAGATTTTTTTTATTTCACGAAAAAGTATCATATCATTTTAAATTGCCCCTCTTATTTGCTCTTTTATAGACACATCTAAACTAGGCCAGAGTCAACCCCGGGAGACGACAGTCTGTCGCCTCTAAATTACTTTCTCTTTTCCATCTTAGCAATTTGTGTGCAAGAATCTCAGCGGTCTCTGAATTAATCTCCATTAGGATCTGAGTTGTAGCAGCGGTCCGTTTTCTCCACAAAATGGAAAACTTGAAATAACATCGTTTGCTTGTCTCTATTTCCTATTTCCGGAATCTGGCAGCAACAAAGTGCCCCATCTCATCCAACTTTTCCTTTGCCCGTTTGTCATTGCAAAGAAATCGCATTACTGTTTGCCAAGGTTGCCCTTGATAGGGAAAGCTTTAGTCGTGCTGGAAAGCCGCCAATCTTGGCGAATGAATAAAATTTTATATCAAAGTTCACTTAGCGAAGTTGAGCAATATTAATTCATAAATCCTTGCAATGCATATTTTTTTCATATTTCAATCTTGTCGTAATTTATTTTTGTAGTTGATATTGGGTATGGCTCTTTACGTCGTATGCAATTTAATATCAGAAAGCTATTATAAGAATTAATATTTTGTAATACAGTGATGTAAGTGAATGTTATCACGCAAAAGACTGCTGTTTTTCGTTGTATTTTTATGCTGCATTTTATTTTATCAACGTCGATGAAAACCCTAATGTATCAAAAATAGTGCCTAACGTGAATTTTAGGCATTAATATATCTACATATCATTGTTATTTTGAATTCATCTGAGAGGTCGAGTTACCTTTCGAATTAATTGCACATCGAAACCAATTTATTTCGGTGGAATTGTTCTGAATTAAATTGTTCCACATTTCTTTTACATGGGAAAGTAATCGTCATATGTATATCTTAACAGCTCTATGAAATATAAAAATTTGAACTTTAAAAGTACTGAATGAAGCGCCATTTATGAAAATTGATTTTTACTATTGTTAGCAATTGTTCAGATCTAAATGCATAGAAACGTTTTTAACTATAATAAATGTATAGTAAATGTTAAATGTATCAAAATCTTTTTAACTATAGAAATAGTCAAGATCGAAATGTATAGTAAATGTATAGAAACGTTTTTAACTGTAATAGTCATGATCGAAATGTACAGTAAATGTATTGAAATGTTTTTAACTGTAACAATAGTCATGATTAAAATGACCGAGCAATAGTCATAGATAAGTCATGTTCTGTCTCTTTTTGTATATTCTCTCAGAGAAATGAGGAATTCAATTTTTTTTAAAAATTTTATTTTCGTGTTTTGAGATTGGGTTTTAGAATTTGAATTTGATTTTCTCTTTCAAATTCAAAATGTTAGAGCATAATTTGATTGCACTATACATTTCGAATAAATAAAAAACTATGAACTTCGTTTGAGAAAAATAACATTATTTTGAGAAAAGTAACTTTTGACGTTTAGATACTACGGAGTTTTTGTTGTTGTTTTTTTATTCAAAATATAAAGCTATAAAAAATATGTTAATCATCTTGAACAGGTAATCATATGCTTTCATTTTTCTGCCAATGCATTCTTTAAAATGTATACTTCCATTTTGATTTAAATTGAAAAAAATCTACTTGAAAACAGATAAAGTTATGCTACTGAATTGCTTTCCTAAAAATGCTGATTGCAGAATGGATACAGAGCAATTTTGTCAAGAACAATTCAGTAAAAGTCTAGGGGTATACCCTCTAATTTTAATTACATATAATCTTGAATACAAGCAGCTGACTACTTGAAATCAAGACACTTCGCTAAACTCTGTTATGCTCATATTCTGTTAATGCCTATTTTTCTCGTGGCGAGTGGGTGACTCTAGGTGGATCGAGTGAAGTACTTTGGAAGAGTATTATTCTGGTAGGGCCTCCCAAGGTGTGAAGACCATTCCAGTGTGCCCAGCTAACTGATTGTTGTTGTTGCTTATCCTCACCTGGCCTGACGAAATCAGACCAGATCTATGAGCCGTTGACCTGGATGAAATCGACGACCAAAAGAGGAGTAGAGTAGATGTCTTCCCAGAGAAGACTAAGACAGTCCAGGGTATCAGCGGTGGAAGCCCGGTGTAGATGGCATTTGAGGCAGAGGGGGGTAGGTTTTAGTACCTTCAGAAGGTTTTAGTACCTTTGCCGGTAGCTAGGCGGGAGAGGGTGGTGCAGACTCTCCTTTCAAAGGGAAGAGTCAAAGAAACTCCAGGCTTATTTCCTTTGTACTAATGGTGGGTGGGGGGAATCAGCCAGTCTCTGAGAAGCTGGGATTTCTTTAGGGAGTAAAGTTCAGGATAGGTGAGATCAGAAGAGGTAGGATGCGGTTGTCTGTAACCCTCTTTAGCCAGGCTTACTGGTGAAGGAGCTAAGGCAGTCTTCTACTTATTAAAGCTCCAGTCTTAGGACTAACAGAAGCTGCTCTTCCCTCCTTATTCTCAAAACGGGACATCAAAATATATACTGACTGCAGCAAAATCGGTTATCAGGCAGGAAGTGAAATCTTCATTGAAACTCCAGTAGATACAGATTTTCCATATCAACGTAACCCAGACTTCTCTTTTCGTGATTTTACATGGAAACGAATAGTTTTTCAAGAGCTGTCTTTCCCTCGCTTCTTATTCAGAGCTTTCTTGAACTTTTCTCAACGAAACAATCTCAAATTCAAAAGGATTGGTTGATATCTCCTACTCACCATTGCCCTAGCGGCAAAATAACTTGGTCTCTCATTGGATCAATATTCACGAATCTCGGCTCAATAAGGGTGCAAAGGACAGTTATTTTTCAAGATATTGTACCTGTATAGAATTGTCCGAGTCACCCGATATTATACAACAAATATCAGCCTTATATATTGTGAGATTCCCCCGATGTTTTATTATTCAGCCAATATTGGCTCTATATAGGACAAATATTGAAATATCTAGACATCCCAATATTGGTCCTTTGGTGCATGTTCATATAGGACTCATATTAAGCAGATTCGGAGCCTAACTGGGGCCAAGGTAAAATTGTTGCTCACTAGCAACAATTTTATCGGGGTTGTAAGGCCTTGATTCTTTCTTACAATAAGAAGATCTGTACCAAAGCCGCCTCTCCAGCGGCCAATTAAAGAATTGACGTTTTGCTCAGGATGCAAAGTTCAATCAACATTAGGCTTCACTTGGACACATATTGGACTGTTTGGGACTCATATGGGAGAGAATTCATTCAGCTCCTCTTCTTGCATATGATTTTTTTGAGTGTCAATGGATTCTTAGATAAACAATAACAACAACATGCCCATATTCAGTTAAAGTTGAAATTGATAAAAGAAAGATACTAACTCAAATCAAGTGCCGGTCAAGCAGTTTATTTACCATTTAGTTATGTCTCAGATTCCTGTTGTCTCACATATTTTCGTTCCAATCAAACCAGTAATTATGAGTTATTAGCAATATGGTGAATGAAACGAGAATAAATAGTAAAGAAATCTCTTACAATTCGACTTTCTTGGATTACTTCTGTTAATGCGTATTTAATCATTGCATGAATAGTTACAATATTGACGGTTCATTTGTAATCTAATTTATAATCCTGATATATTTGTATTTAAACGAGTCGCTAACCCTTGACATTTCTACTGGAAGTTAATAATTTATTCCGAATCGCTGTTATTTTTATCGGAAAGTCATATTTCTACATATTGTCGTGTAATAATTAAATTTTTGCGTCGACGAAAATCGCAGATTGCGACACTTATATATTCGAATTCTTGCAACACCCCTCCCCCCCTTCCTTCCAGCAGTCTTCGTTTCCGATTCAATTAACATGTCGGTCCCATTTCCAATGCGATGTGAATTAAATACGAAATGAAATTATAAGTGCTTTGGAGTTTCTTAAAGAATTCGGTAGTGATAAATCTTCCGTTGCAGCATCAAAATAACTTCGAAACCTGGTAAAATTCATTCGAAAAGAGAATGTTAGTCCTTTAATTACCCTTCGAAATAACAAAAAAAAAAGACCTTTTCTCTTTTCCTTTAATTGGATTTCTAAGATAGCTGGAACTGTCATTAGAAAGAATCAAAGTACTCCTTCTCTTTTGGTAGGTAAATTTCGATGGATATTATTTTTATCTTAAATTTAATTGAAAGCATTTTATGTTGATTGTCTTAACCTGTTGCTGTAAAAGTAATTGTTACTTTTTGTCTTTTGCAAACTATCTTTTAAGAGAATCGTAACGCAGACAGTAATTTAGAGAATATGAGAATAATATTATTTGATGGTTTAAAGGTGTCTTTATCGCTTGTTTGGAGTAACTGTTGATAAAAATTTTGAGAATATTCTGATAAGGTTTTTGCTTTCAGGTTTGTATAATTACTCAGCAATCAAAATATTTGATCATGCATTAGAAATAAATTTTATTTGTGCAGAAAGAAAATATTTTTCTCTGTTTAATCAATGTTTAACGTTGCTTTTTCTTTGATAAGTTGAATTAAAGTAGTTTCAAGAGTTACTTTGTTTATCATTTGTAATTTTAGTCTTAAAAGTTTCTACACTGTTGCAAGATTTTCATTTGAATTTCCTTTCTAAAATTTATTATAGTAATTTATTACTTGCTAATTTATTTGAGGGACGCCCGATGGCTGAGCGGTAGCGCTTCGCGCTGTCNTGTTTTGCTTTCTTAAACGCCAATACTGGCCACTTTCTCTCCCTTTGTTGCTACCTCATCCCCGTACTGACTTAAAGAGTAACCCAGTTTTCATGTAATCCGGTCTACCCACCTTTCTCTCCAGTGCCAACTTAAGGTGGAATGGACTATAACCACCTTACCGGAACATCTGCTCTTGCACCCCAGAGCCCAAGGTCAAGAAAACTGAGATGGGCACAGTAGGCCTTGGCCCTCTTGGGCTGTCGCTCCGCTGAATTTAGTTTTTTAAAAATTTATTTGAGGAAATATTACAATTCTACTTTACTTATTGTTAATATTGTCTCCACTGTTAGAAATTTCGCGGAAAAAATGTTTAAGTCACAATTTATTTAATTGTTATGGTACAATAATCAAACAAAACAGTCAAATAACTTTAAATAAGATAGTACCCAAACTGTGATCTGTGAGAAAAACAGTTTGCTAACTACTTTCACTTAATACGGTTAAACAAACATGATTTTATTGCAGCAACTAAGCACACCTACTAAAGCAGGGTTGGCTTTTTGCCGGCAAAAACTAGTTTTTGACATGCCAGTGGCAGAAACTGGTTATAACCGGTAAAAAGCGGCAAAAACTGGCAGAAACTTAATAAAAGTCTGTATTAGTTCTAGTAATTGCTTAATGACATTTTGCTTAAGTAAACTGAAAAATGTACTGATTATCATTCATTTGCTAGCTTGTATGCTGCATCCAAAGTATTTGGGATTGAAATTATCATGTGCTCAAGAAGAAAGTGCCAGAATTTTACTCGCCATTATTAACTCAGATTGTGTACCTTATATCATAGCTTTGCAAAACTAATCGGCCCCATTTCTTGAAACTTATTTTTCCAGTCAAGTTTTCACAACCACCCCAGTTGCTACATAGTGGTCCAGTATTTAAAAATATGCAATAGATTAAAGTTTCACAAATCTTGCTTGTTCCTCGATGGCAATGCCTGCTAGTTCTGCTGGACTTGAGAGAATCTTCTCAAATTTCTCGTTCGTGCATAGCAAATTGAGAAATTGTTTAGGTTTAGAAACTGCATCAAAAAATTTCTTTAGTTATAGATTACTGCAGAGTGCAAACAATGTAATATTTGATTTTGAATGGTGATAATTTTGTAAATAAATTGAACTTAGTTTAAAATTTAATTGTTTTTCTATGAGTTATCCATTGTATGTCAATCTTAGTACTTACTTTTATGTCATTTTCTGAATTTCTGCCAGTTTCTGCCACAGATGTGGCAGAAAAGGGTTTCTGCCATGCCAGTTTTAACCGATTACAACCAGTGGTTTTAACCCCCTCGGCAGAAACTTGCCAACCTTGTAATAAAGCCACTTAGTCCCAAACACCTGCGTACATATTATAACCGAGAGGGCTAATTTGTCAGTCTTATGACCGACAGTACTGGAGTTGGAGTCCCTCGTAGACACCACAATGTTTCCTTTCCCTTCAACGCATGAAAAGTTTCCAGTGTCCTACACACTCCAATGCCCATTACGTGATGAAATTCTTAGCTCCTATGTCCAGTTAAATTTCTTTTCTACTGTTATGAAATCATGTTTTTTTTAAATGGTTAATAAAACAGTATAGCTTTGTATTCATGGTTTTATAACCATATTAGTTGTAAATGGGGCTTTAAAACAGTAAAAGATGTTCTTTACCGTAAAATTTACGGCTAATCGGATAGACAGACTGTTGCCGGTTATTTTACCAAAATTTTAGAATGAAAACTCTAACAGTGTTATATTATTATTTATGTGACTTAGTTTAAGTGGATTAAGTGTTTAACTCTAAATTCCATTAAAGAAATCATTATAATTAATTTTCTTAGGTTTTTATTTGACATTGGACCAATACAATCAGTTATCTGATAACTTTTTCAAATGTTATTATCACTGAAAAAAGTATTTTAAAGTTTATAATATAATTTCTTGTACATCATTGACATGGATCGTTCTTGCGTTAGCCACCTATATTCTTATTTCTTTTCTTTCTTATACGAAACTTAACCCCTAATTAATTTTTATGTTAGATAAGTTCCTTTAGTGTTTTTACCTATGTTAATCGTATTAAAAGCTAATTTTGATCCTTGCTAGCACATTCTAGGCTTCTTTTAAATCCGTGTTAGCTATTCCAACTGCTGAGGGCTTTTCTTAAATAAGTATTGGCTGATTAAACAGCTGACGCTCTGTTTTTCTGCAATAAATGTTAGACAGCAGAATCATCGATACTAACTAGTTTCCTTTGATCAGTGTTTGTTATGTAATAAAGCAATTAATGTTTAAAAAATTATTTTGCTTTTGTGTTGTTTTTGTTTCTAAAAAAATGAAAATTTAAACTTCTCTCTCAAACGTCTAGATTTTCAACGTTTTTCTTAAACCTAGGTTAACTGGTGTAGCTGTTGATACCCGGTGCTTTTCTCAGAACAGTGTTAGCTGATTTAACAGATAACGCTCTGGGTTTTCTAACAATAAGTGTTATATAGTAGAATCATCGTTGCTGAATAGTTTTCTTTGACCAGTTTAACTGATAAAGCAGCTGAAGCTTCAAAAATTACTTTACTTTTAAGCTGTGACTTCTGAAAAAATCAAAATTATAATTTCTCTCAAACAAGTTTTCAAGTTTTTCTTAAATCAGAGTTAGCTGAAGTAACTGCTGGCACTCGGTGCTTTTCTCAGTCCAGTGTTAGCTAAACCAGAAGCTGACGCTCTTTGTTTTTCTGCAATAAGGGTTAGATAATAGAATCATCGATGACCCAGAAGTTGACGCTCTGTGTTTTTCTACAATAAGGGTTAGATAGTAGTATCATCGATGACGCTCTTTGTTTTTCTGCAATAAGGGTTAGATAGTAGAATCAACGATGACCCAGAAGCTGTCGCTATTTGGTTTTCTGCTATAAGGGTTAGATAGTAGAATCATCGATGACCAAGAAGCTTACGCTCTTTGTTTTTCTGCTATAAGGGTTAGATAGTAGAATCATCGATGACCCAAAAGCTGACGCTCTTTGTTTTTCTGCAATAAGGGTTGGATAATAGAATCATTGATGCTGAATAGTTTTCCTTTGATCAGTGTTTGTTAGCTGATAAAGCAATTAATGTTTTAAAAATAATTATGGTTTTGAGCTGTGACTGTTTCTAAAAAAGATGAAAATTTAAATTATTCTCAAATAAATAATTTCCCATCGCTGTTCATAAATAATCATTTCATAAAAATGGTCTAACAGTTGAAATTCAGTGCTTTACTCAAATCGTTGTTGCGGATCCAACTGCTGGTAGTTTATCTTGTTTTTTTTCTTTTTTATTGATGATTGCTACCATTTCAATCGCGTTAAGCATTAGCTAGCAAAAACTTTTTCTCAGTGCTTTCCTACTTGCAGGGTTAACTAATCCAATAAATGCTGAATCTTAAAGTTTTTCTGCATGAGTATGTTCCTTTAAAATTAGTAAGGCACGTTTTCTTTAGTAGTACACATTACCAAACCAATGTTTGCATTAAAAGTAAGTAGAAATACTAAATTTCTGACAAAACTATTTTGTGTAAATAACTGTTAATATATTGTCATGTTTTTTTTATTTTTTATTTTATTTTTATAAAACACCTTATAGAAGAGAAAAAGCATTTTTTAGAAAACGCTGCAACCTTTCATTGGTATCGCTTGTTATTTATAAAGATTTGCATTTCTATCTTGTTTTTATGCTTCTATTTTGTTCGAAAAATAAAAGAAGGTGCCTGCGGAATATTGCACCAGGCCAACATTTGGAAAACTGTTAAATTCAGCGAAACCATAGACGGAAAGGGATCGAGTAGGGGGTGAGCAAGTGGGAGTTATCTGAAGGAAGATTGATGGTTGGCGCCGTATTGGGTGGATGGACATATAATCAATCAATAAACCCAACTCCCGTATCCGTAACTGCAGTTACTGGAATGGGAAAGGCAGGGGAAAAAACGTACTTCTTCACCTTAGTATTTTTTTTTTCCTTTTTTTACCCTTATCCTTTTTTTTTAATATTTTGTCTATTATTTTTTTCTTAGATTGTCGTAATGGGTTGGCTAAAAAAAATTCGTGCCAAAGTGATTTGCTTGGCGCTTATTCCCATCACTTCACTTATGATAAAGCATGGGAGATATATTGGGACGAGTCTCTTCATGTTTTTTCAAGTTGGCAGAGGTACTTTAAAAGAAAGTTTTTGATTTCTTTGCGTGTGTTGGAATTCATGATGCAAGGCACTCGCGCAAGATATATGGTAGCAAATATTTGTGCCCCTTCTGATGTGCCTATGTGGGTGGATTTCAATCACTGGAGCCAGTATATTGGATTGCCGGATCGCAAATGGGTGCCACTTACCTCCTCCGGATTTTGAATTATTTTTCAAAATTTTCTTAAGTTATTTTTTTCTCTTCTTTTTTGTATAGTTCGAAGTTAAATATTTTCATAAAATCTAGCATTATTTTAGAAATTTCATAAAAGTTTATGTAAAATAAGTTCTACACTTTTTCTATAGAGAGGAACGTGACCTTTTTGGTGTATTTTAATTAAAAAGAAACTTGTTTGAATTCATAAAGTTTTTAATAATAATAACTAAAGCTGTGTTCTGTAAAGCTGTTAATAACAAGGAACCTGTATTATAAATTAAGCAAAATAGTACGTATCTTTAGGAAGTGGCATGATCGCATTTGAACTTCCAAATTTTAGAACGTAATTGTGGTAGGTTGCTTTGCGAATTAAGTTATTGTCAACTCTTTTTAAGTATGGGGATTCGTAATTGAAAAAAGTGTGACTTTTCCTTACACTTTAATGCTAATTTTTCACAATTCACTAAAATTTTAGTTTACATGTTCTCAAGTTATTGAAAATATGAGGTAGAATCAAACGTGTTTCATATTCATCCTTTAGCTCTTTGAATATTTAATTGGGTCATAATTTAAGCATGTTCTTCACTTAGCTTGTCAAATTTTAGAATAAGTCATAATTTAAGCATGTTCTTCCTCTTTTCTTCAAATATTAAATTTAAACATTTATAAAACGTGTTCTTTCTCTAGTTTTCAAACATTAAATTCAGACATGTATAAAACAATCATTCAAAGATTAGGGTGAGTCATAAGAAAAGGTGTTTTTTCTCTTGTCTTCAAAAATGTTGAATAATAAATCAAGCATATTTTACTCATCTTCAAATATTATGTTGAGCCATAAATGAGGCATGTTCTCGTCTTTAAGTATTAGGATGAGTCATGAATTTAGCATGCTTTTCCTCTAGTTCTTTAAACTTTATGTTGAATCATAAATAACTTCATTGAAAGTAGAAATAGATTTATGAATGTATTATTCTTAAGCTATTAATGACTTCATACTTTATTATCAAAATATTTATGATTTAATCTAATATTTTCATAAATTTCTTAAACATTTGCATCATTAGTTCCTATTTTCTTTGTTATCAGTTTAGAAGAGATAGAAAGAATTTGTCCTCAGTGGTGGTAGAGTTTGAGAACCATATTCTTAGATGACAGTGATTGTAATGTGTATTAGCTTTATCTCTTATTAGCTTTAAGACAAGTGCAAGTTTCATGACCCTGGCACACCATAGAAGTCTTTCTAACTGTTTCTTATTTGTTTTCTTGTTTTTCTTCTTGTCATAGTTTAGCATAATTTAATTTTGTTACCTCAAGGACGTAATATCAAACAATGAATACTACACGTGTTCTAGTGTATGAATTTTTGAGAAATCACGGCCTCTTGGACTTTGTTTATCCTTTTGATCTTGAGGAATAAGCTATAACACCGTATTATCCAAGAATGCTACGCCTCTTCTTGCGACTTTATGAGAAACCGCAACTTTTTGGACTTGGTTTATTGTTTACTCTGGTAATAAGCCACTATAATAGTATCTACGTAATGTTTTTTTCTCCAATGCCCACCATTTTTATGCTAAAATTTTTTCGTCAATTCAGGCATTTACAGGGCAATTTTGTTGGCCTCTCTTTCAGTGGCACCATATTAGGTGGGTCAACGTTGCTCCCACAGTAAGGACAGACAGTAAAGAGAAGGAAAGAACATCCATGCCTTTCCCGGGATTCGAACCCAGAACCTTTCTGATGCAAGGGCAGTTTACTGACCCCTACACAGGCCGGTCGGCTGTATCTACGTAATGTTAAAATATTATTTTTCCAATGTCCACCCGATTGACACTCGTCATTGAGGTATCAGAAGGGCAAATTTGTCGGCCACTCTTTCAGGGACACCTTATTAGGTGGGCTAGCGTTGCTCCCACAGAACAGTAAAGACAGATAGCTCAGAGAATGAAAGAGCATCCATGCCTTGTGTGGGATTCAAACCCAGGATCTTTCTGACAAGAGGTCAGTTCCCTGACCACTTAACAGTCCGGTCGATGTAATAACGAACAATGCTATGCCTCTTCTTGCATATGTTTACTGTGCCTACGTCGCATATGTGGGCTTATGAGAAACCACAGCTTTTTAACCTTAGTTTATTTTCTAGCTTTCCAGGAATAAGCCACAACAATAACAACTATGTAACATCAAACAATGCTACGCTTCTTTTCGTGCATAATTTCATGAGCATTCTCTGCATCTTGGACTTCTTTTATTCGTTAGCTCTTGAAGAATAAGCCACAACATCAAAGTTAGATCAAAAGTTATTTTCCTTAGTTGAAGTAGGTTGATAAAGTTTTGGCAGAAGGCTCTAGAACCATAAAACTTTAAATTTAGTCCAATTCTGTTTATAATAATATAAGTTAGGATGTTGTTTAAAGGAAAGAAAAAAGTCTGATGCACCTTTCGCCCTAGGTTTAAGCAGGGTTTTCTTCATCGTGGTTCCCCTGCTGATTTAATTTCAATCTGCTCATCAGGGACTTAGTTTCAAGTTGAAGTAAATTTAGCAACTTCTAATTCGTAAAAGCATCTTTCCTGCACGCTGCACTACTCTCAAATCATTAATAAAGAGCCCTACTGAAAGTTATTAATCAACTTTACCTGTGTCCATATTCAATTTGGGAGTAGAAACTCGTTATTTACTTGATTTATGAAATACCAAACACTCTATCTAATGATAGAAATTTACCGTATTTCTACTACTTAATGAATATTCACAGTTTATCATTACTAAAATTAATGAAGAAATCCTGCTTTCACGTTTGAAAACAAGAGAAAAAAAAACTAATTTTACTCTTTAACCCTAAACAAACGAAGACAACAGTAATTTATTATAAGTTCCATTCAACTATTTCTCCAAGAATTTTGAGTATCGTGTATCATTCTTTTTGGCTTCGATTAGTTATTCTTAGTTTGGCGTTTTTTTTCTCTCCATATTCTTCTCTGAAGTTTGAAGACAAATCACTTACCCGGTATTTTCTTGGCGAAAATTTCTGCTTTCGAGGCCACGCGATTTAATGAGGCCCTTAGCGTAATTTGTAAAATTGAAGAGGTTTCGAATTACTGCTTGGCCTCTCGCGCCTCCCCTAAGAATTGCCCCTTAATCATTTATCATTGTCACATGGTTCTCTTCTCCAACAACAGGTTTTCCTTCAAGAACAAAGAACTTTTCCCCTGCTCCACTGAAAATTTATCCCTTTTTCCCTCTTGCCGCCTTTTGTTATCCTCTTACCAGTCTACAGCTTTTAAATTTCGTTTAATGACTTTAATGTTGATTTTCGTTTGGACGTCGCGATTTTCTCACCTCTAAAAGACGTCGAAGGGTCTTAGTTTTTCTTTTAATTCTCTTTTAATTCACTGCTTGCTTGGATAGTTTAAATGAGTCGGTAATAAAATGTTTCATTAAGTTTTAGTTGCCTTTTTTTTGTGTTACAAAATAGTTGGGGATTAATAATTGACTTAGAGATTCTGAAGAGGACTTTTCAATTAAAAGATGAAATTTGTAAGTAGATATATACATTTTGATTACTATCAGAGAAAGTTTTAGGCTGTAAGATTAGAAGTGGGATACACCTGGTCTGTTTTGTAAGGGAGTGTTGCGAATATAGAATGAATGAATAAACAACTGCAACAAAGTAATGGAACTCAATGCATTTTGCAGTGGATGTTTTTCAGAGATTCAAAAATTGAAACTGTTAGAAAGTAGTCTCCGCTTATTACTCAGAAACAACCGATGTAACAGCTTCGAAATAATCGCAGCTTCTGAGCGGAAAGTAACGATAGGACTAGCTTGAAAATAGCTGTTGCTATTTGGCAGTAAGAAATAAACAACGACAGCATAGATCTTATACTATTTGTTAGAAAATAATGAAAGAATAATGAAGAATAATGAAAGAATTTTAGCTTTGTATACCTTACAACAGCTTGCAATTATTTAGCCCTATTAAATATTATTTGAATAACGAAGAAAATAATGTGGGAATTGTGGTTTATGATTGACATAACGCAGCTTAGAATGCTTCACTACCGTGATACAAAATTTTACTGAAGTCTCAGATATATCCTCATATAAAAAATTTGTTCCTTAAAATTAATTTTAAGGAAGTTTAATAACAGAAACTTTAACTCTAAATAGTCATGCTTGACCAACGGGTTACGATGAATAGTCCAAGAGTGTATTCGTGAGTACAGTTAATTCCACCAGCTTCAGGATTCTTTTATCATCAAGAAAGCTCAGACTGTAAAGAGTGATATCGTAACAAGAAAGCTTGGGCTATCCAGAGGCATATCGGAGCAGTTTAATATAAAGTCAAGATTCGAGATAAATGATCAAAAATACGGCTTTGAATATCCAGGGGTACATCGAATCAGGTTAAAATTCTAGATTTAGGACACTTTCCCCTTTAAGAACACTCAGACTATCTAAGTCAGATTTAGTATGTCGAAGTATTACTCTGATTTTTAAGAAGACTATAAAGACAGCGTAGCACGCACATGTTATCTTTAATTCAAAATTCAAGCTGTCTTATCATAATTTTTCAGGATATTCAGAAATATATCGGTACAAATTATCATTGATTTAAAATTCAGTATACCATGATGCTAAGATCAGGCATAGTAAAAATTTTATTGACTGTTTCTGGAACAACTTGCAATAGATCCAGAAACAATTTAGTTTTTAAACGATTGTTTTTCAAGAAGGAAATCGAAATTTGTGGTTTTATGTTTATTTTTTATTTAAATGTTAATGAAAACTATTTGGAAAAAGTACCCGCTCACCAACTGGACTCATAGAGACCTGGCGCGTAAATGATGTGAGCCACTCTATTCTATGGATGATAGGCATTTCATGTCTGGGGAGATTTTCCAACAGTTTGAGGCTATACAGTACATGGCTATAAGAATTGACTTCCAGGTGTTATTTAGAGCTGAATCAAATACTAGCAGTGAGGATGGTCGATTTAGCTAGTTACGTAACCTGCGTTTAAATTTATCTCAAGATATTATCTATTTAACCATGTGTAATTGTTTCTTTTTATTAACTTTGCACCCCTACTTAAGATGCGACATCAATATGTCTTCTGATTATTGTTTATTTTCGTTGTAATGTTTGTTTGTATTTAGTTCATTTATAAGTAATACTGTTTTCTATTTTTAATATTCTCTCTATTTGTTAAAACTCTAATTTGAAAATTTTGAATTTATTTGCTTATGTGATTGAACTGTTGCGAGCACTTCGAACTTTTGGAGTTTCCCCGGATGCCCCCTTGGTGGGGCGGGACGGGTTAAGCTAGTTATTAGTAGCAGTAAACCCGAAATTGGGTAGCCTGTTCAACGACGGTTGTAAAATAAAATAAAATCATGGCTGCTTAAGTCTCGATTTGTGATTGGCAACCAGTTGGAAGAAAAATATTTTTTCCTGAAATATTTCCGCAGAGTTACCCAGTATACCCACATTCATCTCAGTTTGTATGTACAGCATGCATCTTTGTTTGTTTCTTAGTGCATCTCAGTTGCATAATTCTCACCTCTCGAAAAAAGGGCCCTAGGTTAAACCATGAGAAACACATCCACACCCACGATTCTGGTGCCCGAATGCTTTTGGCCTGATAGTGTGTTATTTATAAATTACTTTTAAAATTATATTATATTTACAACTTAAAACAATGTCCTTTGCAATCATAGTTGGAAAAATTTAATTTTTAAATTCCGTAAGTTAAATAAGAATGTTGAGTAAAAATATGTACGAGTTGAAATATATGCTAACTATTTCATTTATCGCTTGTCTTAAAATTACTTACTTTTTTTATTTATGTTGCAAAAATTTTTGATTTAAAACTTGCGTTCATTATTATAGTTTTTTTTATAGTTCCTAATAAAAAATTCTTTCAGACATGTGTTAGAAACGGCAGTTTCAAAAGTAAATAAAGATGGAATCGTAAATTAATTTGAAAATTCATCTTCTCAACTAGTTCAAAAAATTCAGCAATTTATATGTTACGGTAGCTAGAAATGTCTTCCTGAGGAAAAAACAAAATCTTTTCTGAATTGCTTACAAAATCCTTTTGTGAAGATCTTTGTTTGACTAATTCTGAAATGTTAATTACCTCACAAACTTTAATTTTCTCTTCCTCATATGAACAATCTAAAAAATGATTATTTTTTCTTATTCGTATTTTACGTGAATTTTCTCTAAGGAAAATGAAAAAAGTTGTTGATTCAGTGCGCAGCTAATTAATTTTAAACTCTTCTTTGGTTAATTAATATTTCTTAAGAACCTTTAGGCGTGGTATGAAAATATTGTTTTATAATTAAGAAAATATAATGCTTTAAATTACTCAGAAATTTAAACATTTTATATGTTTACTGTAAAAAAAATACACTATCTCAGTAATTTATTAAATTTTGTGTATAGCTTTTTATTCCTTTTGTTTTAATCCAATATTTTTCAGAATATGTATCCTATTTGTCCAATGGTTTTTTTTTTTTTTTTTTTTTTTTTAAAGAATTAACGGGTTTTAAATCTTTGATGTAAACCGAATAAAAAATTATTTTTCAAACAATAAATTAACATTTACAAAGGTTACTACGGAATGACCTCATTTACTAATCTTTAAGTCTAACAAAGTACACAGTTTTATTTTCTTTACTATGGTATGTCCTCTACTAATTTTCAAGAGTAATGAAATAAAAGTACACCCTTTTGCTTTTGTTACTACAGATTTTTTTTTCGCTTGCTAATTTTTAATTGCAACACAAAAACACACACTCTTATCGTTGTTAATGAAATGTCCTTATTTATTAATTTTCAAATGTAAAAAATTAAAAAAGTACTCTTTTTTGCTTTCGTTACTATGGAATATCCATTTTTAATTGGTAAAATTCGTTTCAATTTGTGTTACTGTGCAAGTTCGAAATCTGGTAAAAGTCCACATTTACTTACAACGAACTTGTTCCTTTAGGCATGTCCTTTCTGAAAATTCCATTTTAATTAATACCGAACACTATTTCAATTTATGTCTGTCTCGAAGATTCTTCCCTTTTGAGACAATTTAAATAAAATAAATTTGTTGGGAAAGTATTGCCTCATCTGTGAAAAAACCATCCCATTAAATCTTCTAATAATATCATCACCGCTGTACTGATTTGTATCGGAAATAAAGGGTACTATTCACAATCGATTGAGACAAACCATGAGGTTTTTAATCCATTGAAATTTCTTTTCCATATTAGGTTACAGAGGAATCATCTACCTTACAAATTTTCAACTGCAACGATGTTAAATAACGGATTTTCGCAATTCTGGAATGTCCGCGTTTACGTTTTCAAATTTAACGAAGTAGTAAAAGTTATCATTTTTACTCTTGTGCCTATGAAATAACCTCATTCACTAATTTTCAAATGTACCAGAGTAAAATGTAAAAGTAGTTACTTTTACTTATGGTGCAACTGAATGTTCACATTTACTAATTTTCATATGTAGAGATATTAAAGTGAGCACTATTTCTTACTTTTGTTTCTACGGAGTGTTCTAAATTTTTACTCTTGTGTCTATGAAATATCTTCATTCACTAATTTTCAAATGTAACGGAGTAAAATGTTAAAGTAATTACTTTTACTTATGGTGCAACTGAATGTTCACATTTACTAATTTTCATATGTAGAGATATTAAAGTGAGCACTATTTCTTACGTTTGTTTCTACGGAGTGTTCTAAATTTTTACTCTTGTGTCTATGAAATATCCTCATTCACTAATTTTCAAATGTAACGGAGTGAAATTTAAAAGTAATTACTTTTACTTTTAGTGCAACTGAATGTTCACATTCACTAATTTTCATATGTAGAGTGAGCACTATTTCTTACTTTTGTTTCTACGGAGTGTTCTAAAATTTTACTCTTTCTGTCTATGAAATATCCTCATTCACTAATTTTCAAATGTAACGGAGTAAAATGTAAAAGTAATTACTTTTACTTTTGGTGCAACTGAATGTTCACATTTACTAATTTTCATATGTAGAGATATTAAAGTGTGCACTATTTCTTGCTTTTGTTCCTACGGAGTGTTCTAAATTTTTTTTCTTCAAAAGTAACGAATTAAAAGTGCACACTTTTATTTTCGTCCACATTTACTTATTGGTTTAGAATGGAATGTCCACTTTTTTATATTACCTTATTGGATTAGGGTTGAAATACCCCCCTTTTTCTATCTTAAATTACTGTTGAATCTTCTACCTTACAAATTTGCAACTGTAACGTTGTTAAAGTACAAACTTTCCCTTTCTAACTCAGCAATGTCCTCATTTACTTCTGAGTTTGTACTAAATACTATTTTAATTTATATCTGAAATTCTCGCCTCGAATGTCCTCACTTTCTGCGGCAATTTCCATAAAATAAATTTGTTGACAAAGCATTGCCTCATCTGAGACGAAGCCATCCCATAAAATCTTCTAAACATCATCACCGCTTTACTGATTTGTATCCAAAATAAAGGGTCTTTTCCACGCCATTCTAATGCAGGGAATGATGAAGTGATATAATCAACTTTAACCCTTTTCTCTTTTCTCCTGATCACTATGAATAGTTCACGTTACTATTCACAATCCATTGAGATGCACAAATGTGGTTGGTGGTCCACTGAAATGACCCTCTTCCCGTTCCCTTTCCATCATTATGCAAACGAAACGACTGAAATAGATCATTAAAGAATGGGGTCTGATGGGCAGAAAATTCTCTTGTGCCTTTGTTTCAGATGAAAATATATAAATTAATATCTGGAATGCTTTGCTGTGATGGTATTACCTTAGCTTTTGGAATGCATTATTTGTTTGGAATATTGTTCTTTCTGTAATTAATATATTACCTTTCTCATTTTGAGAATGGAAACTCGTTTTAATGTTTGGATGGTGCTTCATAAAATTTTCAGGAATGTTTATTCTGAATTACTTTTTGTATTTAAATATAGGGAATCCACTGCTTTAATTTAAAACATTAACCTTGAGTCGTTTTGCAATCAGGAAAGTTTTGCAATTATCTTTGCATAGACATAATAATCTAAATGCTTAAGGTAACAATATACTTAAAATTCAGTTTTTTCTACTAACAGTTTTTTTAAAATAATATCTAATGTTACGTTTATGATATCTAATGTTTGGGTAACGTCAAAAGGAAAGAAAATAAATAGACAAAATAAAAGTTACTTTTAAAAAATATAAAAATTCCACAATAAATATTAAAAACCTCTCCCCTATCATTTAATTAAGAAACAAAATCGACTGCATAGTTTCTTAGATTACGTATAAACTGTACTGAAATATATTGTTTTAAAATCTGTACCCCAACTCTTACAGGACAATGTATTTGCTTCCATAATTCCTTCACAACTCAAAATAGGCGCTTCAACTTCTTCAGTAATAATGTAGTCGCTATAATTTCTCTAAAAGTAATTTATTCGTTAGGAAATCCTCAAAAAGCTATGCAGTTCCTAAAAAGGCAATATAGTCGATACAGCTCCTCCAATTAAAATTAAGAAAAGACATGAGAAAATATTAATTTTTAGCAAAATGAGATTATTCAGCATGAAAATTGCCTAAATTCAAGATACAAAAGATAACATAATTCAGTAACTATTTATTGCTAAATTTTGCCCCCGTGAAGAACGTCAAATACGTCTAAGAAAATAAATTTTTTACAAAATTTTTGATTGATTTACGACAAATTAACTACAAGTCCTTGAAATTTGTTACGATAAATCAAACTACTACGTCGGTCGTCACTAATTCGAATGCAAATTTTTCATATTTAAAAGAACCAATGCATATTATGTTTTATTTCAATAAAAATAATTTATTAACTACTAAAATAGAGAAATGAAGTTTCAAGAGATGAGAAAAAATAAAGTAAAAGGGTTGTTTGTTGTCGTTGGGGGTGGCGCGTGAGAACAATCATTATACCTCTTGTCTTTCATCCAGATACAAGATTTGGGAGGGACCTTCTCCTGAACATCCCCACTTTTCTCTCTTTTGAGGATCCATCAATCGATCCCAACACCCAGAAGGGGATGGGGAAGAGGATTCATTCCTTTTAAATGGAAGGGTAGAAAAGAAGATGCTTGACCATTACTCAGATTTTTTTTTTTTCCGACCGCTTTTTTTTTTTCCGTTAAAGCAAATAAGGCATAGGTTCTAAACATTTTAGTTTTATGTGGGAGATAGCCTAATAAAGATGCTTTTGTAATTTATAATGAACTTTCTTGTGAGTGTTTATGTATTTATTCATTGATTTTTTTTTCATTATTGATGAAAATTTTTTTTTCGGCAAAAGAATTTTCTTAAACTGTGCCAATAAAATTTTTAAAAAAGTGTGTTTAACCATGAGAACGCCAAATTTTTACTTATACTTCATTTTTTTTCTTCGAAAAGATAAAGTAATTATTTTACTGCAGCATTCAGACGAGGTAAGAAAGACTTGTATTTTCTTTTGTCTACATCTTACACGGATGGTCAACATATAGTAAGTTGCTTTCAATTACGGTAATATGTAGGTCAGTTGTTTACAAAAGGAGTTCCGCGGAATACTAAGGTTCCGTGAAAGGGCCACAGGGACTTAGCAAATGAGGACTCCTATGAATTTTGAAAGTCATAGTTACATTCATAGGAAATCAATCATCATTATTTATTTATTATTTTTGTTATTTTTATGAAATTAATATAAATTCCAAAGAAAAACTACTTAACAATAATTTTAAAAAAATTAATATGAAAATGAATTGATTAAATTATGAAAAAGACATGCAGGTATTGAAATATGCGTTATCGAACTTTCCAATTCAAACTAAAACAATTAATTTCTATAATAAAGAAATAGGCTTCCCTATTAACCAATTTCCAATATTTATAATAGTTCTTTTTCAATTTTAAAATTTAATTAAAAGCTGATTTTTAAAAAGATTAGGTGATGAAAATGCAATTTAAAGATATTAAAACGATGAAAAAGTGAAAATAATTGAATTTATATGAAATATTTTCAACATATTTAGTTGTTTTTCTTTAATTAATTTTTTCCGTATTTCTAATGAGCATCGGAGTTCTGCCAAAAGAAGGTCGACTTTTTAGGGTTCCATAGTCGAAAAAATTGGGAACCGTCCATCACCGAATCTCTATATTTGAAAAAAAGAAAAATGGAATTTGGTAATATTTAGGTCATATTTCAATCCATACAAATATGAACAAAAATGGAATTTGGTAGTATCTGGATGATATTACTCTTTTTACAAAATGAAACAAAATGAAATTTGAAATTTAGTAATATTTTACTTCATGCAAAATGAAACAAAAATGGAATTTTGTAGTATCCAGGTCACATTTCACTGAATACAAAATGAAACAAAAATGGAATTTTGTAGTTTCGAGATAATATTTACCACCATACAAAGTTCTTATTTTCTAGAAATTCATCAAGTTTGGTGAATGATAGTTGCCGAGGCAAGGCTTTTTTTTATGCATAATACGCTTTTAACAAAACGCTCATCAATTCCAGCTAATTTCTAATTCACCTGATGGTTAAAACATTTGACAAAAAATAAAGTATTGTTCTTTTAATCTTTCAGATGGACACACATTTCATAACACAATTACCGTAATTAGTTTTATACACAAGGCAGCAATGTAATATGATTTTCCAAGTATCTGTCGATATTTCTTAATGATTAGATTAAGGAATCGACCTTGCTAGAAAAGTTCCAGAACTTAACATATTTATCCCAAATTGGGAATAAAAGGCTTTTTTTCCCTCCATTTTATCCCGTTAATGTCAAGACCATCGTGTTTCGGGAATCTACCTTAAGCCCAAGTTGTCTGTGGAAAAAGCCGTCCATTCCTTTCCAATTGCTTAAAGCTCATTTGTACAACATAATCCTGTATTGGATCTGGTCAAGAAATTGGGTGATTTGGTCATCACTTTTTATGTATTTAGGTTCACCTGGCTTAATTGATTTTGATCCAAATTAGATATTTTTTTGTGTGCCTATTCATGATTTGTTCTAGTGACAGTCAGTTTAACTACAGCTGTTTTTATTTTAATTTTGAAATGATTATTATCATAATAATAACCGTTATTTCTTTTGTTTCGTTATATTGATGAACAAAATTAAACGAATTTCACTTAAATAGTTCGATGGGCAAATATTTTCTCACTTCCAGAAAAATCTGCCATTCGTAACAACTTTAACCTCTTAACGATCGGTTAATTTTCAAGAAAACGGTCATAAAAGTGCCTATTCTTTTGGCTTTTGTATTTGTATTACGTATTTGATTAGTGCTGCAACTAGTTTAAAATAAACTAACTATCTACAACCACCTTAAAAATATCCTAGTCCTGCCATCCGGTGTGTAAAATGAGAAATAAAATGTTTTCCGAGCAAAAGAAATGAATTAGTTTTATTTTTATTGGCGCGTTATTACTGAATACTGGAGTCAATATCACGGGAGCGAGAAATAGAGGGCGAAACCTCACCCCGTCATTTTCACGGGAGCGAGAAGGAAGGGGTTAATGTGTTAAATAGAATCATATTTCCGTTAATGTTGATCCATTGTTTTGCGTAATCACGTTTAAGAAGTACTTTAATCTGGTTCAACTTAGCAGCAAATTAAGGTTGCAGAATATTGATTTAAGGCAACGTTCTTTAACAGCAAGGGTTTAATGGTGCTAGTTTTTATATAGTTTTTCCATTAATGTGAATTTTTTTTTTAATTATTGTTATTATATCCGTGGTCATATATATATATTCTCAATGAAAAAATGATCATTAAATGTAACGGAATGGACGCTATAGCATATGAATGTTTCTTGAAAAAGTGAGTGAATGAAGGGGAGAAAACAGCAAGATAAGAAAAGCGAATCATTGAATAAATAATTCGACAAAAATGGAGTTGACGAAGCAGTAAATCATTGTATCTGTAAATCCAGTAATAAATATTAAAGAAAAGTTCCTATATCTATAATTCGGTGTATAGTAGTTATGTCTCCTTTCTTTTTCCTTTTTTAAATTTCATATTCATTTCAATATTGATAAAGCTTGCTATAAATGATTCCTAGTATGGCAAATGAATAAAGGAAGAAAAGAAGGGAAGAGCAGCCATTAACTGAATTATTGAACCGGTGATTTGACAAATCGATGTTTGAGCGAAAGGATGAATTTTACGAATCTGTAAATCGGTGAATCAGATTGTAAATGAAAAAGAAAGTTCCTAAGCGATTTACAGATTCAGGATTTTACGAATCTGTGAATCATATTGTAAATAAAAAAAAGTTCCTAAACGATTGACAGATTCGGAAATTTTACAAATCTGTTAATCGGTGACTCAGATTGTAAATAAAAAAAAAAAAAAAAAGTTCCAAAATCTATAATTTGTGACACGTCAATGAATGGTCTCATTTTTTTTCTTCAAATTTTATATTTATTAAAATATTAATTAAAGTTAAAATTCCCGGTTCATGAAGCGTGGTTTTCGTGAGGTTTAAAAAACTGTCCTCCATGTTATCTTTTCCCTCCTCTTTCTTTTCTGGAACAATTTAAGGAATTCCAAAAAAACATACTGCCGAAAATTTCCGCTTTGAACCTTGAGGAACTACGACTTCAATATTTACTAAATTTAAACATCACAAACCTATCTTTCTTCCGGTATATCCTCGGGAAATTACTTTTCATATCTCGAATCTTTTTCTGTGTGAAAAACGAAAGAGAAAGAAACACACCGGAGAGCGAACGGAACAAAAGATGTAGGTGTTCAGGGGGGTGACGGGAAGCGTTCCTCTCATAACTACGGCAACCAGCATCGTCTGCAAAATCTAATCAAAACAGTATTACCCTTATGGCTATCCATAAAGAGGAGGTCGGGAATTTTTAGGAACTTGCAGATTAAATTTCTGAAATACCCTTGCCTCGTTTAAGTAAACCGGACGTCTTTTTGGAATGCGGGGGTTTTCGAAGGGGGGGGGCATATGCCGAGTTACATATTTTGGTCGGTGTATGCATAAAGAATTATGTAAATTTTGTGTCAGTTATTGGATGGTATTGGAAAGTTTGTGAAAGTATTTTTTTCCCTATATTTTGATACTTTTTCTTTAGTTTCTATTTCGTTTTGCGTCTTTTTTTTTTGTTGTTGCCGTTGCTGTTTCTAATGCTTTTGAAGGTATTTTATGCAACCGGAGTTTTGTGGGAAACTTTTGTATGATTTAAATTTGAATTGAATGTTAGAAGAAGAAGATATCTTGTTTCCTTGATAAACTTCTTTATAAATTCTGAGAAAATATTTGAAAGAAATTGTTACAATTGAAAAAAGTAAAAAAAAGAGAAAGAAAGGAAGAAAAAAAAGGTTGGAATTGTGGCCTGTGGGTGGTTTTTAAAGAGCTGTTGGAAGTTTTCTGAAGGTTTAGAAAGTCTTGCAGCAGAATATAAATTATAAATTTAAAAACTGAATAAAGCAGGTAATATAATAATTTTATAACTATTCTGAGTTTGTAACTGTTATACAAGACAGTTTTTTCATAATTTTGCTTTTATTTAGTCAGCGCCCTCTATGCGAATTATGGAAATAGTGCGAAATGTCACTATGAAGAACAGCTACAGTTTCATGTAGATTTTTTTTTGATCTAATTGTTATTATTTAAAAAAATATTTCAACACTGCATTGTCTAGACTCATAAAAATTTTCAAAAACTGAATTCATTGATTTTAATAGTTTTCGATACGGTGGGAAAATATAACCGAATTTTAATTATTAAAAATATAATAATTATACATTAATTATAAAGATTTTATTTTAGATATAGCAAATAATATCTTTATCTTTTGCTATATCTAAAACAAAGATTTATTTTAGATATAGCAAAGATGTTGTTTAAAGAAAGATTTAACTGAATAATGACTGAACATGAATAAATGTTGTAAACTCCCAGTAGTTGAGAAAATAGACATATTATTCGCAAAAAAGCGGTATTTTATGCGACAGCTATAGCATTCGAAAAACAGCCTTAAATATTTAAACTATTGATTCGTTCTAAAACTCAGTTATATCTTAAGAGAACGCCACATCGCGGATGCAAATTCTCTTCCTCCTTCATTACTAATTTAAAATTTAAAAGAAAGAAAAAGTAAAATCAGACAAACTTAGAATAAGTTATGAAGTTTCAATAGCTGAAAAAAATACTTCAAAATATTAAAGCGCAAACAAATTATTGGAAGAAAGCTTCCCCGTTGCACAGTGGGCCAGCATCCAAGGTTTCGTGACCGAAATTAGTATTTCGATAAAATTTGTATCAAAATTTGAGGGTTTTTATTTAGGGGTTTTTATGTGCAGGTAAATTGAATTCATAGTTCAAATTAATACACTAAAAATACCCCAAAAAACAAAATGGCTGCTGAAATATGGTGAGCAAAAATANTATAGCAATGAAAACATAATAATTTTCGTAATTTTATATTAAAAATGAAAAGCAAATTATATTTCCGAAGTAATATTACAAAATAACGTGAAAACATGAAAAAAAAAAACATAATTTTTGTTTTTGATGTATTTAGTCCATCTTTGCAATACGGACAAAATGGGGCGGGTTTTTTCGAAAAAAGAAACATCAAAGAAGAAAACAAAAAAGAAGTTTTGCTAATTACCTCATAGAACTTTTTGGAACTAAGTTTCTAAAGTCATTGAAACATTTTAAAATGTCAAATGATAAGAAATAAACTATAAGTTTGTCAAGAGTATTAACTAATCCAACAAATTGAGAAATTGTACTATAATTTCAGACTAATTACTCTGATAAAAATGTAACAGTAAGATGAAATTCCTATATATATTTCTGAAATAAAAATTTAAAAGTTACATTTAAAAAAATAAAAATTAACGTTTTTTTCATTACATTGTACTCTTGTTGGTCCAAAAAGTAAATTATAATGTTCGGAATGATTGTGAATGCTTAATTTGGGCTGTATTAAAACTGCCTACGCATATTTTAGCTGAAAATTTAATTTTTGACTTTTGGCCAAAGATCATGGTCTTCTGGCCTAGAGTGCGTTGCTTAGATCCTAAGTTATAATCTCATAATTTATTTTCACTTGAAAATTTAAATTTTTCTTCTCAGTATTTGAAACTTCATCACTTCGTCTAAGTTTGTCGGAACTCATTTTTTCTACACTTTAAATTTTAACTTAGCCATGAAGTTTTTAAATACTGAAATGAAATTTTTAAAATATCAAAATGAAAAAAAAAAAAAAAAAAATGGAGAAATTCTCTCCCAATAGCTCTTGCAGTTTGAAGTTTTGAATTTTTTTTCCCGGCAATTGAACATAGATTACTCTAGGTTTGTCTAAATTAACTTTTTCTTTCTTTTAAATTAGCAATAGCTGCGAAAGAGAATTTGCGACGAATAGTTTTTCCCATACTATAGCGTCCTCATAATGGTAAGATTGCAGATAAAGTTTAAAAATATATCTTTGCTTTAAGTTTAAGGCATAAATTGAAAATTCTTTATTATAATTTACTAAATTATCTAAATTATAATTAACGCATTATTTTATGATAAGAAATCTGTATTAAATCTGCATAAAAGAAATCTGTATTAAAAATATCTATTGATAAATATACCTATCGTACTAGAAATAGCATTTGATCATTAAAATTAGTTTTCTCATTGTAATTGTAAATACTAGAGACCCGGAGCTAAATATTTGGATGTTCCAGCTCTATGCCCAGATTATCTAAAGCTCAGACCCGAGCAATTTTGTTATATATTTATACAGTTAGGAGTTTCAGAATTTTCAATGAACTTTTCAATACAAAAAGGAATATTAAAATAATAACATGATCATCAATCAAAGAAAATACAAGTAGTGTTGATATGTATATCTCACGCAGAAAATGAAATTGCAAATTGGATTTAATTCACAGTTGAGCTATTCGTTCATTCTTAACCCCTTGGGGACGGGTGATTCATAAAAGCATTCGAACAAAATCAGAACCAGGATGTAAATAAATAAAAAACGGCAGCTTAAATGTAGGCATTGCTAATTTGACAGACTTTGCTTTTACTTTAATTACTGCTTGTTTAATCATATATATAATCAATGTTAGCTGAAAGTATAGCTAAATAATTTTATTTTGAACTAAGTAATGGTGAATTAAATAACTCAAACAAATATAACCCCGCCCACAAATAAACTACTGAAGAACTACTTTGATTACCAGTTTTATCTTCTTACCCTGATTGATACGGTTTTATGTTGGCACGCATTTGTGTCAGTCGGCGCGAAAGAGTTAAGAAGAAAATTGAATAGATTAAATCCTCTTTTATATTTGATTTTAAATTATTATAAATGCTTTTTAATGCTTAGTCTTCCTACAGCAACTGGGCTAACGGGCAATGCCATATTGCAATGCGGTAGGCCTCTTGAATGTCTGTAGGATACAATGAAATTGCTGGAACCCTGGAGCTTCGGAAAAATTAGTTCCCCTGCTCTAGTGAAAAGACAGTTCCGAAGTGTTCCGGGTCCTTGGCGAATATTATGTGTCATTTGGTAGTACCAATTCAATGAGTAATATTGCTAAAATATCAAAAATATTCTTCATATTCTAACTAACTAAAGTTCTACTATTCTGTTTTACGTAAGACATTGAAATAAACCTTATTTTTCATTCTAATATTTGCCTTTCTATTTTCACTTATTTAAAAAAAAATTATTAAATGAATTGGAAGTTAATACCATTATTTAAGCTTGTTTGCAATTAAATTTGTTAAAAATTTTAATTTAACATTTCTTTTTTTTAAAGTGTTGACTTACAAGCCCATTTATTCCAAGACTGTTTTTCCGCGGCTTTTTTTTATTATTTTTTTTACAGTTTTTCCCCTGTGGAAGAAATTTGCATTTCCTGATTTTTAAACCTTTTAAAATGAACATTTGTTATAATAGTTCTGCAGTCGTATATATTTTGCTCGGACATTTTAAGGTATGTAAATTGTACGATCTATAAAAGATAAGAAAGAATGAAATTTCCATGATATTTCACGAATCATATTGAAAATGGAAATTAGTCAAGATTAAAGCAAATATTAAAGTACTGCTTAAGCTAAAACCTTTCCTACAGGAAAGAAATGTCTTGGTTCCAATTATAAATCAAGTAAACTGAATATATCAACCTTTAAGCTACACTGTTTTTAATTCCTTTTTAGCTGAAGCTTAAAAATCCGAAATTTAATTCAAAAATATCGCCCCAATAAATAATTTTTAAGTGAAATACCTCCTACATCAATTCTTAAGAAATGCGGAAAAGCTTTCCTCCTGAAAGCCTCACGTATTTTAAGAAGAAAGCGAATATCCGGTAGCCAGAAAGAAATCCTATCTCACCCAAACAAAAGATAATACATAAAAAAAGAAAGCTGATTTGTTATTCTGAGTGTGAAAATTAATCTCTTATCCTTTGTTTACTTCTTTAAAAGTCTTTACTCCGTTTCGTTGGGAGGTCAAAGAAGGGAAAGTCAATATTTTCTTTGGAATTGAAATGCAAATCCTTTAGTGCCTGAAAGATTTTTATCTGCTTTTTGGCGTTCTGGATCCAATAGTATTCATTTGGCTCCACTTTTGGTGTATTTTTCACAGCATGCTGTTACTGCCCCCAGCCGCTATTCTTTTTTTTTGTTGCTCCATTTGCTTTTCTTGGAACTTTTGTAATGCGAAAGCCATGTTAATGTTAAAAGGCAAATGTTATGATTCGGGATTTATGCTGAGCTAGGGAATGGGGGTGGGTCGGAAAAAACAGGAGAACATTAATTTTGGGAACGAGAGCTTTTCTCAGGAGTTGAAACGTGATGTCGTGTTTAATGGTGCGTCGTTTGGTGTAAGCGATATCGTTCGAAAGCTTGATTTCCTGATTTGCTTTGGGTTTTAAATGTATCTGTCGTGTTAGGTTAATACTAAAATGTGCTTTGTAAGCTGAAACGTTTTCTTAAGTATCAGCATTGTCTAACCTCGATTCTTTTTATGCTTGAGTAATTTTATGTTGTATAACGTATAAACAATGGTTTTTTTTAAAGTTATTTAGTCTTTTAGTAACCCTATATGATGTAGGTCTTAAAAATAAAATTCTATGACAATAAACGACTTCTGAAAATTTTTAATGTTTGCTACACAATCGTGTCATTTTTTTATTTACTTATGTAGTTTTTCGAAACAAATATTAGAACTTTTTAGGAATAACAGCGTGGGAAATTTGCATAAATTACGCAACAATCTTTCAGTTATAAACTCTGTAAAGAATCTTTTAGTTACCCTATGGTTAGTATTAAAAAAAAACTTTCATATACTTTTATTTTAAATAAAAGTTGTTAAAAAATGCTACACAATTTAGTAGTTTTCAGTTGCAGGTTACTTTTAAATCTTCTTAGAAGCAATATTTCGACTAATTTTGTATTGTATTGACGCTTTTTTTTGTTGGCATTAACAGTTTTTTATGTGCTGGTTATATAGAGAATCACTCAGTTACCCTCGGGAAGTAAATCTCAAGAAAAAAGGAGATGGGATGGGGATTCATTACAATCGAATTTTTTGTAATTTGCTGAATTCTTTTGAATTCATTATTTTCACTATTTTGTATAGCTATTTTAAATAAACATGTACTTTTATAAAAATTATCAACGATTGCTATAAATTTGTATCCGTTTTTCTGTATTAATTAACGTATAAATTAGATGGAAAAATATTATTTTATATTGTGGCGTTTGAGTTCTGTTCTTTTTAGTTTTGTATTCTTAAGATACTACACATTTTTCAAATTGAAAACTTTTCACTTGGAATTTTAGTTGCATAAAACGTAGAAATACTAATATATGAGATTTTTTATCGACTTAACCCCGTTGGTGTTTTAAAAAATATTGATAAATTGCCTCAAAAGTTTACCCTCAGTGTTTAAAAGAATTGCGAAACAAAAAATTTGATGAATAAATGAAAACTTGTCAAAGACGATGACTTAAAGGTTTGCGAAATGGAACTAAAAAAGATAAGACTTGAACAAGATATTCATTCCTTAATGTTATTTTATAACCGTCGTTGAACAGCCGACCCAATATTTTGGGTTTATGACTATTATTGATCAACTCAGTGGCCTCGTAATTTTGAACCCATTCCAGAAGACAAGGGAACTACTGAATCAACCATTTACCTTTGTGGAGGACTTTTTGATGGAACTAACCAGCATTTGCGTTACATGGAGGGGAAAACCACTAAAACCTCCCACGGTTAACCTGATTGTAACTCTCTAACTCCTGATCCGTCTACCACTGACGATATTTTACGTCAACACTGTGATCGGTGCGTGCCAGGCGCAGAATTTGTTTCAACCTGCCATTGCTGGGATTCGAACCCGGTTCACCTCATTGGAAGGCGAACGCTCTATCTTCTGAGCGACCACGACTCTCATTCTTTAATTGATTCTATGATTCTTTTTCCTACAGAGCTGACAATAACTGTGAAATTACTTATATTTCCAAATCTAACAGCTGAAGAAAAACTACTTATGGAAAAAAAGCGTCAATAGCTGAAATTGACAAACTTTTAGGAAAGTTATAGAAAACAAGTGATTTTTTTTAATGTTTTATGTATTTTATTTCTTTCTTACTATATCTTAATCAGAAATGTTTTATAGTTAGAATTTACATCTGTTTTGTTAACTAATAATTCGTTTATACATAATTTATTACTTTGTTTGAAGAAATAAATAAATAAAATGAAATTATTTATTTTGAAAATCAACTAGTATTCTTATAATTCAAGCTTTATACGTGAAAAAGAAAACATTTCTTTCTTTTTTCTTATAGAGACAGTCATAAAAATTTGCCCAACAATAGCACCATAAAATATATTCATAGATTTTGTTGAATATCCCTGTTTCTTAAAAAATCACTCTCCTAAAAGATTCTTTTATTTTGCTAAAGCAATGCATCTGTATGTAAAACAATATAAGGCTCGTGATTGTTTCATGTATAGCAAGAGAAATATTTTTCTGTAAAAAAAAGGAAACAGTTTTCAGGTATTTTTTAAAAGAAGACAGTAAGCTGTATACTTTAATGCTTTATAGATTTTGATTTTAGACACCACTAAAAAAATATATAAAAAAAATTGCCTTGAAATTTTAATATTTTCCCTTAACTCTTTGAATTTTGTTTTCTCTTTTGTATATGAACCATTATCAGTAAATTATCTACTGTAAATTAAATTTAAATAAAATATTCTCGTGATAGTTTTACCCCATAAGATTCTATTATTGATATTTAGGTCTTATTATATTGTGTAATGATATTATTCTATAGTTTTTAGACAATATGTGTTTACTTCACGAGATTCTGTCTCGAATAATCAGCAGATTTGCACAATGTAATCTTTCGATAGTTTAGCTTTTTACTATTCTATATTATAATGTGTTGACATCACGATATTCTGTCTCGAGTAATCAGCAGATTTGCATAACATAATCTTTCGATAGTTAAGCTTTTTACTATTCTGTATTATAATGTGTTGACATCGCGAGATTCTATATCGATATGTTGGCACTAAATAACGATTCGTCCAACGATATTTTGACATTTTCAGTTCTTGTATTGCGATATTTTAACATCACTGTTGTCTGCCTCCACATTATTATTTTTTTTTTTTAGAATTGTTATATTTTCTCATTGTTATTTTAGTTTTTATATTTTTAACAAGCGTTAGAACATTATTGAATTTTTATAAATGATTTTGAATACTGAGGATAATTAATTAACTTGGTAATATTTTTGTATTATATGCATTGTGCATTTGTTGGATTTATTTCTAATTTTTTCTTTTTTTATTTTAGGTAAGTCTTGTTGGAGTTTTCTTATTACTTCTGTTGTAGAGTAAGCAAATTTTAATTTGATGATTAAGTAAATACTCAATTAAATTTCCTAATTGTTTAAATAATTTGTAATTCTTTTTTTGTAGATACACTTATGCGATATAATGATACATCTAACTACTACTAGTAAATTTGAAAATAAGCTCTGATTTTTATATTGATTAATTTCTGAAAATGACTAATAACAGTTAAAAAGGGTAAATACAATGCTAGTTCCTGTAAATGAAAAGAAAAAAAATATATGCGAGCAAATATTTTAATGATTTAACTGCCAAACATAATTTGACTATTTTAATTGAATTAATAATATGAATTTTATCATAATGCTATAATAATGTCTTTTTTGCTGATTAATTATTAATTTTTTTTTCTTACTTTTGTCAAAAAGTGGAAGAATTTGGTTGAATTGTTCTTCAGAAATTGTGCTTTGATTAAATATATAAAGCCTTTATTTATCGCAAATAATAGCACTTAAAAAACAACTGAGTTATGTGATGTAAATTACTCCACCAATTTATTTCCTTTCTTAGGTTTATAGGGAAAAGAACATGCGCACATTAAAATGCTGTAGGCATTTTTACAAATTATAATTCAAAACAATTGATGTTCAACCATTTAGCGAGAGTTTTAAAGAAGGCTGAAATAGCAAAAATGGAAACGTTATGCTACAAAATAAATACCCGTGTCCCCACAGATTTATTTACACATCATTCAAAAATAAATAGAATAGAATACAAATTCCGAAAAAAAAAGTTAAAGCATTAGTACTTAATTATGATTAGCATTTTGAGAAGAATTCAAATGAGAATAAAAATGCAATACTATTGTTATAAATTCCTTCTCAAAATGCTTTTAAGTCTTAAACATTAGTGTGATTCGGTTTCATTTTGATAAAATAGAAAATATCGTCAGTACAATTTGTTGAAAACTTGCAATTAGAGTTCTAAATTCATACTCATTTATCTGCAGTAAGGAGTAGTGTTTTTACTTAATAACAATGTTCCAACAAAAGTAAAATTTGTTTGAAGAATACCCCAGGGTAAAAGGGAACGGAATGAAAAAATACAAGAGAGTAAAAATGCTTAGATTACGATAATTATATAGCAATGTGGTTTCAAATTTATGTGTATTTGAAGAGAACTAAATACATTCGTTTTTAAAGTTTATTACTAAGTACAAAATTTTCAAGTCTAAACTTTTTTTTTAAAAATGTTAAAATGCTATGCGCCTTGTTATTTGTTATTGTGATTATAATACACACTTTTTATTTTAAAGGAATTCAGAAATATGTTTTTTATCACAGAATTTTGTTGCCGTTTTATTAGATGATCTATTTTAACGTAAAGTACAGCTATTTAACGTGCATTAAAGTACAGCTATTACACTTGACGATTTTTTTTAAAAGTAATATATTTTTAATTTAAAATTTTTATATATTTGTTAAATTTGAATTTTAATTTTGTAAGCCTATTTCATAATTTATGTTTCAGTCTTTAAGTGCAGAAATCTCAATTTAAAAAATGAAAAGTAAAAACAAACAGTTTTTATAATTTTTGTTAAAACTACTCTTAATGTTATTTATCCTTTCATCCAATTTTTATGAATTTTGGTAATTTTTTTGAAAAATAAATTTTTTTTTTAAAGACATAACCTGTTACATATAGTAATAGATACATTTTTGAACACCCTATGCCAGGAAATCAAGCAATAAGCTTGTAACTTGTATCGATTGCTTTAGCTTTAATTTTTAATAACTGCATAAAGTTTCACAAACATTGAGTAAATATTTATGGAAACATGGACATTTTTATAAAAAATAAATTTTTTTCGCCTTACATTTTTTCGTTCTAACTTTATAAATGGAAAATAGATCAATGGAATTAAACAAAATTTTGAAGCAAAATTGTCGATTTAAAATTTAAAAAAAATTCGTTGAAACTGCTCAAGTTATGAGCATTTAAGCTAGTTTTTTCATACTGCGCATGTTTCGGAAAAAAATTTTAAAAATTTTTTTATAATTTTGTAGTGAATCGTATTTGGCAACTTATAAAAATTTTTTTATTTAAGTACCTTAAAAATTTAAAAATTTTGAGCAGTTTTTGTACTTTTCAAAAGCAAGCTCAAAACGATCAGGGGACATCAATTTTTATCACAAAATTTTATTTTGTATCATAAGACAACATTTAATAACATTTGATACCTTGCAATAAACGTTTGGAAACTATACTTTGATGATATGGAGAAAGAAAACATACTTTTATGGTGGATGATCCCTCACAATGCCTGTTTCATTTTTAATAAATCTAGTTTAGTATTGCAAGATGAAATTTGTGGATAACCCCTTATCGTTCTGAGCTTTCTTTTGAAAAATATAAAAACTACTTCTAAAATTGCTTGAAACTTTTTAAATTTTGAAGATATTAAATTAAAGCTTTTATCATTAGTTGCATTCCCTATAAAATTTTGGAAAGCTTTTAAAAAATATTTCTGCTCATGCGCAGTATAAAAGAACTAGCTTAAATACTTATATCTTGCGTACTGCAATAAATGAGCAGAGCTGTAGTGTGCATGTTTTTATTTATAATGCGCCCTATAAGTTAACTAAAAAAATTCGGTTTTTTCAGTGACAAACACGGTGGTATTTCCGCTTAATAACTAACTTTCCATCTTTCATATTTATCTTTACTTCCTGCGATTGAAAAACTATTCTTCATTCTCTACGCCCCCTTTTTAAATTACCTTCTGGTTACAGCTCGATTAGTTTTATGTGACAGTTAAAGTTATGATTTCCGCCATTCGGGTTGTCGTCGCGGTCGACTTTCGCCGAAATATTGTTCACTCAATACAATAAGCGAAAGTGGACGCCAGCAAAAAAATGGACCTTACGCAATTTTCACCAAAGTTACCAAACAGTAGAAATGACTTTTTCTCTTTTTCCATTCCCTAGAAATTGTTTTTCCCTTGAACTTGTATTTCTTTTTGCCTGGTATGTCGTTGCAATTTTTCCCCCCCTTTCTCGAGATTCTGCCATATATTTGGTAAATGTAAAATTTCTTTCTTTGTCTATTGGTTTTTGCTCTCTTTGTTTTTCTTTTTTTTTTTTTGGTCGTTTTTAAGGTAGGGACAGGAATTTAATCTTATAATGCAACAAAAGAAAAAAACTGTTTGTGGAGGGGTGACCTTAAAGTTTCGAAAATACACTATATTGAAGAATAAAAATTGAATACTGTGTTCAACATTGCGTGTCCCTTAGCTGTGTTGAGGATATTTTTCCTGCAGATGATATTTTTGTGAACATACACTATGAAAATGTTATTTATTTTCGAAAATATTGTTTGGGTAATATGTTTCCTTTATACTTTGTTTTATTTTGCCTGTGTTTGTAATATGTTTTTGGATAACGTGCGTTTTTATGTTATTGATATGTACTTAAGTTTGTCCTTTTGTTTCAAACTTGAACGAAACTCGATTTTTTGCCAAATATTTTTTCCATCGAAAAAATTTTTTTCCCTCTATTTTTCGTCGATTGTTTTTTCTGTATTTATGAAAATGCTAAGAATTTTAACAATGCGTGTCGTCGCTTTGAAACTAAACCGTGGTAACACAAAAAAGCAACGGTTTTAGGAGAGCGATTTCTAACTTTTCAAGATGGTGAATCGCGCCAATGCCATAATGATTTATCTGCTCTCTAAATTAATTTTATGGAACTTATGAAAATAACACGTTGTTTCTCTAAAAGGGTGATTTTTTTTTACACAAAATGAGCCAAATATTTCATTTTTCGATTTTTTTGAGTTACTACGGTTTAGTTTCAAAGCGACGATGTGTGGAAGCGAGATGAAAAAACGGAGATTTAATCAAATCCCCCAGCTATATGATCAATTCACGCTAGATGTTAGAATAACAACTCTTGTGTTCTTTAAAGAAAGTAAGTGGTATGAAATCCTTTAACTCTTTCAGTGAAAAAAATTAAATAATATCGTTTAGATGTTATGATCAATGAAATTATTCGATTAATATTAATTATCACTTTTTATTGTTAGCAATAACCATTTAAATCGGTTTAAATCTGCATGGATGTGCAGTGGCTCTTGACCTTAAAAAACCAGTGTGGAGTATACCGGGCAATGGCACTTAATCTTAAAATAACATCACTGTAGGGTATGCCAGGTAGTGGCACTTAACGTAAAAAAACAATGTGGAGTATACCGGGAAGTGGCACTTAATCTGAAAAAGCATTAATATAGGGTATACCAGGCAAATGCTTATAGGGAAGGGGTACTTATCTTCAAAACAACATCAGTGTAGGGTACATCGGGCAATGGAGCCCGCTTCATTTCATAAATCTAATTGTTAAAAATAATAAACAGCGATTATTATCAATGACCGCATTCAATACAATAATATTTTAACTAAACGTAAGAAAGAGGTGAAGTTAAATGGTGAGATAAAAAGCAAAACATGGAGCAGTACGAATTCTGACTTGTTTGTTTCATCTTTTACTAAAACTGTTGAATGATTTGATCAAATCACTTACTTTTTGTTGGGAAATCATCCCACGGAAATGTTATTTTAATATCTTGTGCAAATTGATGATCCAGCTTTGGAATTTGAACAAATTTCCGTTTTTATTATCTCCCTACCTCACATATATTGTTAGAAATCTTGGCATTTTCTGTTTTGAATATATTAACATTTGTCTTCGAATTTAGCACACGTTTCAAAGTATTTTATTTTATAACCGTCGTTGAACAGCCTACGTCTAAAAAGGTACCATTGACTCTAATTTATTAAACAGGCAATTAGTTTTAATGTTAAATTCAAAATTTCCATCCTCGATAGTAAAATGCACAGACCATAATGTGCCATAGAAACTGTAATCAATCGTATGATTGTCTACTGTTCATCGTGATTAATGAGTTGGCTGTTCGAATTATCTGTATATTTACGACATAATTTTTCCATAATCTCTGAACGATATCTTTCGAACCCACCATCATAATGAACGCTTCCCTAGTTTCCTCTGCATCAACTAGCTAAATGCCATTCTGGCAGAAGCTATTAATAATGTGAAAGTTTGGTTTGCAGGAAAGCACAAAACCGTAGTTCGGATTCTTTAACGTACGATTGATTAAATAATTGACGCACTGACTTCATGATCACGGTTATAGAATTGACAAAACAAGCATTTTCACCTAGAATGCATCACTTAAATTGCAAATTTGAAAAAAATATAGTAATTTTTTTTATAGCAATACGACAAAAGTAGTTTATTTCATTTCGTTTTTATGTTGGAAAACTACACAGCATATCAAATTCTAATTTTCAGTTACTTGATAAAAGTTGTTTTTTTATAGTAGTTCTGCAAAAGTAGTTTATTTCATTTCGTTTTTATGCTAGAAAACTACACAGCATATCAAATTCTAATTTTCAGTTACTTGGTAAAATATAGTATTTTAGTTCTACAAAAGAGTACAATATATATTCGTAGATGCTAAAGATTTGTTACACTTCCAAAAGTCGTTTTATTCTCTCAGTCTTTCTGTGAATTTTCGAGAAATTTTTTTTTAAGGGCCATAATTAAGTAAAAACTTGGTTTATAGATTTTGTTTCAGCTATACTTTTTTTAAAAAATCGTTAAATAATTGAAAAATAAAACAGAAATTAAATATAAAATTTTGAGCAAAATTTTATAAAATTAAAGAAAAGAATGTCATGAATTTATAACAACATTCTTGTTTTCTCCCAATGTTACCTTCGAGAACGAACGGAATGTCTTTGTTAAAATAAATGAGTCAAATGAAAAAATAAATGAATAATAAACAAAAACTATCCTATTTATTTTTTTATTTCCTGCCAAATCCTATTAGTCAATGTGTTGTTAACCAAATCTTTATGCCGTAGTGCTCTTCTGACTAGCTATCAAACTTTTTCGTAGTTAAAAATTTATAGTTATTTTTTTTATTTTTTATAATACCTAACATATAAAAATAGACATTGCGTTTTTCAAAATATAAAAACAGCTTATATCTTCTTTACGATTGTCTGATATATCAATTGAATCTACACAATATTAACGGGATTTATGTGATTTTGAATATACATATTTCGAAAAGATTTTAATAATTCCATATTTCGAAAAATTCTAATAATTTAAATAATAATTTTTCTACCACACTATTATATTTTTATATATTTTAACTTATCCTATTATAATTTGATTTTTGCATCTTGCACAACTAGTGTTCTCGCCCTACCTCATAACACCTGTTTCTTACTTATCTCATTTTCTTGATCAAGCTTGTTCCTCTTCTCTTATTGGTTAAACTTCGTTTTTTATTATGGATGGTTGACTTTGTGAAACTAAACACAGATGGCGCTAGGAGTTAAAATTCGTCGTAAGTCTTCCGGGTTACTACTTCCGAGTGATTTTTACACCCAAAAACTTGAGAAAGCGCTTATCCAATATTATTATAATAAATTACTGGAAACTCTTATGAATGGTAAAATCAGAACAAAAACTACGATGATAAAATTTCCTAGAATATTAAACATGTTTACATATCACCTCACCTAGTAAGCATAACATAAGCGTAGGAATACAACAGGAAGTTTTACATTTAGTCAACCATCCATTGTAACGCGTTTATTTCGTGCTCTCTTCTGTTACTTTGTGTTTTAACGCCGTGCAAGGTTCTTGTTTATGCAAACAAAACTATAGCATTTTTTTAAATGCCACTGTCTGTGCTTTATTCGCATATTAAATGTTAAAATAGCTCAGATTTATGTAAGCTTTGATGAATTTTAAGACATTAGTTTAATGCTGAGAGGCTTGTTTAAATATATTTGAAATGAAATAAAATATAGATATCGTTGAAATATTTTCAAATCCCTAAATAATTACAAAACAAAGTAATTTTTCCTTTTAAGGTAACTGAAATAAACTTATTAATTTTTCAATTTATCCTTACAGCTTTATATTCATTAAATTACCCCTAATTAACTTGTATTAATTTAATTTTTTTAAATATACTGTACATCAAAATAAGTTTTTAAGTATTTTTATCTTCCTTTGAACATTTCAATCAACCACCGGTTTTTTGAAAGTTTGAAAAAAAAAATTACCATATTCTGCTAATTTGGAAATTCGGCATCCATTAGTACGGTGCATTTCGATAAAAGAAAAACATTCCCTAGTTAAATAAACAACAATGAGGCGAAACGGGAAAAAAAAAACGGGATTAGTTCCCGTAGGAACTAAACACATTAACATTTACGTCATTAAGCGCATACAGTTTCTCTTTTAATTAAGTTAATGCATAAACAAACTAGCGTCTTAAGTGGGCAGAAATTGCCCTTACCTTGGCTGAAATTTCGCCTTACTCTGCCAAATGTTGCAGTATTTTTAAGGTAAAAAGAAAATTATGTTTTATGAGCGAACTAATACAGTTAATTAATGAAATGATAAATGCTATATCAGTTTTGTTGCATTTCTGCAATTTTTTTCGCCGCATTTTTGAAGAGAATATTTTCATTAAATTATATCCATCCTGGTTTATTTTTGTTTTTAAAACCTTTTAGAATTTAATTGAATTTTTGGTATTTTAAGTAATTTTCCATTTGCAACGTTCGAGTATTTTATCATAATTGTAAAAAAGAGTGTTTTCTCTTTGTTTGAGTTAAGCTATCTATATTTTGACTGCTCAATTGAAATTAATATTCATTATTCTTGTTGAAGAAAATTTCTTTCCTTTTAATTTGATGTTTACAGTGCATTTTTTTAATTATTATTTAAAAAATGATTTTAAATATATTGTTTATTTTTTGATTTTTCTATCACCGATTCGCTTATCTATGGAAACTTATTTTAATTTTCGAATAAAGATAGCTTCATCATATGCTTGAATTTGTATTTAATTTTTCTTTTGTAAGTATGAGATTAAATAAAAGTGGAGGGATTTGGGCTCCATTTTGGTAAGCATATATTAAATCAAATTATTTAAAATATGACAATTTTGTCGTTGCGAGTTTTTTGAAAATATATTTTTTAATCATTATTAATTTAAATCATAAAAAAATAGATTCATTAATTTCAATTAGATAAATTTTGTTTGAAAATTTTTTGAATTGTAAGTTATACAACTTTTCATTATTTTCAATTATTTAATTTGAAATGAGAAAGTCCAAAATTCAAACAAAATCGATCAAATTGTTCTCGAGAAATTAACTTTTGAAAATATGACGCCTCTGAAGTTATATAATTCACGATCTAACTAAGTGATTAAATTTTATACATCTTGAAATTAAAAATTTCATAGTTTCAAATTATAAAAAAATTGGCGTAAGTTATTACAATAAAAAATTCTTGATAATTTAAAAAAAAAATTGATTATTAAGCAAATGTTATTATGTTCGGTTAAAAGAATTTTATAATTCTAAACGAAAAGTTTTTGATTCGTTGAAATTATTTTATAGATGACGAAATATGCAAAGTTTAAGTTAACGTTTGGATGCTTAAACTTTCTAACATTCTTTGTTCTCCATATTTTGGGGATTTTTCAAAATTTTCTATTTATACCCACTGTATCGTTAGGTGTATGAGACATGGTTACAGTTAAAGTACTACAAACACTATGAAAAATAGCGTTTTTTTTTTCTTTTCAGAAAAAGTAAATTTCTGTGTGTCCAAACTAATTAATTAGAATTATACTGCAATTCAAGCCATTAAATCTAAATCTGGTCTTTAGATGAACAGTTATTTAGGTTTTTCGGTCTTTTTTTTGGTTATTTTTTGTTTGAACGTAAGCTAGTTTCTTTGAAGTTTTTGGAAAAATAAAAAAGTGTAGAAAAACATTATAATTTCATACTTGATCTCTTATAATAACTTTTTTTTCTGAACTTTGTAGTATATTTTCTTTTCCTACATGAGAATTCTCACATTCCCCATTGAGAATTGAGGAAAAAAAAATATTGTCTAACATATGCACCGATTTTTATCGTAAATTTTATTAATTTTTCTTTTTTTTTGTTTTTGTTTCTTGAGAAATTTAGGTTTCAGTAGTTGAATCGTAAATTTTTGTGGTATTTTTTTGAAAATTAAAAAAAAAAAAAAAAAATGATGCTAAAAATTAAGTACTGGGAGACATTAATTAAGTCAAATAAAAACAGGTTTTCAAACTTGACGAAAAAGTTTTGTTTCATTTTTGTCTCGCTATGTAGGTTTTTGTTTAATTTTATTTTAAGATTTGTACTCGTGAAAATGCTATTTTGAATTCTTTTCAAACTCGGCAACTTGTGAAATGTACTACACATTTCTTCAATTAAATTTTACTTTCGACATTCTATATATATATAAAGTTATCTATTTTGATCGATTTAGCTTCAGACTTAAACTTAAGAAAATACCTTCCTTTGAAAATATTTCAATACTTACTTATATATTTATAGAATATTTTTTTTAAATACAGCGAAGTCAATTTCTGGAAATATCCTATCACTGTACCATCGTAAAAGTTTCCATTAAAAATCATTCAATTAAGCAACAATTCTTTTAATCGAAGTTCACGACTTTTCAAGTATTAAATACACCTTATTAATTTAATTTTAGCCTGTATCGTTGATTCAGTTTTTACTTAAATAGGGAAAGAAATTCTTTTTTTTTCTCCCCTTTTTTTCAGCATGGTGTCCCGTTAATTCTCCTCAATTTGTTACTCTATTTTTTTCTGTCTTTCTCACTTATTTAATCTTTCTCTCTCTCTCTCTCTCTTTTTTAAGTATATCGTTCACTCGTTTTTTTTCCCCAACTCTTAGATTTTTTTCCCTTTTTTGTTTCATTGTGTTTTTTGCTGAGTGATAAAAACTTTTCTTTGCAGATCCGGTATCGAACAAAATAAAACAAAAGTGTGTAAAAAAAAGTTGTAAGCCGTACACCGAATCTACCCCTCCCCTTATTTCGTTCCCCTTTTCTACAGTTTTCTTGGGATTTAACTGCGATGAAAGTTTAATTATATTACCGTGTCCATTTGCAAGTTTGGCCCATTATCTTATATTAGAAAGGAATGAAACTTAGGATATCCAAAAAGTGTTGTTGAAAGTTGTTTTTTTTCCCACTCTTTTGCTGTGAAGTGCAATTGGATACGTCCTTGGGTGAACATTTGTTGCGGTGTTTCTTAAAAATCTGCTTTCTTAAAAGAGGAAAGAAGAAAAAACTGCTTGGGGTGCTTTGTTAAATTTTATAAATTGGGGAAAAATAAATTAAAAAGAAGAATCTGGTTTGTAGTTTATAAAAAAGATGTTTTTTTTCCACCAAATATTTGCCTTTTCTTAAAACTTAAAACTGTATTCTGTCGTTACTTGAAATAATGCTTTTTAGCTAATAATATAGTATATTTTAAAAATCGTTGTGATTTGGTTATAATTGTCTAAAACTTTTGGGTTACGTTTTGTCAATTATTAGCCTATTGTCATCCTCCTTCTTAATTATGAAAATGTAACATGCATAGCATGATAAAAACAAAATGTCACAGTGTTGTCTAAATAAAAAGCGTTTGTAATTTGAATTTTTATTATTTGTAAAGTTACTCCAAAGCTACATTGTCTTAGCTCATAAAAATTTGCAAAACTTAGAATTATTCACTGATGATAGAGATTGTCAAAATCTCATGAACTTAACAATTTTATTTCGAAAAAAATTGTATAATTTAAAAAAAATTATTTTTTGTTTAAAAAGAACAGCAAACTTGCAAACATCACCGATTTTGCCTTTTGAATAGAAAAAAAATAAATGTGCCTTTTTAAAAAAAAAATTTAAAAAAATAAATAAAAAAAAGCACAGTTGTCAGCAATTAAATATACAACAATCCGTCATAGTAAAACTTACACTTTTCCCTCGTCCTTCTGAAAAGTACTAATTGAAAATTTTGAGCGATTTTTAGTATCAGGGGTATAATTGCCTCCCGCAGTTGTAGTTTTATTTTACTTTTTGAACAAGAGACCCAATTTTGAGTTATTGCCACCATTATTCAACTCCTTATTCTTATAATTTTGAACCCAATTCCATAGACAAGGAAACTCCTGGATAAGTACCCCCGCAGAGGTATGATTTTTAATAGGAACATGGAGAACTTTGTGACCCGAAATATTTACTTGTACCAGTCACCATTTACTACACGGGAAGATCTTCTGTCGGAGGCGATCGAACCTTTGATGAACTAATGGCTTTGATGGAACTAATCCGCATTTGCGTTACATGGAGAGGAAGAGCAAGAAGGCCTCATACACTTAGCCGACGGCAAGGAGACTCTAAACCCATAATACGTCTACCACTGAGAATATTTCACATTGAAATTGTGGTCGGTGCTAGCCGCATGCGGATTTCGTATCTCTCAGCCATCACTGGGATTCGAATCCGGTACACCTCATAGAAGGAGAACGCTTTTCCCCCTGAGCCATCACGGCTCATAATGGGCTATTGGAGGCAGTCTGGGAAACTTTCCTGAGAATGATCCGAAGACATGCCATTACAATTTTGATCCTCTGCAGAGGGGATGGCACCTCCGCTTCGGCGCTTTTTTGTGGAATCGAACACTTTACGGTAGAACAGTTTTATAAGAACCAATGCCGCACACCTTCGAAGGCTGATTAAAGTGGTCACCCAACCTCACACTGACCGCAGCCAGTTATGTTTGACTTTGCTGATCGGCTAAGAACCGTGTCTTAACGAACAGCACACTGCGGAACAATTGCCTCCAGCACCGGCTTTCCGAAGTTCACGTCTTTAGCACAAAAGTATGTGAGAGACTCAGATTCACTCACTAATTCACTCTTTCAACATTGTGGGTTCTAATCTTCTTTGTCTTCAATGTCTTAAGAATTCTGTTCCAAACTTTTCCATAACACCCAATGACTTTGTTTCCCACTGCTCACGAATAATAATAATATAAAATATTTATCTGAACACCAAAAACAAGCAACGTCTCTCTATAACTTGTAAGACTGAATACGAATATATTTTTATCCAAGAAAAACACAAGTCAAATTCAGACACTTTTTATTTTTTAGAAAGAGTAGAGCAACAAAGGAATATTTCGAATTCTTTTTATGTATCTCACTTTGATTTGTCTTCTCCTGTATCTCAACACAATTCGCTGACGTGACGTCTGACTTCGAACTCTTTTATTCATTGGCTTCTAAAAATTCAAAACAATACCTCTCCACCTCTCTGCGAACAACAATCGGCTGGTAAAAATTCTGCTGCATTTTTTCCCACCTCACCTTTTTGTATTTCGTTTTTCCGGATCTGGAGAAAAAAAGAAACAGGCGGAAGAATAATAGACAGTATTGGTTTCGTGGAGCATTTTCTCCGTTGCCAGATCCTGGAATGATTTAGAACTTTCTGTGAGAACCCAAACAACACGAGCCAGAGCGATACCATCCATAATTTATGGGGGAATAGGCTTCCGGTACCTGCTTTTGGACCGCGAAAGTCTTGGTTCGGAAAAAAAGTCATCCATAACAAGTCTTATCTATTTCTACAAGGCACTATTTCTTCGAAAGGTATATAAAAAAAAAAGACGCAGCTTTTGCACTTGATATAGCTGTTATTTAAAGGAACGGTTATATGTTCGAAACTGTTCCGAAAATAAAGTGTCCAAAAATAACTGAAAGTAAACGTCGAATCAAATATGTTCCGTTGGTGGAATTCGACCAATTTTTAAAAATTCCATATCCGAAAGTAAAAGAAAACGATTGCTAAACAATATCAATTGATAAAATAGTTCCTTTGAAAACTATATAGTTGACCTTCAAAATAAATTAGCTTTTATTTTCTTTGTTTGGATAGCGACATAATTTTTTATTTGCATGAATAATGTATGCTGCATGATTAACAGTATAATAAATGTAAAAAATATAACCGTATTTATTTGCTCATTTCGCTAGAGGCAATGAAAAAAAAATCAGTTTGCAAATTAACTTCTATACTTTATGAGAAAATCACAAAAATCATAAAGTAACCCCGAAAATTAATTTTTAAAAAACAGGATTTTCTTGCATGCCATATGTTTTTTGCAATATTATAGTTAGTAATCGATTTGTAAAATATATAGCTTATATAGTTTGAAACTGATAATTTTATCACTAATACAAATAATTAAATAAAAACCATTTTGATCTTTCAGTTCATGCTAACTAATTTAAATCTAAAAATATAATTTTTGAAAGTTACATTCAAAATTAGAATTCTGTAGCCATATCAATAGAAAAAAAAATATCTGTTTACAAATAAGCATCCTTATTTTCATCATCATCAGTAGCTCGACAGTCCTCGGTGGACCCTGGCTTTCTCAAGAAGACTGCACCAGTCCTTTCTTCTGCATGCCACGGCTTTCCAGTCTCTGACCTTGATTGTGGCGAAGTCCCTTTGGAGGCAATCCGCCCATCTCAGTCGGGGTCTGCCTCTCTTTCTAGCTCCAGTTGGCCTTGCCAAAAAGATTCTTTTAGTTGTTCTGTCATCATTCATTCTTACAATGTGTCCGGCCCATTTCATGCGCTGAATCTTATGGTACATCAGAATGTCCGGTTCTCTGAATATCCTGTAGAGTATGTAGAGTATCCTTATTTTATGAGAAAGTAATAAGGATCAAAATGTAACCATTATAAAAAACAGCATGAATCAAATTCTCTTGCACATCCATGTTTTTAGCGAATTTGAAATTATTTGAGCAGTTGCAGAAACTCTGTTTTGTATAGTTCTTCCAGTCAACAGCGCTATCTGTTAAAGAACTTTGTAATTAATTAAGCTAATAAATAACTCGTACCCTAAGACGGAAAACAGATTCCATATCGTTGGTCACATATGGTGAAACTATTAACATGTAAATGCATAATAATGTAAATGTATGCAAAAAATTAATTCAAAAACTCTATGCATTTCCTAGTAGACTTACTTACTAAAGAGGACAATCAGATATCTGTATTCATAAATTTTTTTTGAATTTCTGTCGATGCATTCTTAATTAGAGTATTTATAATAAGAACGAATTGTTTTGAGTTCCATTTATTACTTGTTTGACTTAAACTTGGCAAGTTTAAATCAAAACAAAAGGGCATGTTTTTAAAACTTAAAACAGTGGTTCGAATTAATTAATCTTATTCTATTCCAATTTAAGCTCTTCTGTTTATCCCGAACTAATTGTGAGGGGAATTATTTTTATAAGAATATTCTTTGTGAATAAGAAATTAAATCTGAATGAATATTTCTATTTAAGTAGAATTCATTAACTGCCTGATTAAATGAAAATAATGTGTCTTTATTTTGGGCGTTAATTCTAATCAGAATTTCAGTAGTTAATTATAAGTATAATGAAAGCCATTTTTCACTATTTACTTCCAAACATTTGAAAATTAATTATTATTTACTATTATATTGTGTAAAGTTATAAACTAATAAATTTATCACTAGTTCCACGACTAGTTCCAGCCTTTCAGAGAAAGGTCCTATTTTTTTTTAAATAGTGAAAATAGGACCTTGTTTTTTAGATATTCTGAAAAAACTACGAATAATTTTCCGTAAAATCGGGTTCTACCTTCCACGTTTATGTTTTCGAGTATCTGTGAAAATTAGAACCTTCTTTTTGAGGGGGAAAAAAAAAGAAAACACAAGAAGAATGTTTTTCAAGGAGTTGTAACATTAAAGCGATGAATAACTTACGTAGTAGACTTGGTTTATGAAATGAAAAATATTTCGATGTCCTCAGTTTTAATATAAAATATTTTTAAGTAATAAAGATAGACAATTTTAACATTAAATATTTTTATGAAAGGTCTGTTAACAGACACAAATTTCTCTTATAGTGATCCTTGTACTGTAAACACTCAGTTTTAATTATTCATAATTTAATTAAACCAAACGCCAAGTAGTATAAAAGCTGTGATTTATTAAGTATATTGTAAAAGTACCAACTTTGAATAATTGACATGTTTTGTCTATATGTGCAAATTCACCGTGACACATATTCGACGAGTGACGTATTATTATGTATAATATTATATATAATATCATATTTAATATTATGTGTAATATTATTATATATAATATTATATTAGAGATATTGAGTAAAGTATTATTTCTCATGGTTTTTTTTCTTTAATTCTTTCTGTTTACGATGAATTGAATTAAATTAAAATCAAGTCAATAGGGCTAAAAGAAGAATAAAAAGAAGTCAATAGGGCTTTTATTGTACATAAAGAAAACAACATAAAAACCCACAAATGTTTCTCGTTCAAAAAAATACTGCTCAAAATTTTTTGTTATTTCTTTAAAAAAAGAAAAGAAAAAAAAATGCTGTTATCTACTAATACGCGTCTGACATATGAATGCAAATGAAGAGATGCTAAGCAAATGAAAGTACTGTTTTTTTTTTTGTNTTGTTTTTTTTTTGTATTTTTATGCTGAAGCAAATTATACCCAACCTAACGTTGGCAGGTAACGTAGGCATGTTTTTTATGAATGACAGCAGAGCCTGACTGAGGCAGGGCAGTTGCCCCGGGCCCCCACATCAAAGGGGCCCCCAGATGGAATAGAAAATTAATTTTACATTTCCTTCTTTAATGAACATATTTGAAACAAAATATCAGTACAGTGTAAAATCCGTCAGTTTTATGTCTGCTGCTTCTTCATTAATCTATCGTAAGAACGCAATCTATCTTTCGTAAATGGTGGTTTTTTAGGGCGGATTTCAGCTAAATTTTCGCAATTACGATGGACAAATTTAGCCAATCAAAAACTGGATTTTTACATATCGCAAAATGTGTGGGGCTTGGATAGCCTGGTTGGTAGGGCACTGGACCATGTCCAAGAGTTCGTGAGTTCGATCCCAGTTAGGCCGAAGACTCCCCGTGTAGTAAATGATGACTGATGCACGTTAAATCTGTCTAGTCGCAAAGTCCTTCATGTTCCCATAACAAATCAATACCCCTGGGGGTACTGATCCAGGAGTTTCCATGTCTTCTGGATTGGCTCAAAATTACAAGGCTACGGAGTTGAACATTAGCAGTCGAAACCCAAAGTTGGGTTGGCTGTTCAAAGAAGGATATAAAATAAAAAATATAAAATTAAATATCGCAAGATGTGATAGGTTTACTCCTCCAATGTCAGCAAGGATATGAATTTTTTGCAGCTAGATGACAAAGTTAACAATCAGAAAAATGATGGACATATAATTGTCAGAAAATTAATTAAATGGGCAGAGCAGCATTTCGTTTGCCGTTGGAGGGGATGGGGTCTTCATAGCTATTTTAGGTTCTAGTCGATTTTCTTGTTATTTATAAAGAGGTGAACATTTAAATACCTTCATAAAGTTCGATTCTTCATTGCTGAAATAGTGAAGCAGAGGGGCCCCCAAAGAAGTTTTTACCCCGGTCCTCAATTAGGCTGAGTCGGGCCCTGAATCACAGAACGGGGGTTCGATTTCAAACGTTGACACCACAGTATTTCCTCCAATCCCTTTAACGCACGAAAAGTTTCTAGTGTCTTGTGCTCCCCGATTTGTAACCCGGAACTATTAGAATACGATACTCTTATACACGCATAATTGTCAGTACCATAATGCTGCGTAACACGGAAAAGTCTGGTATTTTCAATCTCTTCCGAAAGGTGAAACACCCATATAAAATAAATAATCCACATTACACGGTTCCTTTGATGAAACACAACTGAACCTAACTCCAATTCCGGTTGCCTAACGAAAAACCAAACTTCAGTGTTCATTTAAATGTCTTTTTTACAATTTNTTTTTTTCTTTCTACAAAAAACGTAAAATGCGGGAAATTCCGTAAATTAAAAACTTACAATCCGGGTAAAATTAACATTGGAGGTATACGGAAAAACTGGGTCCTGATGAAAAAAACGTAAAATGCGGGAAAAACGTAAATTCGGGGGACGTAAAATCGAGGTTTCACTGTATCTACTTATACGCGTCTGACATATGAATGCAAATGAAGAGATGCTAAGCAAATAAAAGTACTGTTTTTTTTTTTGTATTTTTATACTGAAACGAATTATACCCAACCTAACGTTGGCAGGTAACGTAAGCATGTTTTTTATGAATGACAGCAGAGCCTGACTGAGGCAGGGCAGTTGCCCCGAGCCCTCACATCAGAGAGGTTCTCAAATCGAATAGAAAACTAATTTTACATTTCCTTCTTTAATGAACATATTTTAAACAAAATATCAGTACAGTGTAAAATCCGTCAGTTTTATGTCTACTTCTTCATTATTCTATCGTATGAACACAATCTATCTTTCGTAAATGGTGGCTTTCTAGGGCGGAATTCAGCTGAATTTTCACAATTACGATGGACAAATTTGTCCTATCCAAAACCTGGATTTTTACATATCGCAAAATGTATGGGGCTGGGATAAAGCCTGGTTGGTAGGGCACTGGACCATGTCCAAGAGTTCGATTCCAGTCCGGCCGAAGACTAGTAAATGATGACTGATGCACGTTAAATCTGTCGAGTCGCAAAATCCTTCATGTTCCCATAAAAAATCAATACCCCTGGGGGTACTGATCCAGAAGTTACCTTGTCTTCGAGATTGACTCAAAATTACAAGGCTACTGAGTTGCGCATTAGTAGTCGAAACTCAAAGTTGGGTTGACTGTTCAACGAAGGATATAAAATACAAAATGTAAAATTAAATATCGCAAGATGTGATATGTTCCCTCCAATGTCAGCTAGGACATGAATTTTTTGCAGCTAGATGACAAAGTTAACAATCAGAAAACTGCATTCGGCTTGGACATAGAATTGTCAGAAAATTAATTACTCAATGGGCAGAGCAACATTTCGTCTGCCATTGGAGGGGGGGGGGGGGNGGGAGGGACTTTATAGCTATTTTAGGTTCTAGTCGATTTTCTTGTTATTTATAATGAGGTGAACATTTAAATACCTCCATAAAGTTCGATTCTTCATTGCTGAAATAGTGAAGCAGAGGGGGCCCCCAAAGAAGTTTTTACCCCACATCCCAATTAGGCTAAGTCGGACCCTGAATGACAGAACGGGGGTTTGATTTCGAACATTGACACCACAATATTTCCTCCAATCCCTTCAACGCACGAAGAGTTTCCAGTGTCTTGCACTCCCCGATTTATAACCTTGAACTATTAGAATAGGATAGTCTCATTCACGCATAGTTGGCAGTACCATAACGCTGCGTAACACGGAACAGTCTGGTATTTTCCATCTTTTTCGAAAGGTGAAACGCCCATATAAACTGAATAATCCACATTACACGGTTCCTTCGATAAAACACAACTCAACCTAACTCCAATTCCGGTTACCTAACGAAAAACCAAACTTAAAAGTTCATTTAAATTTCCTTTTTACAATTTTAAGAACCATGGTGGTTGTAAATGGTTGATAATTCACATAGTTTAGTATACACTGTTTTTAATCATACCAAATGGAAACGGTTTTAAAACCGTAAAGGTAAAAAAAAAATGTTCTTTACCGTAAACTTAACGCTTAATTGGACGGGTAGACTGTTGCTGGTTATTTAATCGTAATATTAGAATGAAAATTCTAACATAATTGTTTATTTATTTAAAATAGTTCTATCCTTCATAATTTGTTTTTATACATAATTACACCAGGTCATTTTTATTGACGCGAAATTTTAATCATCAATCTGGTTTTCATATCGATAACGCAAGTGGCAAGAAAATGACTCTGAGTAAAATTAAAATTTATTGCAAAACATCATGTACCATCGTTAGAAGTCAAGGAAAGTGACACCTAAGAACGATCAAACTACATTAACTACTATTTTGCTCTGGAACAAAGAGTGGTCCCGAAAGGTTTCGCTGTATTTGATTATTTACGGGTTGTTCTTGAATACGTGTTCATGTTAAATTTTTTTATCATCACTTTTGTTACGTCATGGATGCATCATGATTTATTCTCTTATCTTATGTGCTATCTTATGGTCTATGTAACAGTGAACTATGTAACCCTAAAAACTGTTATAATTTTTGTTGAAAAAATTTTTACTTGTTGAACTTAATGAAAAAATATTATTACTGACTTCCGAGGTTTATTTTCGTAGACTTTTTGTTGATTTTGACAAGATATGTTCTTAGTAATTGGATAATCCTTTCATTCCAAAGCATTACATCGTAACCATGGTAACTGGAATAAGGGCGTTCGAATCGCGTCGGTATGGCACCCCTGCATTCCACAGTTGGGCCAAGCATTCCCCCCCCACCCCATCTAGCAGAACATTGGAACTATACCAGCATGTTCTACAACTCACTTACGATTCAGTATCAAACACATTCAGGGAGAGAGGGGACTAGAAAAGGGGAGGGTTATCCATTGGAATTCAATTGACGGTTACATTCTTTAGTTAATTAAGCATCTCGTCCGTATTTGTAATAGGGGGTGCGGGGCTGTTCGAAATCTTCCGTATATTGAAGTCTTGACTCTCTTGGTACGGAAAAGTTTTGGTTGTTACATTCTTCTGCTTTCGCAATCGGAAAACGGGAATAGGAAAAGTTTCGTAATTAAAGTTTATTCTTTTATGGTTACGAGGAATCCGGAAGTTGCAGACGATTCCCTCCCTGACTTAAAGTTTATTCATTGATTCGAATTATGAAACCAGCTTGTATATGTTTATTCGATTAAGTCATTACACACTTAGAACAAGAGTATTTTTGCGAATAAATTATCTACTGATCATCATAAAAGTATGTTGTTGTTCATAGATAAATATTTTACCATATTTTAGCGAGAGATTTCTACATAAATGCACTCTCAACTGCCTTCGAATTTTGAGATAAATGCACACTGGTAAAAACTTTCGAGCGCGTTACACCATTATGTAATTCTTTGCTGTAAACTTAATATGGCTTTAAGTTGAATTACATCATCGATCCTCTTTAACTTGATTACACGATACTATGGTTAATCTTATATGGAAAGGTGGTTCTATTTAGCAGCTTAGCTTCTTTTTAAATTGATACCCGTCATTAAACAGCTGACCCAATTGTGAGATTACGACTACCTATGTTCAACACCGTAGTCTTGTAATTTTGAACCCAATCCAGAAGGCAAGGGAACTCTTGGATCAAGTATTGGGAGAAGTTTGCCTTTCGTGGGAAACCTTTCGAGGGAACTAACCCACATTTGCGTTACATGGACAGGAAAACCACGAGAACCTCCCACAGTCAGCCTGACGGCACGCGGACTCTAACCCACGATCCGCGTACCACTGAGGATATTTTACGTCAGCACTGTGGTCGGTGAAGCCGGATCGGAATATCGTGTCATCACTGGGATTCGAACCCAGTCCACCTCATTGGAAGGCGAACGCTCTATCCCCTGAGCCATCTCGACTCGTGTAATGCTTATAAATCTCATTTGTGTTTCGTATTTAAAAAAGTTAAAATATGAAATTTTGTAAGTATGCAGAATGACCAGACAATTTGTCGAAGAGTGAAAATCTTTTGTAGCTCACGGTGCCTTCCCATCCCGGCGCCCTTTTATAAACTGAAATATCAAATGAATTAGGATGTACCGAAACTCTCGTATTACTCCCCATTATGGTAAATTTCACGGAATATATTCCCAATCACTATTTGTCTAAAGTAACAATAAACTTATTCTCCCTCTTCTGTAATACATGTCCCAAAATTCAAAATAGGTTATTCATCTGTCGTTTTTGTTCTAATTAACACAGTCAGATCGAATACAATATATTAAAATTGTAAGGAGACATCGTCAAATCGTAAAAACTTCTGGAAGATAGTTTCTAAAATTCAACTTGGGCTTTGAAAAAGGTATTGGATGGATTTCGCTTACATTAGATACTTCTTTGCATTAAGTTCTGCATATGCACAATTGCAAAACTAATATATTTTTAAATCGTAAATAGAGAGATCATGAAAACTAAGAAGCTCTCTAAGATATAAACGTTTCTGAAAATCCATGCATACAGTGAACAAAAATGTTCAGATAGAATTTGCTCAAATATTAAATATTTGTTTTTCTCAGGTTTTTAAACAAATATCTCGATGCCTTTTTGTACGAGAATTTCTAATTTTTAACAGAAAACCTTTCTGTCTAACATATTTGCGAACGAGATTTATTTTAAAGTTGAATACTAAAATGTTAACAAATCCGACTTCTAAAAACCAATAGTTTTTGAAATATTAAACATTGAAAATTCAAAACTTTCTAAAAATTCGAGATTTCGAGGATAAGCGTTTCGACTCTATTCTTCTCAAAATTCCAAACAAAAGTTTTATAGAGTGTTACTTTCAAAAACCAATAGTTTATAAGGTAGAAATAAAAAGTTTTCTGAATTGTATAAGCGAAAATTCGCTGAGGCAATGCACGCATAGGGCATAATAAATTCTTAACATTATACTCAATATTTCAAAAACTATGTTTGAATTTTTTTCCAATAAAACTTGTCGACGAAAAGAATTTTTTTATTCATTAATTCTCACAACCATAAAAATTCTCAAGTTCCAGTAACATTTTTAAAAATGAAATTTACTTCGCTGTATTGTATTCTGCCTAAAATATACAATGTGTTCTCCTTTGTCCTTAAGGGTTTTTCTACAAAGCTATCTTGTCTAGTAAAATAAAAAGTCTATGCTAGAGTACCTTAAAGTCGAAGTGACTTAAACTCGTAAATTTATAGGTACTAGCTTTTTGCAAACAATTGTCTGCACTTTAAATTACACGAATATCTAACTTGTTCAAAAATAAAATCAAATGAAAAAGGGCACTAGCTGAAGAACAGTAATAAATAACTGTTACAAAATACAGGATGATTAAAAGTAAATTGACAGCACTCAGAGTCTCGTAGCTGAAATTTCTACTGAATAGAGAAAATGAAACATCAAATATTTAAAATTAAAATCAGGGGACCAAGGTTTCCGTCGAAAAGGGAAAAAAAATAGTTCTAAATTTCGGCAATAGGTGGCTTTATAATAGTGAAAAGACGAATAACATTATAAAAAAATGTGAAAATTAACAGTGTATGTTATTGATTTACAACTGTGAGCTCTTAATGCATATTTTATCTGTCAACAATATGCATATATGCATCCATCATTTGAGTTGGGAAATTCATCTATAGGGAAAACTTCAAACTATCTTCTTTCTTTCTTTCTTTATTTATTTATTATTTTTTTTTAACCGTAACTTTGGCTCTATGATATTTGAAGTATCGCTTCGATCCATCCTGTAGAAAGGAAGCTACACTGTAAAAAATTCTGGAATTACCGTAATAAAATTACGGTAAAAATTATCGACACTCAGGTTGATGGTTTCTTTTTGCCGTAATTTTCTTTTTTGCTGTTATGGAGCAAAAACTGTGATATACCGTAATTTTTTCGATAATAATTATCGTAAAACTACTGAATCACTCTCAATTAAACAATATTACTGTATGATGCACCCAAAATGCAGGCTCTTTATACCGTGATTTGATCCGAATGGTTTACAGTGTAGACGTCTGATTACCAGCAATTTAATTTTAATAAACCTGCTGCATATTATTTCATATGATGGTTGCGCCTTCGTAGAACTACTTGATAGATATATTTAAGATTTCTTGTAAAGTAGCATGAAATAAATACATTTTTAATGTATTTTTTAGACAAAAAATATAAAAATAAAAAAATTAATTGAAAAATAGTTTTTAATTAAAAATGTACTTAAAATCTTGTCACGTTTTGGCAAAAGTTTTTTTCCTTGCTTAAAAAAATTGCGACTTTCAACATTTATGATATTTTTGAAGTTATACTTCTTATGCGACTTCCAACAAGGTTGCGTTAAACGTTTAAGGTATCCGACTACCTTAAAAACGAGGATTTTCACAAAATATCACTTTTTTATTTTATTGCTTTATAATAATGCCCAATTTTTCTAGTTTTCAAAACTGTTTTGTTTTTGAATGCACGTCAAGCAGAACTTTAGTTATAGCTATTTTAGTAACAGATGACAGCTGTCTAACTTACCGGAAATTACAAAAATGAAACCGGTAGTAGGTAATAGTTTCGGTTCCATTTCTATTTGTGTGTTTATTTTTCTTAGATATTTAATTTTTAAAAGCTCTTAAACTCACGGCTAATAATCTGAATTNGCGGAGCAGGAAAAAGAGTCGTTGAATAGAACTAGTGATCCTTCTACGACTGCTGATTCTTCTACAATTAACGTCGCAGGTTGCGAAGTTTAACTTCTTCCGCGGGGAGGGACTCCACGCACTATTTTTCTTACTTCATTTTTGAAAAACATTCTAAAAAAAGAATGGCCATAAATAATTTATGATACACTAAGTCACGTAGTTATAACTTTTATAAGTTTTAGTGGGCGTTTTCAAAAGCCTTTGAATGGTTTATGTATCATTTAATCTATACTATGCTTATTTTTATCATTTCTTATTTTATAAGTTGTAATCAAAATCCTACTTTAGAAAATTTGATGTTAATAAATATTTATAATATCTTATACCACGAGTGCTGGGCTATTATTATAAAATCAATTAATCAATTTATAATAAAGTTTAATTTTAGGTCTTGTTTATCCAAATAAAAAAGGATTAACTATTGCAATAATTCCACGTTGCCCATTTAAGCTAACTTATTAGATGCGTCTCACCTTCTGCCATTTATCCTCATCTATTTATAGTTCGCAATATTGCTTTTTAACATACCATTTAGAAAGTTTGGCGAATACATTTTGAAAGCTTATTTAACATTCTTTAAATACCATTTTGAAATTCAACTATAAAACAAATCTATTACGTAAATAGCTTTGACTGATAGAGCTTCTATTTTAAACTAGTAATATTTCCCATATATAACTTCCAGTGCTTTTAGCTAACATTATAGTTAACATTTTTCGCCATTCGAAAACCTTTAACGACTTTTCGCCTTTTAGTAGTAATTAAGTTTCGAAAATCTCTTAATTGATAGAACCGTTGGCATTGGTACTTCGGTATGTGCAGTTAAAATATTAATCCTGCGTTTTATCTATTTTAAAGACTGAATATCATGTGCAACTTGTAATGAGTTGAGTTATAATAAGTAAAAAAAAGTATAGATATATATTTAATATGGATGGTCTTATGTCTTTTGGAAAATAGTTTAGAAACTCGCGGAATAGTAAGTGGATAAGTTTTGTGTCGTTAAGGGAAACAAAATGGCATTACGAATTAGTATATGGATAAATGTCGTGTATTTTGAATTAGAATTAGAATTTGGATACTTTTGTGTGACATTTGGCGCAACAAACGTTGTTATAAATTAATAGTATAGGAGCTATTAACAAGCACGTAAAGTATACTAGTACGTATCAGTATACTAGTACGTAAACCATAAATTTCTTTTCCTAACAGCTTTCAGTAAATAAANAAATGGCGTTACGGATTAGCATTTGGATAGTTTTCTTGAAAAGGAGAGACAACTAAATGGCGTTACGGATTAGCATTTGGATAGTTTTCTTGAAAAGGAAGGACGACTAAATGACGTTACGGATTAGCATTTGGATGGTTTTCTTGAAAAGGAGGGACGACTAAATGACATTGCGGATTAGCATTTGAATGGTTTTCTTGAAAAGGAGGGACAACTAAATGACGTTACGGATTAGCATTTGGATAGTTTTCTTGAAAAGGAGGGACAACTAAATGACGTTACGGATTAGCATTTGGATAGTTCTCTTGAAAAGGAGGGACAACTAGATGACGTTACGGATTAGCATTTGGATAAATTTTGTGAAAAACAATTCAAAATGTTAACGTTATGAACTAACAAGAGGATAATTTTCGTGACATATGGAGCAAACTGATTACGTTGCACACTAGCATGTGATAATTTTCGCAACATATTGTGCAATAAAATGATTGTACGAATTAGAATTTGGATACTTTTGTGTGACATTTGGCGCAACAAACGTTGTTACAAATTAATAGTATAAGAGCTATTAATAAGTACGTAAAGTATACTAGTACGTATAAGTATACTAGTACGTAAACCATAAATTTCTTTTCCTAACAGCTTTCAGTAAATAAAATACTATTCAAAAATATTTTGATTTCTTATTGTTTTCTCCAGCTCTGATAGAAAAAGGCAGAAAATTTAAATATATTAGAAAGCATTTGTTATCTTATAATTTAATTTGTTTATTTTAAAGTGTTCTTTTGCTTTTCAAAGACTTTTTTTCTCAATAAAATAACACTCCTTGATGAATAATATGCTTTTTTTTATAATTCTTATGATTTTGTACCAATTACTTATGGTTGATAGGTCAAATTTAGTCTATCTTTAGACAGTGCTTCTTGTGCTTATTCTAAAAATGGAGCAAAATAAGCCGCAAGCCACAGCTTTGCGAAAATGAAAAACGTTGTGATCTTATTTTTAAACATTTGTAAAGTGCTTTGAGCGCTGCATTTTTTAAATTCATAAGGCAGCTACCGAAAGGATTTGGATGAAAAAATAGCCTTGAATATTAGACATTCAAATTGCGAAGAAATCCAAACAACGTGAATAAAGTACAAAGTAAGCAAAAAAATGGACAAATTTTTTCAATTTTTATTCATTTTGAATGAATAAAGCAAAGTTTGTGGATTTTTACTTTATTCACATTACTTTGTTTAGTTCATACACAGCACAATGCTAAGCACATTTTTTTACTTGAACTCGAACTTCGAAAAAAGCGCCTGGACGAGCCCTATTTCAAGTTTATAAAATTTACAAAATTTATTAAATTATTATTAAAAGGGATTTTCTGTAACATTTACAGCAAATTAAAAAAAATACTTTCTGTATAATGAATATTTTTTGAAGCATTCCTTTTAAATCATAAAGCTGGACATAGTTTAATTTAGCGTAAATTTTCGGGAGCTTCGAATATTTATTCCCTTATTATGTTCACGACAATTTTTTGTGATTAATGTTAAGATCCCTTTTTTCGTATTTCATAAAAAGTAAATTCTTTATAAATGTCCGGAATTGAATAGCTTATAAGATATGACATAAAGTATTTAAAACATAGGTTTATAACTTATGGGTGTGGTTAGTTTCAGTAGCTTTCATTTATGTTATCTCTACATTTCACCTGTCAATAGCGCATTCTTTATTTAGAAGTCTCGAACATTTCGTAAATGGTTTATTAATAAAACCTTCAATCGTGGATGACATCCAGATATTAATTCTTTTTCAAATAAAAGAAACGTTCGGTGAATAATTGAAATTATTTTTCGGTTGAACTGCTGATATATTGTGTGTGAAATGCGTTAAGTTCTCTGCTAGATAAAATGAAAACTTTCAGCAAATAATATGCAGTTTGTATACTTGCTAGTTTGAACTATTATTCGTAATTGTTGGATTAAATTCAATGTTTTCATCATAGAAAAAAATGGGTGAGAATTTCTCACCCTTTCTCAAAAACAGTGTGAGATTTCAAAAAGTTAAGTGAAATTTCTAAAAATTTAAAAAAAAAAAATCACGAAGATACTTGGAAAAAAAATCATTTCTTTAATTATAACGCATTTTAAAAATCTTCTAATTTTTAAAGCATTGAATATTTTTGCTGCATTCTCATGTGGAAAATGTTCTGCATCTACCTTTTCATTAGCTATTCTCCTTAGGTTGCTCAAATGCGTATTTGTTTCGTTTTGATCGTTTCTACCCACATTTGTTTCATTTTCATTTGTCCGTTTCGGAGTCGAAGATATTGCCTTTTACAAGGTATTTGTCCATCTTACATTAATGCGCGAAAAATTTGAACGTCTTACATGAAAAAACTTACCTACGGTAAGCCCGTGGTTGCAGAGAAATGAGTTCTGAAAGAGGTTCCGTAGTTCGGAGGGATGGTGTTCTGTTGTTCTTAAAGGTTCTGAACAATACTGATAAATAGGGAAGCTAGATAATGGGGCAGATGTTGAAAATAACGGAAGATCCAGGAAGAAAAGTGAAACGGATTTTATTCTAAATGGCGCAATGAGAAATATTTTTCAAAATGCGAGAAATTCGCGAATTTTGAAATTGGTTTATAAAACGCTCAAATTTCTCGCGGAAATCATTTTTTATTGCGAGAAAAGAAAAAAAAATATGCGAGATTCTCGCGTTCTCACGTTGTAGTGAAAACACTGTAAAATGCTAAAGATAATGAAAAATGCGCTAAACTTTATCATGATAAAAAAAAGACAATTTTTATAAAACTGGCTAAAAAGCCTTTATATATATATTTTTTTAAATTTTTAAAAAGTTACTTCATTATTACATTATTTTTAACTTAAGAAAAATGCAGAAAATTCATGGATGTAGTCTCATAAAAACAAACTTTTTCCTCTGTTTTCTGCTAATTAAATGCAAGTTTTCGATTTAAAAAGAAAATGTCTTACCAATTTCTGTTCATCATCCAAAATTAATAAAGATTAAATCAAAATGATTCAAAATTGAAGAAACTTCATCGTTTTTTGAGTGAGGAAAAAATACAACAATTACAAAAAATACAACAAATACAACATTGTCCAAGCTAATTTTATCCATATGCTCGTCAATGTAAAAAGTGCAATAGACATGTCTAAGCTGATGTCACTTCTCTAACGTGTCCACTGGCAATCCATCAATGAACAATCAGTTACAGATTCAACCAATAAGAATATGTTTTTACTTGTATAGAAATACGAATCGTCCAATAGGAATAGTGTAAACGGAAATTGGTTGAATGGTAGTGGAAAACTGATCTATAATTTAGCCTCTGACTTGGACATTTCTCTATCGGAATTATACTTTACAATACTACATTAAAAAAAGTCATTTAGTTTTTATACTGGTACAAAAACTTATTACTTTAATAAAAGTTTGGTGTTTATGAAATTAGATTAAATTCATAAATCAGTTATATTTTCAGCGCTATATCATATGCGGATAAAGAGAAATCCTATTTTCTTCTTTACTTTTTGCTTTTCTTTTCCTTAAGCTACTTAAATATCTGCTTATATTTTAATGAGTTTTGCAAACTTTTTTTTTCATTTTTTATTTTATGAAGTGTTTACCTTTTCTTAGCGGTGGTCCATATTATACATACATGCTTCAGAAGCTCGCATTCCTGTCTCTATTTCATTTCTAATTTCTTAGATCAGAGTCTTTCTTATTCATTAGCATTGTTACCGGAAACTCGGTGCAGGAAATGACGTTGAGAAACTCTTCGACTCAAACTATTGGTTGAGCTGTTTCCATCTAAAGACTGCACTTTGCAGCCCTTTCACTTCCGGTGACCACTGTTCGAGGAGAACCGGAAATTACCTACCCTTTTTCGATTCTCTCTTGATAAAAATTCTAATAATCTGGATCTTCGGAAGATTTCGGATTCTCCGTTACTATAGCAACTAACAAAACAAAATTTTAACATTTTTAGTTGGAATAATGAGATTGTTTAGTTTTTAATAACCATGATTAAAGTCCAGTTTAATTCATTCAGGTTCTGCGAAGGTATATTTCCGATGATTTTTATTTAACAGGATTTTTCAAACAATATATTATCAGGACAATATTTTTCGCCAAGGTTTAAAAAAAAAGAAAAAAAAAAGCCTCAGTTTGAGTGCTTCACAATTGTGGCAAAGTTTATAATTTTTAGCCAGATATACCATTTCATGGTAAAGAATTATCTGGGCTTCAAAACGAACAAAGAACTTTATTATTTTAAAAGTAATTAAATTTATTGGGTTTTCCCTTCATGTAGACGTTTTGTGCCATTTTCTGAATTTGCGTAGGAGGCTCAGGCTTAAGAGGACGCCTTACCACGGAATATATTTTTCGTCGCAAGTTCTCATTCACCTCCATTACTAATTCAAAAATAAATGTATAAAAAGAGAGTTTAGACATAGACCTAGAGTAAGCCATAAAGTTTCAATTCCTCAAAAAAAAAAATAATAATAATAATCAAATGATGATAAATTATTTTCAGAGAACTTCTCCAGAGCGTAAACCTGAGTTACCTTCTCATAATTTATTTTCATTTTGACATTTTAAAAATTTCTTTTCAGTATTTGAAACTTCGTTGCTTTCTCTAGGTTTGTCTGAACTCTCTTTTTCTGAACTTTAAATTTTAAATTAATTAATGGAGGTGAAAGAAAATTTGCGACGAAAAGTTTCTCCCTTTGGCTTAGCGTCAGTCATGATAACTCCATTAATAATTTAATAATTTGCTACCACTAAAAGAAAAATATTTTCTGAAACTACGGAAAACCTTTTGTAAAATTCTTGATGAAACTTCACCAATTCCATTCTATGAGTAGTACATAGTGAGAAAATTAATTGAGCGTCTTCTACATGTGGCGAGTTTCTATGGTAACCCCCTAAACGAATAAGTACCTTTTCCGCCATTAACTTTGTTTTTTTAGTTAATAGCTTTTTTTTACTTATATTATTTATTAATTTATATATATTATTAACATTAATTTAGCACCATTATCATCAATAATAGTATAGCGAATTTTTTTACGGTTCCTTTGGGCGAATAAGTACCTTTACTTTTATAAATTTTGCTTTTTAGTACAAAGCTTATTTCTTTTATTACAGCATGCATCGATTACTTAAATTAATTAGTATCATTGGTGTCAATTATAGTAAGATGATTTTCTTCAATTTTCATAAACGAATTTATGCCGCTTTTGTATTAATTTTGCTTTTTATAAAACACGTTTGAAAAGAATGACTATAAACAAAATAAACACGGTGTTTCAGATTATTTTAGAAATACTAATTTGATGACGTAGTCCTCTCTTGCTAATACGTTAACGTTGATCATTGAATTTATCCAACATAGCGACTGAACAGTAATTAAATATTAAAATACGCGCAATAAACTCTTTTTTTAATCAAATAGAGCTATAAGCTAGCAAATATCACTGATATTATCTTTATATGATAATCGTCTTTAGTTTAATTTAAAACAGTGGCTAACGCTTAACACTTCCGAAAATTTCATTTCGTTTTTCGCTCATCCCGCTCGATCGGTTCGTAGTAGAATGTTCTAATGGGGAAGTAACCATCCATGTGCTTCGATCTAAAAGTATGCCAAATTTGTTCTCTTTCGGTAGCATGGTTAGTAGTCGGTGCATACAGAGAGACATTCATTTACATAAAACCTTTTTTTTTATTCCCTTTTCCCTGATTGTACTTTATTGTACTTACGAAGTACTTAAAGTATCCCATTTGTGTTATTTTATGATAGTCTGCATTTAACTAACTGTCTTTTCTTTCTTTTTTATAGGTAAGTGACTATTTATACGATCTATCTATATATTTAGAGGTAAGTGCTATTTAGATATCATTACAAAATTACCACTGAAGTACAATGGGAGTTTAGTAGTATACCCAAAATATTCAACTCTTTAAGTTAAGAAAACAATAACCGTATTCATCTTAAACCGAATTGACAAAATCAATTTTGCTGAAAAATTTGATATATTATATTAACTTTTTTAATAGCATTGGAGGGCAGTATAATAAATGAAAGAATTTGTATAAAGTTTCTAAGGAATAAAGCTAACGAAAAAGCAAGCACATCTAAAGAGTAAATTATTTTATGTGAGATGAAAAATTAAATTAAATTAAATTTTTAAAATATCATTTATTCAGTTTTCCTGATTAATAAATATCTTGTATTATGACTTTATTGCCATCATAAATGTTTTTCTTTTAAGTTATGGTATTTATTTAGTGAGATAGTTTTGTTAATTTAAGTAGTTTTGAAATTTTAAAATTTTTTAAATTTATTTGCAAAGCAATTACTTAATATGCGAAATAGGCTATAGTGTAAAATCTCGGATCTTTGGTTGTTAGTGTTATTTTCGTTCAGTTTTGTTAAAAGCCCATTTTTTGTTACCAGGGTATACTTTGCGATGTTTGCTTTAATGACGTCACCTTCAGGTTACCGCAACTTTTATTTGTCTTTATTCTTGGTTTATTTACATATATATTCCTTTATTTGAAAATCGCAAAAATTGAGAGGGGCCTCAGATTGTAAACTATTACAGCGAAATATTATTATTTGCCAAATGTATAGAATATAATTAATTTATGAGCTACTTACCTCAAAGAAATACGAATTGATTAGACAAATAATTTTCCTGGATTTCATTTAAAATCAAAAAAAGTTTTTTTTCGTTTATTTGTATAATTTTGGCAATAAAAATCACATCTATTGTTTTAAGGCCTTTTATAATTTTTCAAAAATGTATTGTTCATTTCCATTCGTAAAAACGTTAAACTATGAATTATTCAAAATAAAATTATTAGATACTGCAACACTTTCTTAAAATGTTCAGCTACAATGCGTCACAATGAATTTTATATATTAAATAAATCAATCCACCTTCTTCACCTTGATCCTCACAAATAAAAAATTCATTTGTATATTCTGCAACTGTTTTAAATCTTTCATTGCATTTTTACTTTTAAATCATTCGCTTTCAAAGTTTTGGGAAAGAAGTTCCGCTTTCGCTTTTACCCCACTCTCTCCTTTTGTCTGTCGGTTCTTTGTAGCGTTCATACTGTCTCTTGTTAAAGCAAACCTTTTATATGTTCCTTTTCTTTCTGAATGTGATCTTTGAGGTGACTTTAAAAGAAGTTTTCTTTCGGCTTTTTTTTCTTATTTACTTTATTTTGTATACTCCTGCTATTCTGATACTTTGAATAGAATTTATTTTTATTTATTTGTATATTTTTTGCCAAAAACGAATGTAGATAGTTTTTTTTTCTGACATTACTTACATTTTTAAATTATAGCAAATATGAAAATATCTGTCTGTATCTTTGCAATTGCTTTTTCGTCCTTTATGCTTTTGATGTTTCATATCTGATATCTATATCTGTCTCTATTTGTTATCGAAAAATGTTTATACTTCCCATGTATCTATTGGCATTTCTTTGATTTCATATATTGAAGAATGTATAGCAGTACTTACGTGGTATATCTTTCAATTTTCAGTTGCTGTTTATTTTTGTGTGAGTAATGTTATTTATGAATATAAGAAATATCTATCTGTATATCTATCTGTATGTATACATAAGTTGAAAACATAGATAAAACATGGAGAAAATTAAATATTAATGAAAAGAGAAAGGGTCGATGATAAATAGCAGCGCTATAAATATAATTTGATTGAAAAATTCATTCGCTTCAAAAATGAACAAATTGGAAATAACAGTTGACATGTATCAAGTGCTCAAAAACAAGACCCATTTTCAAGACTTGCTAGATGTGAATAATCAGAAACAAAATGTGATGTGATACATAGAACGTAAATTTGCTAATGGAAAGCGGAAAAATGAGGGGTAAAAACCAAAACTAGAAAAACCACAGTAGCCGCGAGAGAAAAGAAAAATGAAAAACAAAACATGAAAAACCATTTCGCCCAGAAGGCCATTTCGCCAACACATGAATAAAACAAGATTCCAGGGTATTAAGATGAGCTGATCTGACTGTTGCTGATGGCAATGCCGAAATTGGATTGATTCCCAATATTTCAGCAATAAGCTGCAAGTGATGATTTTTCGTATTATTAATGATGGACATAGATATCTTGTTCTTTAAATGCAAATTTTAAGGCACTACCCGTTTGTCCGACGTTGTCCCACCAATTGCCAGAACTAATAGAGTTTTACCAAACTAAGCCTAACTCAGAGGCGCGACAGCTCATAGAGGCCTACTGTGCCCATCTCAGTTTTCTTGACCTTGGGCTCTGGAGTGCAAGAGCAGATGTTCCGGTTAGGTGGTCATCCAAACGCAGAACCCCCGGTTAGGTGGTCATCCAAACGCAGAACCCCCAGTGTTTAGTTCCCAAGCATGCTTGGTGCTCATTTATCGACCCACTGAAGGGATGAAAGGCTGAGTCAATCTTGCCCGGCCTGAGGATCGAACCCAGGATCTGTGGCACGGGAGCGCGACGCGCTACCACTCGGCCACCGGAATAGGGCTTTAAGAATTTTAAATTTGATTTTGTTAGAACACTAGAACGCCGTGTTGTGTTTGTTTTAACACTAGAAATATTTCACATTTGTTACATTTTTAAGAAATTTATCAACTGTAAATCTAAAATTGATTCGAACAAAAATTAACGAGCGTTTTAAACGTTGTAAGGTTTCATTATTTTTGTTACTTGTTTCTTGATGGCACTTCCACTTCATTGTAACTAATATTTATCTAAAATTATATCGAGCGACACTAAGTGTAAATAATTTTCAAAATAAAAATGGCTGTTATCGTCGTTCTATTATAAAAGTTAAGTGTTTCACTAATTAAGTTGTGTTTATTGGTGACTATCACAGACAAGTGTAACAAAAAAACGTGAATTATAAATTTTTCCTCTGTTTGATGTAAATCTGCAAAACATTTCTATTTTTTAGAGTTTTTAAATATTTTTTTATCTGAAATCTTTCCGTTTTCCCCCATAAAATTTAATTCGATTTCAAATTTTTACTTGCTTAATTTCTTTTTTTACTGATCTTCTCATTTATATTTTATTTTATTTTATAACCGTCGTTGAACAGCCGACCCAATTTAATGGGTTTACGACTACTAATGTTCAACTCCGTAGCCTTGTAATTTTGAACCAATCCAGAAGACAAGGAAACTCCTGGATCAGTACCCCCAGAGGTATTGATTTGTTATGGGAACATGGAGGACTTTGAGACTCGACAGATTTAACGTGCATCAGTCACCATTTACTACACGGGGAGTCTTCGGCCGGCGAGGATCGAACCCACGACCTCTTGGACTTGGGCCCAGTCTCATTTATATTTATCGAGTTTGGTCGAATAAAGTCCATAATTTTTTTTTATATGAGTGTATTCAAAGTGCAACGTGGCCCCGTTCCTTAGATTGTTCGCATGATCAGTAGTCACGGACACCTTCGTTTTCATTCAAAGTTGGCTGTTCAAGCCATACGGATTTTTTTTTTAAGAAGCCATATTTTATTGGGGAGGGGGGTTGAATTCATAAAACCCATGCTAAATGGAATGACTCCATATCGTAGTTATTTGAATTTCTTTTCTTTTTTTTCGAATGCGAAATTCAGCTCTGAAATCTTTTTTCTTTCTTTAATCATTATAAAGTTTTCAGTTTCTTCGCAATTCTAATTTATATTTTAATATTTTTATTTCGAAAACTGAGGAAATACTTCTTAAAATGTCAACAATTTAGAAAAGTATTGCCTAGAATTTTATTTGGTTTTAAATTTGCACCGTCTACATCACTTTTGAAATAAAACTTCTGATTGAGATTTAAATGTTTTGCAATTCGTGAAATATTTATATTAGTCAGAGATTGTTTGTTTATATTCGGGAATTCAAAATGCAATTTAATCGAGAACTTTCCAAGTAAATATGTGCATTAGAAAAATAAATCTAACTTTAATTTAAGCTACGTATTTGAGAAAATATTATATTCTCGCTTCTATAGAATATTTTTATAATGATTTTGAAGTATTCTATAATGATTGTAAATAAAGTGCAAATTGTTTAAAAAATTGCAATATATTAAAATTACGACAATGGAGAGATGGTATTAAAAATGAATTATGTTTATTTTAATCAACTGATATTTTTAAATGAATTAAAACTTGATTAACCTTAATTTTATCACCTTTGATACATTGATCTTCATAGCAGATGTAACTAGATACGAAGAAACTCGTTGCTCTTTAACGATGAAGTTATCCGCAACTTATGAATGAACACGATTTAATTTTAGCTTGTAAATTTCGTTAAAAAGTTTAAAAAATTAATATTAACGTTCTATTAATATCAAATAGTTCAAAATCATTTCTATCTATTTAGGTTTTATTATTCTATCAGTATCAAACAGTACAAAATCATTTCTATTCATTTTATTGATATCAAACATTAAAAAATTGTTCATTTTATTTCTTTATTTCATTTCTAAATTTATTCAACTTAAAATTCTTACCTCTTTTACTCTATATTAAACAAATGAAAATCATTTCCTATAATTCAATCATCAATTTAAAAAATTTTCTGTTCATTGACCTTTTGTCTTCATTAAACAATTCCAAATCATTTCCAATCATAATTTAATCATTTTCCCACTATTTCCAATCTTTTTCATTCTCTCTATATTAAACAATTCAAACTCTTTTCTATTCATTTAGCGTTATACTTTATCCCGATCAAACAAATCGATATCATATTTATTCATTTATATCAGTTTCAAAGTTCTATTAATAAATAACCTACTATAAATAATTATCTCTATTCATTCTGTGTTAATATTCCATTGCTATTAAACAGTTTAAAACTATTTCTATCCACTCTTTTCCAATAGTCTATCAACGTGCAAAACTATATCTATTCATTCTATGCTAACGTTCAATCGATATGAAACAGTTCAAAATCATTTATATATTCATTCATTATCAATGTTCTATCAATATCACACTGTTCCAAATTATCTCTATTCATTCTGTGTTAGCATATCCTCGATATCAAACGGTTTAAAATTATTTCTATCTACTCAGTTTTAATGTTCTATCAATATCGCACTGTACCAAATTATCTCTATTCGTTCTGTGTTAGCATATCCTCGATATAAAACGGTTTAAAACTATTTCTATCTACTCAGTTTCAACGTTCTATCAATATCACACTGTACGAAACTATCTCTATTCGTTCTGTGTTAGCATATTATCGATATGAAACAGTTTAAAACAATTTCTATCTACTCAGTTTCAACGTTCTATCAATATCACACTGTACGAAATTATCTCTATTCATTCTGTGTTAGCATATCGTCGATATGAAACAGTTTAAAACAATTTCTATCAACTCAGTTTCAACGTTCTATCAATATCACACTGTAGGAAATTATCTCTATTCATTCTGTGTTAGCATATCGTTGATATGAAACAGTTTAAAACTATTTCTATCTACTCAGTTTCATCAATATCACACGCATATCGTCGCATTACGTCGATATGAAATAGTTTAAAACTATATCTATCCACTCAATTTCAACGTTCTATCAATATCACACTGTGCAAAATCATATCTATTTATGCTGTGATAACATTTTAAAATCCCTTCTATTCCTTCAGTATTAACATTCTATCAATATCACAAAACATAAAATTTATACAGTGCAAAATTCCTTCCAGCCAATCTTTTATATTTCATATCAACCAGCTCAGAATCAATTTTATTTATACTGTGTTAACATTCCCTTTTCAAATCATATAAAAAGTCCATAGAGTACGGAATTCTCCTTATTCATTTTGTCTATATGAAACAGTTTATATTTGCATTTGCTGTTGACATTCTCAATATCAAATCATTTCCGTACAGTTACTGTTGACATTCTCCCTATATAAAATCATTTCTATACATTTACAGTTGACATTCTCTCCATATCAAACAGCTTAATATCATTTCTATACATTTACTGTTAACATTATCTCTATATAGAGAAACTCAAAATCATTTTCTTTTCTCTGGTGTTAACATTTCTGCCATATTCGAAATCATTTCCATTTATTCAGTGTATCGATATCAAACAGATAGTGATCCTCGAGGCTTATATTTAATGCTTAAGACGCATTCACTTTTATAAAAATCATTTCTTTTATATTTTTTGTCGCCGCAAAGTTACGTAATTAACTCTGGATGGAACAGCGCATTTTATAGCCCATAAATTCATGGTGAAACATTTAGCCATGGAAAGGCGTTCAGTACGGCTTTTTATTTTGAGGCGCTGTTGCCCTTGATTTATCTTCCCCAGACGTTGCGGCAATTAGAATTTTATGGTTTTGCCTCCGGTCACTAAAGTTATCATTTTTATCGAAGCGGAAAATTCATGAAGAGAGACGTTTTCTTAGTTTATGGTTCGATGCAAGCTATAAGCTTGGAATCTGTGAAAAACTGAATTTTAATAGCCGTGGTTATGATATCGATAGACAATATACCGCGAAGGCGGTGACATTATTTTTCAATTGTTTGAAAACTATTGCTGTTTTTTTTTCTTCCTTTAATGGAATGGAAGAAAGAGTGTATCGTTGTAGATGGTTTGTTAAAGTGAAACTTTTGCGAGTATTTGCTGTAAATATTTATAGTTTTTTTACTGAGTCAATACTTTAGATTTATATTCATTTTAAACGCATCTTTTAATTGAAACTGTTAAAGTTCAGATTGCTCAGTACCGGATTGAGATTGGTTAAATCTACTAAAAATTTAAGTTCTACATTTTTTAATATTTAAAAACTATTAGTATTGCAAAACAATGAAAGCAAATTAAATCTTTTAATTTCTAAAAACTGTTATTTAGTTTATAACGAAAGTATATTTCTTTTCAAATATTCAAAAGAAATATTTTAAATGTTAAAAAATTTTGATATTTCAAAACATTAAAAAAATTAATTTTATTTTTCAATTCATTGAAAACTATTATGATTATTTGCGACTGCTAATAAAAACACTGAAAATAAATAACATTTATAGAAAACTATTGCTATTTGTAAGAGTTTGTAATAAATTGCCTTTAAGTTGTTTTGGCTTTATTTAATAATATACAATCCTTGTGGATTCTGTGTTATTCTTAAATATAATTTACAGTCTCAAAATCATAAAGATTTATAAAATTTACATAAAATTGAATATAAAACATACTGTCAGAATTCAATAGTTTATTTGTTTAAAAACTTTATAGCTTGTAAAAGTGTTATTCAAGTTTCAAAAGTAAGTGTATTAAAAGTTTATTTATTCTAAACGCATTAATGAATGTAACAGAATGAGGACACTTTACTATGATAATTTGCGTGAGCTAACGAGAGAAAAATTCTTATTTTAACCTAAATTCGTTATAAGTACTAAACTGTAGAAGATTCTTAAAAAGCAACAGCTTATTCTTCCTAAATGCTATTATCATCTTCCATACTTTCCAAGTACATTTTAGAATCCATAAAAAGTTCGAAGTTTTGAGCCGTAAATCCCTGGCGGAGTTTAGAATATCGAAGTTTGGGCCATTTGGCGAAATTCCAAAAAGAAGCGCCTGCCTTTGGCTACATCTTTATTAAATAATCCATTTTAATCATATTCAAATCAGATGCTCTTTCGATCTCTGATCTTTTGAAAAATGAATTATTTAAAGAAAATCTTTTGTAATTCAAATAAGGTTGGCGAGTTTCCCTCCTCAAGTTGTTGTAGAGAACCAAACCATGAGATAAGTTTTCTTAAAACACTTTATTTTTTGAAAAATAAGAAGAGAATTTTAGTAGAATGGAAAGTTGGCGGGGAATATAATCTCATGATCTTGTCCATCGATTACATTGACTTTAGTGACGCGTGACAAAGATCACTCAAAACAAAAATCAAATTATTTAGCTTTTTTGCGTCGAATGCATAGAAATCAAATTTTATTCAAAACATATGCATCTTTTAACATTCGATTTCGTATGCCATATAAGAATACTGAATACGGCCACATTCATATTAATGTCGCGTTGAATATGTTTTCTTTTTCTTGAATTTTCCGTGTCTTTCTTGGGAAAAAAATTTCCGTCGCGTTCTATTATTTTTGGCACCGAAATAAATTTTTGGAAGAAAGTTTTTCTTTTTCTTAAAATCTAGAATAACATCATCTTTATGTATCAGAACAAAAAGTTTGAGTAGGGGAGAGTGGTGTCAATTGTAACAGGGTACGATTGTAACAGAGCAAAAATTTCGAGTGTCGGGTTCTAGATTTGGTTCCAAGGTGGCACACAAGGTGCATTTAATAAATCTACATGTACCCCCCTGCTGGCAATTACGTACTTTTGAAAGAGTTACACCACAAAAGATATTTTCACGCTACGTAAGTACTTTTTTTGGTATTAGAATATTATATTGTAACAAAGTAATTTTGTTTAAACAAATAAAAATTATTAACCGAATATGTAAGTGGACACCTTAATTAACATTTCAAAAAAAAAAAAAGATTAGTTTTGCTAATTAACTAGCATTGTTTTTAACAAATGAAGCTGAAATGGCGTCTTGGGGACAATTGTAACAATAAGTAAAGGGACGATTGTAACAGCTGAAAATAAATAATCTTATGTTTACAAACCATTACTTAACTCTTTAAGAACCACCAATAGTTTCCTATATCATTTATATTATGTTGCATGTGCATTATTTTATTTGTCACCTTTCACAGCATAAATTAAAATTTTTAACCCCTTAAAGTTAAAAGTTTAACCCTTTAGGTCTCTGCTCATTATTATTTTTACTCCTAAAATATCACTACTATTTTGATCAATAAAAAAATATATCACAACTATGATAATATGTATAATTAACTACGTTTCTAGTTGAATTTATGAACTGTTACAATTGACCCCGTAAGTGGGGACAATTGTAACAAGTGCTCGACTGTCAAAAATTGTTAATAACTATTATAATAACATTTAAAATAAGGTATTTATTTTTTTTCTAGTAGAGGATAGCCTACTTTACTCGTCTGTCGATTAATATTAATAATATATTGGATTTTTTGTTAGTTAAAAATTGTTAAGTAAAAAATATTACAATTGACCCCACTCTCCCCTACGGAGATAGATTCTGTTAATAATTTTTGAATATATATTTTGAACCAGTTTTGAACCCAGCTTAATGAAATTAGGAGCTAGACCAGGTCAGAAGAATTACTTAGTATTTTCTGTTACATATATTTATTTATCTGATACGGAAATTTATTTGTTCCGAAATACCACGTTGCTTTGAAACATCTGTAAAAAAATTACATTAGATGGTGGGCATTCGGTCGTGCTTAGTAGAAACTTTATTTTTGTTTCTCTTTTTTTTTGTTGTTCAAATCTGACGAACGTCTCCTAATGAATCGTATATCCTTCCCCCACACAAAAAAAAAAAAAAAAAAAAAAAAAACCTCTGTTCTACGTATTTCAACGTTGGAGTCGAATCCAACTTCGCCCTTCCTTTTTTTCTGGTTTTATGTGCAGCGATGAGTGTCACTATTCGAATAAAATTGCTTTTATTTTATTTTATAACCGTCGTTGAACAACCTCCCCAATTTTGGGTTTACGACTACTAATCTTCAACTTGTAATTTTGAACCCAATCCAGAAGACAAGAGAACCCTGGATCAAGTATTGGGAGAAAATTGCCTTCGTTGAGGATTTTTTGATGAAACTAACCCGTATTTGTGTTACATAGAGAGGAAAACCACGAAAACCTCCCACGGCTAGCCAGGGGACTCGAACCCTGCCTACCACTGAGGAAATTTTAAGTCAGCAGTGTGGTCGGTGGGAGCCGGGGGCGGAATTCGTCGACCTGCCAGCTGTGGGATTCGAACCCGGTTCACCTCATTAGAAGGCGAACACTCTATCCTCTGAGCCACCAAGTAAACCTTAATTATTGTCTGATAATTTGCAATGCTGTCATATAAAGGAAAACCAGAGAGTAATTATTATTATTATTATTATTTATTTATTTATTTTTTACTCTCGTTCTAGCATATCGTAATGTTTAAACGACTGGGTAATTTCGACGAAAATTTCGATATTTTTTTATTGTTTACGTTTGAAATTTTGTTCTATAGCTTTATAAATCTCTTTAAATTAAGAATGACTGATATGATATATCTAAGCATTTTATTCATATAAAATAAATTGTTTTTGAGTCTTCTTCAGAAGAACGTTGAGTTTCATAAAATCGCTTTACGCTAACAAACATTGCAAAAAAGAAAAAAAAAACTTATTAGGAATTTTTTTAATGTAAATTTTGTATAATTCTAGCTGTGTTTTGAGCTAAGGTCTACGTTTAAATTTATTAGTTTTATAATGTTTAAAGTAAGAAATTTTAGAATTTTTCTTTCCATAAATCAATGTATTTAGTTCTATTTCAATGTATTTTTGAAATTTTTTAAACATTTTAACCTAAAACACAAGGTTACCATGTTATAGATATAGAAATTTTTTTTTTTTTATCTTTGTGTATTTAAAATGTTTTGTAGAGCTGTTAGTGTCACATAAAAAATATGTAGATTTTCTGCTCAAATTAGCCCTTACTTTTTTAAAAAAAATATTTTTGAAATATTTAAAGTTTGCTTTAAATTTATAATTTTATGACTCATGCTTACAAAAAATAAAATTAAAATTTTATTTAAGGATATTTTCGGAAATTTTTTTTTATATAATACGAATACGAAGTAAATGTTCATTTTGAATACAACTTTAAAAATAATAAAGTGTAATTTTTTCAGGGAAATGTCAGAATTCTAAATTTTATCTATTGTATTTTATTTCTTGTACAGAAAATATTTTAAGTTAAAATATTCTCTGTTTAAACATTACTTAATTTTGATTTCTAGTAAATTTGATACTATTTGAAATCGTATACCAGTTTCTGCATAAGTTAGCGTTTCGGAAATCCATTAGTGTGGGCCATCTACAATTTTAGTAACCCTACTCGGTAATTATGCACGCTGACCAATTACTAGGCCAGAACTTAAATTAACCAATAGAGAAGCGTCCCGGTAAGTAAGACATTTTGCAACTGCACCCATTAGTACTTCATCCATAAACTGTTCATTTGTTTCTGCATTAAAATTTTCTCGCTTGCAGTTGAGAACCTATTTCTGCGAATTTTCTGTGAAATGGTTTATTACATTACATTATTAAATAGTAAATTACGAAATAAAATACGTATTTTCGAACACCCTATGCTAGAAAATTAAGTAATAAACTTGTAACTAATACTTACACTAGTAACTAATACTTATACTTCTAACTTATACTGTAACGATTACTTTGCAATAACTGCAGAAAGTTTTGTAAACTTGATCTAAATATTTATGGAGATGCAGACATTTTTATAAAAAAAAACTAGTTCTATTTTCTTACATTTTTTTACTATAAATTTGAAAGTATTTAATAAAATTAAACAAAATTTTTAAAGCAATTTAAAATTAGTTTGAAAACCATTGCCTCAAATNCGCTTGCAGTTGAGAACCTATTTCTGCGAATTTTCTGTGAAATGGTTTATTACATTACATTATTAAATAGTAAATTACGAAATAAAATACGTATTTTCGAGCACCCTATGCTAGAAAATTAAGTAATAAACTTGTAACTAATACTTACACTTGTAACTAATACTTATACTTCTAACTTATACTGTAACGATTACTTTGCAATAACTGCAGAAAGTTTTGTAAACTTGGTCTAAATATTTATGGAGATACAGACATTTTTATAAAAAAAGCTAGTTCTATTTTCTTACGTTTTTTTTATATATAAATTTGAAAGTATTTAATAAAAACAAAATTTTTAAGCGAATCAAAATTAGTTACAATATTATTGTTTAAAAATTGAAGAAAAAAAAATTAGTTAACTGAGCAAGATATTAGTATTTAAAGTAGTTCTTGCTCAAAAAAAAGCTAAAATTTTTTAGCAAATCAAAATTAGTTACAATATTGTTTAAAATTCCGCGTTCGGCTGACCACCTGACCGGAACATATGCTCCTGCACCCCAGAGCCCAAGGTCAAGAAAACTGAGATGGGCACAGTCGGCCTTGGCCCTCTTAATGGGCTGTCGCGCCACTGAGTTAGTTAGTTAGTTATTGTTTAAAAATCTGAAGAAAGAAAATTAGTTAACTGCGCAAGATATTAGTATTTAAAGTAGTTCTTGCTCAAAAAAAAGCTCAAAATGTCTTTCTTGAGAAATTTGAAAAAAATGTTAAATTATGAAAATATCTTTTCCATTATTGTAGGGTAAATTATTAATAAGGACCCCCCTTTAGCATCGGTGAACGCCTGCATACATCTGGTGAGACTTTCTGCTAGTTTATGATAAGTGGCCAAGGAAGTTAACTTCCAGAATTCCTTCAACAGATGATGTGAGTGCTGGAAGTAAGGATGGTCGATTTGGTTCCAATGCGTTCTTATTCGTTCCAAACGGGTTTAATTGGGTTTAGATTTGAACCCTGAGAAAAGCAGTCCTGTTTTTAAACATCCATTTCGTCAAATTATGGCTGTGCCAGTCTCTGTGTGAATGAAGCAGTTATCCTGCTGGAAGAAAAATAATCCGTCCCCGAATTGTTGCTATAGATTTGATAGAGTAGCATTGTTCTTAATGTCCCCATACATCTTATGGCTCTTTTATTGAAGTCGCGCAGTGGATTGATCGTAAAGACACGGTTCCCAGTAGAACACCGAAGTCGAGCATCACTGGCTACTGTCAGTAAGCGAGTGGGTGACCACTTTGATCAGCCTGCGTTGGGATCGAAGGTGTTCGGTATGGGTCCTCGTTACACTGTTCTACCGTAAAGTGCTCTACTTCGCGGACTATCAAACAGGGGGAGCCATCCTCTCTGCAGATGATCAAAATTGCGATGGCATGTCTTCGGATTATCTTCAGGGATGTTTACCAGACCATCGACCCATTGTGCCGCTCTAGTGCTACGTAAATGAAATATCTACCTATCTTTTCTCGAAGTTTAGCTATGGGTTTTCAAGGCGTGGTTAGTTCTATCAAAAATCCTTTACGAAGACTAGTTTGTTCTTATGCTTGGGTCTTCTGGGTTGGGTTTGATATTATAAGGTTGCGAAGTTGAACAATGATAACCGTTAACACAAAAGTGGGTCCGCTGTTTAACGCTGATCATAAAACAAATTTTTTTTAATTATTATTATTGCAGCAAAAGTAAAGAAAAATAAATTGTTTAAATTTTCTAATTTAAAATGCGTGTACTTCACTGTGCGTGTCACCCAAAATAAGTTTGCGTGTCCCCTTTGACGCGCGTGTCATAGGCTCGCCATTATGGCATAAGGCGCTAAACCACAAGTGACGATATGATAGAGTTTGGCATGTTTGTTTTCAATTATTGACCCTTCACTTTTTGTTTTAATCATGTATCGAATTCAGAAACTTAACTGTAAATCAATAGATTAACTTTTATTACTTTGGAAGCCGTAAAACCCAAATTACAAACGAGTTGAAATTTATAAATTCAGTTTTTTTTAAATTCTAAATTATACATTATCTTTTCCACCGAAGTTAACTTGAATATGCATCCCATTATTTTCCACCTCGAAATGCCACTTGCTCAGTTTAATTAACTAATTCCGTCCTCCCATCTTTAAAGATACGTGAAATACACGAAATCGAATTAATTCAAACTTATTTAAAATCGAGTTTAAACGTGTCCGAGTTGCAAGCACTAACGATTTGTATTTTAGTGCGCCGAAAAGCTTGTTATTCATAGATTACGAGTGTAATTTCGGTTTAATCCCTGTCGTTGTCTGTTATAAAGAGTCCGCAGTTCATGTCTGCGAGAGTTGAAGTCTCTTCTCTTAATTCATTAATGGTTTGCTTCTTAAGGAAAATGGTAATTTTCGGAACCTCTTACGACTTAAACTTTAACCGAATCGCTTTTACTAATGAGCAGAGCTCCCCCTCGTGGGGATTCGAAGCACTTCCATCCAATTTATACTGCCGCAAAAGTGGAGGGAGGAGTAATAGAAATCACATACCCATCATTAAAGGTGGCTACAATTATGTCACTTAATGTACAAGCTTCCGTTGTGTGACGTCATCTCATCAAAATCATTAAGGCCGCCGCTTCACTGCTACGCTACTTCAGGAAACGCATTTGCGCCAATTAGAAAAGAGATGCTAGGGAAGGGGTTCCTCTTGCCCAAACGATTATCGCCTCGAGATGTTTCGTAATTAGAAGAAGAAGAAATAGTTAGGGTTGAGGAAAGTTTCAAAATTTAGTTATTTTTGCTTTGATTTTTTTTTTAAAAATTATTGGTCATGGTTTTGAAATTTTGAGTGTTTTTGTTTTTAATAGTAAGTAAAATACTTTATATCATTTAAATTATAAGCCGTCATTGTTCTTTTCGATAAGCAAAATGTTCTTTTGAGTTAAAAATTTAATTTTGCCTTAACGTGGTGAAAATTATTCAAATTTAAAAAATCAAAATCATTAGTTTTGACATGTAAGGTTAAGAAATTTTAAGTAATTCTTTTTTAAATTATTAGTGAAGTTTCGGCATTTTTCGTGCTTTGGATTCAATAGTAAGTTTGTTCAAAGAAAAAAGCCCTTCGCAATTTAATTTTAATAAAATGTTAATTTCCTTTTTTAAAATATAAATTTATTTAGCCTTAACAAAATAAAAAAACACAAATTTTAAAAATCCTGAGCTTTTTATATTATGTTAAAAAATAAGGCAATTATTTTTAATACAATAATGCTATCTTTCGAATTCAGAAAGAATTTTTTTGTCACAAAATGCGAATCAAAAAATTCGTTTCGTTTTTTATTCACTTTGAATGATATTAAAACTTGGAAAGATATTTTTGCCATGATCATTATTTTACGTTTTTTTCCCTTTTTAAAATGATATGTTTATATGTTGGATAAATGATACGTTTTAAATGATATGTTAGACCTCAGGATCTGTAAATCGGTCGCTGACTGCTTATTTTCCAACAATTGAGAATTCACAACATGATACAGCATAAAAACTGAAGATTTACAGCTATGTAGTGATAGGCCACATATTCATAAGATTTGAAACAGCGTTTTTCGTAAAAAGCACCACTGTTCACTTGTTTTCATGACGTTTTCGTATATTGTTTTGTTGGCTAATGGAAATCTTGAAAATTTGTGAGCATCTATTTGGAAGCAATACTACGGAATCTTGAAAAAAATTGCGTTCACGACTGCAATACCACAAACCTTCATTCGTTTAATTCTTTCAAATTTCTTCACTTTATTTTCTGTCCTTTTTATTCGCGATCTATTCCGTCATTGATTAACCGAACTCCCTACTGGTTAAAGTATCATTTAAATTGATGCAAAAACTTTACATAAAATGTCATTCTTGCGATGCATCTTTTTTGATCCAATTAAATGCATTTTTGTTTTTCCTTTTTAAAAATTTTAACGTTATCCAACTAAAAGCCTTTACTTTTAATAGCTTCTCTAAGAAAACATTTATTCTCTTGATGTTTTTATCTGACTTCCTTTCGATACTCATATCTAGTAAAAAATGACTTTGAATTAAAACTGGTGATTAAGAATGTTTCATATTCATTATAAATAACGCAATTATTGGCTTTGCGTCAAATATAAACAAGCAACGTTTTCGTATACAAACTATTGCACCTTTTATCTACCTGGGAAAGACGAAATTAAACATTAATGAAGTGGATAGAATGTGGAAATAAAAAGAATGCCCTTTATTTTTGAAAGCGCCATCTGGTGCTGGCAACATTCATTAGCAGACGAGTAATTTCCTCCTTTCAGCCAATTAACGGAAGTCAATGAAAAAACACCTTTTTGCGCGATTAACTTTAGCACTTTAATGCATAACTCTTGGGTTGTTGCAATCTGTTGAAAATGGGTTCTTTTGGCGATAATTTTCTTACTGATCGCCAATAATGAGAACAGCAATATGCTGAATCTTTCCTATAATGTGTGAAAATATTTTAGCTTTTTATTGCTTTCGTATATTTTGGGGGATAATAACTTAAAGAAATGTTCTTAACCATTTTTCTTATCTCATTATCTCAAATATGAGCATTCAAAATATTTTTTTATTGGATTAGCTTTAAAATTACGTACTTAAGGTCGCTAAAATTTAAAAAAAGAAAATACCCTCATTATTTTAAACAAATTACCTTACATTAAGTATTGGTCATATAAATTAGAATTTTTTTTTTAAATTTTATTCTTAACTGGGATAGCATTATTTTATATTTTTGCTTCAAATTTATTTATTTCATATTTATGCTTAGTCAATGATTAAATTACTAAGAAATATTTTGCAACTTATATAATTGTAATATACAAGCAATATTTATAGATCATAACATAAGCTAGTATTTGAAATTTATTTTACGATATTAATTAAGGGAATTGATGATTTGGTTTTTCGTTGAAGATCAATTTAAGTTTAAAGTTTTCCTCATTTATTTGAATATCATTATCGCTTTTAAGAAAGTTATATTTTCTGTTATAACTGCTATTCATAATGCTTTCATCATCAGGGGTCCAAGAATTTGAAAAATGTTTGTAGGTAGCAAAAATATTCCCTCGTACTAGCTTTCTTTTTTCAAATTCAAAATTTTGTTGAATTCATCTATGCATAAAAATCAAATGTTTACATTTGGGATAATTTTTACAAAATGAATGAAATACAGTCGGACCTCTATTTAACGAAGTCGCTAAATCCCGATAATAAGTTCGATACATCGAAAATTCACTAAATAGAAAGTCTCCTTTTGAAATACTTAAACGACACAAAACAGGTTTTAAATTCATAAACACTAGACATAATTAAAATAGCAATTAATACCCCTTTATCTTGCAAAGTAGTATCTACTATATATTTTAAAAATCTTAACCATAAAAGAAATCTTCATGGAAAGCAAGAATAGAGCAAAACATTATACAGTGTTACACTATCATGCTACATACATTTTAAACTAAAAGAAGCTAAATTTATGCATTAACAAGCGTAACCCATAAAATGCGTTAACAAGTTTAAAATGCTCTGAAATTTTACGGAAATAGGGAAAGTGCATCTCAAAGAAAAGTTCGTTAAATAGAAAATTCACTTCGCTATTTGGAAGTTATTTTACGAAGAAATTTCCAAAATGTTCTTGGTCTCTCAAAAAAATTCGCAAAACAGAGAAGTTCGTTAAATAGAGCTCTGACTGTACTTATAATTGCACAATAAAATATTGTGAAATTTTTCAAAGAGAATAATAAAAATATCTGTGCAATTTCAAAATGATTTCGCAATTAAACATGTATATATTCTAATAATTAGTGACCCTTTATAAGGTTCAATATAGCGAGTATTTTTACGCAAATTTATAAAGTGGGAAGCAACTTCGTCAATAGACAGGAAGGCGAATATAAGGAGAAATAGGATTTGTTTCCTAATAATTTAAAAACTGTTTTTCTGCAATTGCTGCTGAACATTAGGTTTCTACCAGCTAGCTTTAATCCATATAATCATTTATGTTTTGAAAAAAAAGTTTCGATTATAAGAATTCTAATTATAGTTTCTGTATTACACTAATTCTAATATTCTTATGTTTCGATTATATGATTCCTAATTATAGTTTCTATTATACACGGATTCTAATATTCTTATGTTTCGATTATATGATTCCTAATTATAGTTTCTATAATACACAAATTCTAATATTCTTATGTTTCGATTATATAATTCTAATTATAGTTTCTATAACACACAAATTCTAATGTTTCGATTATATGAATCCTAATTATAGTTTCTATATTACACGAAATCTAATATTCTAAATGAATTATGTATGGAATCCTAATTATAGTTTCTATATTTTAATATTTTAAATTAAATATTGTATGAATCTTAATTATAGTATGAATCTTTAGAATCTTAACTATACTATATGAATCTTCTTATTTTTTCTGTTAGAATTTTCATTCGAAAATTATAGTAAAATAACCGGCAGCAGTTTGTCTATCCAATTAACCGTAAAGTTTACCGTAAAGGTAAAAAATATATTTTACCTTTACTGTTTTTAAACCGTTTACAACTACTATGATTAAGAAACTATGAATACATAACTATACGTTTTTTTACCAGGGTTTCAAAATTGTAAAAAACAGATTTAACTATGTATAGGAGCTTTGCTTTATGCTAGGTAATGGGCATATGAGTGGTCGAATTGTGTTTCTCAAATGAACAGGGGAATGCGTATGAATTAGTTTATCTGATTGTTTCACCTATCGTAAGCCATGTGTAAGATTAGACTTTTATGTTAAGCAGCTTTATGCTACTGTCATCTATGTGTGAATGAATAAATTGGGGAGTGTAGGACACTAGAATCTCTTCATGTGTTGAAAGGAATGGAGAAAATATTATGGCGTCAACTCTAGGACTCTAAACCCCGTTCTGTGAGATTGACGAATTAGCTCTCAGCCGTAATATGTACCCAACTGCAAGGAACATGGTGGCTTCATTAGATAAGTTTAGTTGGTGCGATAAAACTTGTGTTGTTTAACCAATGTGAAAGCAATTAATAAACGGTTTTTCTTGCAGTTAAAATTTTGAATATCATCTTATTTATGGTTATTTGACTGTTATGGTAAAATAACAATTTTATATAAATTTTAGTGTTATTAAGAACCAATGGTAATATAAATTTTAAATATAAACATTTCTTTAAAAAAATAAAAGATAATAATTATTTGATACCAAAAATGTCACTTAGCATAGTCGGTTTAAATCCACGAATCCTTTTCTTTACAAACAATTAGAAATCTTTTATCTATAGTGTATAGATAGCACTAAGTAGGTTTAATTTTACGAACGCTAATTTGCAACGAATTGTTCTTTCCTTCAGTTTTGCCTTAAAAATTTCACTAAGTTTTCAATCAGCGTTTTTCTTAACCTCCTTAAATATTCGCTTTAATTTACTTCGGCGAAATGAAAAGAGTCATACGATGTGCCCTGAGTTTCGTGTCTCGCTGCTGTATTCGAAATAGCGATTTTAAATGTTCTCTCTTTTTAATTTAAATAGAGTGCATGACGATTCCATTTCGAAGAATGTTCTACACAGAAACGAAAGTTTTTTAATCACTATCGGGTCTTTTCTGTAGTGGTGGCAGCTTGAAGTTCGCGTTATTGCGAAACTAAAAATAGACATTTGATTAATTCATGAGATGTTAGTAACTTTAAATTTTAAAAATTAATATAAATAAAGTTACTGAATTTCTGTATTTTTTTAATTTATTGTTGCATTTAAAAAATTTATTATTTTTTTGTCAATAATTTTAATGTAAATATTTTATGTCTCTTGTTTTAACTGCTGTTACAGTTTTTTATCTAGAAAAATTTTAAATATTCTTTATAGGTTTATAAAATTCTCTTCAGTTTCAGTTCCTTCTCGACTTGATCATACTTTTTTGAGATTTCAAAGACTTCTGTTGCCTCAAATTTAGTTGAACCGAGAAACCTATGCTACAGCTATACCCAAACAATCACATTAAAAATAATTGCGCAAAATATTGATTTTTCAATCATTCAAACATCGGTAGCGATGGTTCTTACAAAATTAAAATTTAACGATACGATTCTAATTGTAATACATCTACGAGTTGTTGTTTTAGGCCATTAAGGCAAGGGCTGCAATTGTTCCTGTTCTTCAGTGGCGCCCTCTATGGCCAAGAGTTCGACTTTTGACTGACATAAACGTCACACCCATTTATAGAGCGGACGCATTCATACATCCATTCATTCTTCCACAGATCGTAATTAGGACCCGGACCAGAGAATGATCAGTATCTTATTCAGTACCCCCAAACGTATAACTTGTTATAGGAACATGCAGGACTTTGTGACCCAACATATATAACTTGCAACAGTTACCATTTACTTCAAGGGGAGTCTTCGGCTGTCTGGATTCGGACTCCCGTTCCAACGAACGGGTGTCCAGCGCCCTACCTTCCAGTCTATCCCGGCCCATCTAACAGATGTAATAAATATGAGTAGGAGAGGATAGAGAAGATCGGATCATAGAATATAAGAGGGTTCATCAATTGTGACGAAATTAGTTCTTATTTTTAGTGGACAGGCTTTGAATTACATTTTACTTGGGTAGAAGGAACAAAGAACGTTGTTGTTGAATTCATGGCGTCCGTGTAGATAAGTCCGTTTTACAGTTTTATTGTCAGGCATTATAAATAAAAAACGTCGTTTTTAGTAAAAATCGCATTATTTACCATTATTTAACGTTTGGGTTTCAGAAGAACAGTTTAAAATACAACTGCTCTTCTGAGTATTTGATTTCTTTTTGTCTGTGCAGTGTGCCCTACACGTTAAGTAATCCCCCCCACCCGCACACACACACACTTAAGCTAAGAACTAGATACAAAAACTTCTTTTGTATAATTCATTATGAAAGCAACCCATATCCACCTTAGCGTTCAGACATTCAACATCTTCAAACATTCAGACTACATACGCTTAGAATAAAATTGAATTGTTCTTTGTTGTTTTTAATGTATAAATTGTATATTAAAAAAATGTTTATTATTTTAGTTTGTAAATTGTATATTAAAAAAATGCTTCGATAAAGTATTCTCCTTTCATTAAATGTTTGAGTAAATATTCCACATTTTTTAAAACTTCTTATGCTCTTTAAGAAGATTGTTGAAACTTGTGGTCTCTTTTGTTTGCAGAGATGTTATCTGTCGCTTTAGTAGTTTTGAATATCGCTTTTGTGTCTCTTAACAATGTTAAGAGGAAGAAAGAAAAACATAGTCCCCGTAATATTAATCTCAGTTTAATTGAAAAAGAGAAAAAACAAACATGCTAAAAATTTTAATTATTATTCTTATCAGTGTGGTTTATTTAAAATAAATCAATTTAATTTATTCATGTTGATTAAAAAATACTAAAAGTAATCTAGAAGGGTGCAGTTAATTGGCTTTGCATTTTTGTATTATAATGAGGAAATAAGTTTTTTTTTCCATTTAATTTTTTTGTTACAAGAAATGAAGAAAAAATTAATTATGTAAAGGAGCTTAGGTATGTTATGAATGGAAAAATATTCCTCTGCTATATTTACTTATTTAGTTTTAAGATTAACGCAATTTTTTCTTGCGCTTTGCTTTATTGTGTCCATTGTTTTATACTCTTAATAATAAAGCATTTCTTTAAAAAAGCAAAGAGAATTGTTTCTTTTAATTTAACCGTGCAAAGAAAACTTTTTTTTCCAACATAGGATTCGTAAACTATTTGTGGTTGAATTTGTTTGTTTAAATTGCCCTACAGTACAAAAAATTCGTTTAGAATTCTATCTATTTAGAAACTTGTTTATTTTTGTTGTTGTTTGGAACGTTGTTTAAAGTTCTTCTTACTTGCTGTGTAGCAACTTTTTTTTAATTAATTGGGCACGGAGATCCGGAGATAAATTATAATTAAATACACCAAGCTAACTTTAACTTAAGTGAAAACAAAACATAGCGAAATTTGACAACAGGATCAAATTTAGCCATTTTCACAGACTGATCAAAAATGGACAAGGGTAAGGTAGTGTCTGTGGGTTCTATTAAACCTGACCTGGTTATACAGATTTTAAGAAATTCAATTTAGAAAAGAAAACATCATCGTTCAGGAAGAAACTCTGGTAGTCCCAGAAGCCATCAAATCAACAATAACTAATAATTTAACAACCACTACAACAATTTGGTTTGATGCCTTACCTACAATCACAACCATCAGCGTAACGTTTTTTTAATTTTTTTTTTTAAATGACTAATTTTTTCTCTTTTTTTAATAACGAATCTTTACTATGAATCAATCTTCGTCACAGAATGTGAAGTAATAGTAATACTATGATAATACTAATAGTAAATTATGCACTCTTTTTCATTCGTTTATTTCGCCTAATTGGGTCCAGCAGTGGACTGATTGTTAAGACACGGTTCCCAGCAGATCACCGAAGTCAAGCATCACTGACTGCTGGGTGACCACTTAGATCAGTCTGAGTAGGGACCGAGGGTGTGTTGTATTGTTCCTCGTTAAACTGTTCTACCGTAGAGTGCTCGACTTCGCATGCAGGTCGTCGGGCTACAGAAGCGGGGGTGCCATCCCCTCTGCATAGGAGCAAAATTGTGATGGCATGTCTTCGGATCATCCTCTGGGATGGTTCCCAGACCGTCGCCAATAGCCCATTGTTCTGCTCTAGTGCGACATAACTGAACAACAACAATAATTTCGCTTAATTAACTAGTTAATATAAGGGAAAACCATAATAGCATTAGTATATTATTATATTTTATTTTGTTGCTCAAATTTAAAAAAAGGGAGTTCAGAAATTAGAACCATCTAAATCTGAAAAAAAGTGTATATCGATTATGGAATTTTGAATTGAGAATAAGCTTCTTATGTTAATTAAAAAGAGGAATAATATGAATCTAAATAGGACTGAGAACAACTGATATATATGACAAATCAAATTAATTTAAAAATCAATTTTAATATTTATTCTATATTGCCCTGTGTTCTTCATCTGTTTTTTTTTCTTCTTTATTGGGTTGACAGCTTGGGGTGGGCCACTGGCTTATTTTCTGCCTACAAATATTCTTCTTTTCTTTTTTATCCATAGTAGACTTTCAAATATCATTCGTGTAATATAATGCATGTTCAAATATCCTTAAATTTCAAAATACCCTTAAAGTTATTTTTAAGGGTCTTTATAAAAAATTTGTTCTTCCTTTTTTTTCACGAAATTAAGTTTTTATCTTAATTAATTAATTGACTGCTTTGATAAATCGTAATTCGTATTTAGTTTTCTTAAACCATCTGGAACTCATTTTCAGTAGCCTCATCTCTACTAGAAAATGTTTTATTCGTTTTATTCAAGAAAATATTTTAACTTTAACTAACTCAGACTTATTTTTAAATGCATTTACTTTCAGTTCGGACTAGGGAACAACCATTTATAGATTGCTTCGAATAATAGATTCGAATTTAATCAACAAATCGTAGAATAGAATTCTTTCAAGGAAGAAAATCCCGCTAGGGCTCGATCATCTACTCTGATTTTAAACTGATTGTTTACAATCCGTTTTCTATTTTATTTTAGCTATATCCTTTGTAGAATGTAACAATTCATTAATTAGAATAAATTCGTACCGAAATAAAAATCTTTTGGGATCGTTTTTAGTTCTTACAGAAAATTTAAACTCGTTCTTTAAAAATGTGTTCTTAAACCCTGCAGTTAATGAAATTAGGTAGTACCATACAAAAGTAATAAAAACACTTTTAACGTTCATTGCTGAATAATAGTTAAATAATTTTATTTTATTGTTAATATAAATTTTATTTTTCATTATTTTTTATTTAAATTTGTGGGATTTCTTTTTTGACCGATGCTGATGAACTGTTGATTTAAGTAACTGGTGTATCCTATACTATAAAAAATTTTAATGTATCTCAACATCAAAGTATTTTATTTTATTTTATGACCGTCCCAATTTTTGGGTTTACGACTGCTAATGTTCTACTCCGTAGCCTTGTTATTTTGAACCCAATCCAGAAGACAAGGGAACTCCTGGACCAAGTATTGTGTGAAATTTGCCTTTGTGGAGGACTTTTTAATGGAACTAATCCGCATTTGCGTTACATGGTGAAAAAGACCACAAGAACATCCCACGGTTAGCCTGACGGCAAGGGTTACCCATGATTCGTCTACCACTGAGAATATTTCACGTCACCACTGTGTTCGATGCGTGCCGGATACTGATTCGTATTGACCAGCCATCGAACCCGGTTCACCTTCCGGTTGCCCGGTTTACCGGTTCAAGTATTTCACTGCACTAATTTTCTTTCACACCACTGACAGTACAGCAGCAACCATTTTTGTTATTCGATAACACTAATATTTGTAATTATAGTTAGATAAGATACACATAAGAGTCAGTAAAGTTATTTTTACAGTGTACCGTGATGGCTCAGAGGATAGAGTCCTCGCCTTCCAACGAGGGGTACCGGGTTCGATTCCCAGCGATGACTGACCGATTCGAATTCTGTACGCGGCTTGCGATGAACAGAGTATTGAGATAAAGTATCCTTAGTGGTAGACGGATCCTGGGTAAGAGTTCCTTGCCATTAGACTAACCGCGGTGGGTTTTAGTAGTTCTCCTCTCCATGAAACGCAAATGTAGGTTAGTTTCATCAAAAAGCCCTCCACGAAGCTAAATTTCTCCCAATATTTTATCGAGTAGTTCCCTCGTCTTCTGGATTGGGTTCGAAATTACTATGCTAAGGCTACGGAGTTAAGCATCGGTAGTCGTATAACCATAATTGGGTCGGTTGTTCTACGATAGTTATAAAATTAAATAAAGAAATGCTATATAAAGTAAGAACCATTAATATAGAATGCAGATGTATACTAATTCTTAAATTACAATTAGTTTTTAAATCAAACGTACGCCTAACACCGAGAAAATCTTAAGACGTTGGCTTAACACAGTGGTCGGCAAAGTGCGGCTCCAGAGCCGCATGTGGCTCTTTGGCTCCTTAATTGCGGCTCTGGCACAAATATCCACGGAAGGCGCAATAATATTTTCATTTAAAAAAATACTTGGTAAGAAAAAAAATTACATCTTATTTTGATAAGTTAAAATTTTTCTATAAATCGAGAACATGCATAATTTTTTGTTAAAGTTAATAGATAGATAGGTAATTAGAATTTCATATTGTTGTGAAAATACGTAACGAACATGGAGTTTAATTTTATTAGTTTTTGTAAACGTAAACGCAAACCATGTACAAGTTACCGGCTGAAATTGTTCGTATGTTTTCGGCGTACTCCGGTGTGATACAAAGGTACCACAAGCATGCGCGCATACTTTTTCAAAATAGTGGGGGTACAAATTGGCATCACAGACTTGCAGTGTGAACAGTTATGTCTTATCCACCGTGTCTGCCGTTGTCCTGTCTTATTAAAAAGTTGTATTTTTCAATCCTGCTGGTCATCTTACAGGTATTTTTATACGATTTTATTACACATGCTATGTATGTTTGTGGTTCCGGTACAAAATTTTTCTTCGATTTTTCAATAACTTCTATTTGTCCAAATGTTGGAAGCTTTCTGCCGATGCTTTGCATTGCTAGCAAATTTGGCTCCCACTTTGTTATTACATTGTTGTAAAGTTCATATTTGGCTCTTGGGCTAATAAGTTTGCCGACCACTGGCTTAACAGAACAGTTAATTATTATTCTCCACTACAGAAATGTGGCTTTAAAAATAGTATTTTTATTTTTTTAAGTAATTTAATAATTTTGGAAGACGTAATAAACAATATATTGGAATACCCCTTAAATCGTTATATAGGTATGACGAGGGCTTCTGTGTAATATTTAAAAATAATTTATAATTATTTTATTATTAACTTTAAACCCAGAGACATTGTCAAACAGTACAAACTGAAATTTTTGAATGTCTAACATAAATTTCAATATTACAAATTTATGAGAAGAACCCAAACCATGTTGCTGCCAATAAAAAGGGAGCTAATTTGAAGAGAGGCTGCCATATGAATACATATTTTATTTCTTTAAACATTTTTTCCTTTCAATTTCTGAAACATTTCTTGTGTACGACGGAACAGAAATTTTGACATTAATAAAGATAGATGTGACAGAGCAGACTTATGAATATCTCCATGTGTAGTAGAAAGCATAGGATGATAGATGAAGTTTTCTGAGATCTGGGATTTTGAGATCTATACCATTTTCTATCTACTCGATATGATTTATATTTTTGCCAATAATTCTTCTCGTCCATTAAATTTTAGCTTTAGAAGCGATGAATAAAATTTTGCTTCCAAGTATTAAAATGTGCAACATTACGTTCCACGCATTTTTTTCACTTATGCTTTGATATTTTTTATATTAAAAAAAAACGTTTATTGTATGATAGTTTTTTATTTATTTAATTAAAACTAGTAGTTTTTTATTAATAGTTTTTTATTTATTTAATCAAAGACGAATTAATTAAATTTTTTATTTATTTAATTCATGCGAATCATACTATGGAAACATTCTAATTTTTTTTCTATTTTTGTTAATATAACTATTTTAATGTTGTGATTTTTAGTTAAAGAATTATATTCATTTTTTAAATTGTTGTAATAGGATAGTCTCTATCTTACTCTTATAATATTCTCTTTCTTATAATATTCTCTTTCTTATAATCTTCTCTTTCTTTTTAATATTCTCTTTCTTATAATATTCTCTTTCTTATTAATATTCTCTTTCTTATTAATATTCTCTTTCTTATTAATATTCTCTTTCTTATAATATTCTCTTTCTAATAATCTTCTTTCTTTTTAATATTCTCTTTCTTATAATATTCTCTTTCTTTTTAATATTCTCTTTCTTTTTAATATTCTCTTTCTTTTTAATATTCTCTTTCTAATAATATTCTCTTTCTTTTTAATATTCTCTTTCTTTTAATACTCTTAAAATTGATGCAGCATCTTCTCTTACTGATTATAATATGATACCTACTCTTTAAATTGCTACAAAATAGGACTTTAAAGTATCAGACTCTTCAATAGGTACGATTCAGTTTTTGAATTATAACAATATTCACTCTAAATTGTTACATCTATTCTTTAAATTTCTAAAATATCCCCTCTAACTCTTACAATATTCGATTTTAATTGTTACAATATTATACCCTCTATGTTAGGACAACTCTCTTTTAACAGGGTGCGTAGCGTTTGTAAAAAGTACTTAAAGGTGCTTTTTTGTGGATTTCGTTTTTAAAAGCTTTTAAAGGTGCTTTTTTCAGCTGGCGTTTTTAAAAAGTGCTTTTTTTCTTCCCTTCAGTGATATCTGGTGGATCCCATGCATTTCACAAAAAATGGGGAGTTAGCTACGTAATCATTCACGCGGACTTTGTCATACCCACGTTATGACTAGCGCATGCGCGCACACTTGAAACCGAAACCCGAGTGCTCCAATTCGGATAGAGAGTATCAGATCCTTATGAAATATTTTTCTTTTTAATTTATTTTAATTTTGTTTTTGTTTATTTTATTTTACTTCTAACACTTTTTTTGACGCAGGGGGTAAGGGTACTTTTGTTCTGAGTTCAGGGTCAAGTTGAATTCACTCGGTGATGTGGGAAAGTACTGATTGTTTCGATTTACGCCCGTTTCTTTTTGGGTTTTTTTTTTAACGCTAAAACTGTTAATAAAAAGTTTTTGTTTTTCAATAATATCATTGATTGAATATGAATTTTTTGAGTGCTTGAAAACTTTTTTAAAGTGCTTGAAAAGTTTTTAAAAAGTGCTTATTTTTGATTCAAAGATTTGGCTACGCACCCTGTTTAATACTTTTTAAAATTATATAATGTTCTTTCCTCATTTCATATTCATTCTAAACTGTTATAGTGCCCCCTCTTTAAAATGTTAAGATGTCCACTCTAATTCGTAAAAAATATCCGCTCTTAATTGTTACAATTTGATGATCTCTATTTTACTCTTATGTCACTTTCTCTTACTTACTCAACACTCTTTTGATTTTTACAATATTCTCCTTTGATTTTCTCAGTATTATATCTTGCTACTTTCTACAATATGATAATCAATCTAAATTGTTACAATATCCATTCTTTAACTGTTAAAAAAAACTCTCTAATAGTTACACTACTTATAATTGTTACAATATTACAATCTTTATCTTATTGTTGCTACACTCTCTTTTATAATTTTTATAATTTTACAGTGTTTTCTAATTATCATAATATCATATCTACTTATTTGTTATTCATTGTAAACTGTTATTATATCCACTCTTTAAATTGCTAAAATACACATTCTAATTCTTAAAATATCCGCTCATAATAGTTACAATACGATAATCTTATTTTATTGTTATGCCATTTTCTCTCTCTCACTCAATATTCTTTTAATTTCTACAATATTCTCTCATAGTATTATATCTCGTTACTTTCTACAATATGAAAATCAATCTAAACTGTTATTATATCCATTCTTTAACTGTCAAAATAACTTATCTAATAGCTGCACTACTTTTAATTGCTGAAATGTTAGACTCTAAATTGTTAAAATTTGGTATCGACTCATTAAATTCTTTCAATATCCATTGTAAAAGTCGCAAAGGCGAAGGAAATAACGCGTTTGGTCCCACTGAGGTGACTGGTTTATGTGAATTTCACCTCCGGCTAACACTGACCAAAGTGCTAAGGTAAAATAATCTTCGTGGTGGACGGATCGTAGATTATAATCCCCTTGCCGTTTGGCTAACCGGAGGAGGTTTTCGCTCTTCATGTAACGCAAATGCGTGTTAATTCCATCAAAAAGTTTGTCCTAATATTTTATCCAGGAGTTCTCGTGTTTTCTGGGTTAGGATCAAAATTGCAAGACTACGGAGTTGGTCTTTGACAGTCGTAAACTGAGAATTTTGTCGGCTGTTTAACGGCGATTATAAATTGGAATTATAAACAACAAAAATAAAATTATAAACAACAACAAAAAAATTCCAATTAGTTGAAATACTCTTTTGTCACACTAAATTATTACAAAATGATATACACTTTTCAATTTGTTACAATATCCGCACTTTAAATTGTAACAATGTCAATTGTACATTGTTTTCTCTCTTAATTATGACACTATCCACTCAAAATTTTTACAAAATGGTACCGACTTTTTTAATTTTTTAAAATATCTACTCGAAAGTGTAATAACATGATATTCATTCTTTAAACTCTGAAACGTAAATTCATTAAACTTTGATCCATTCTTTAACTCGTCCTCGTAGATATCAATCCTAACCTGACGTTATTTGTAATTGTTTGTTTAAACTACGCACTTTCACCAATCACAGTGGACAATCGCCACATTTTTATTGAACATTCAATCTCGAAAAACGGGGGTATTATTTTTTTTATACTTGCACTGTTAGCCACATTTTTTACTCCATTTAACCTAATAAGAGATTGTATGTTACATAAATGTGTACTATTTATTTTTTATAGTGACATATCATTAACAATATGGAGTTAAAAGTGCTTTGTATTAAGTTAAAAGTGCTTTGTATTAAGTTAAAAGTGCTTTGTATTAAGTTAAAAGTACTTTGTATTAAGTTAAAAGTACTTTGTATTAAGTTAACATAGTGTGACATCAATAAATATTTATTGCGTTTCTAGTTCTGTTCCCGAACTTCTGTAATCAAGATTTATAGAGAGATTCCCAAACGATGTCCAACGGAGATCAAAATCCTATCGAATTCAATGACCATCTACAATGGTCAAAATCGGAAGTCCGGACATCTCTTCTCGACCAATAGGCGCCCAACGTCCTTGCCCACGCCTCTCCCTTCTTCATCTTTTGGAGAGTTTTGATGCAATAGGACTCTTCCCGGATGATTTGGCATAGAATTGTCAGGTTCAATCTTCGAATTTGACTTCCGTTGAATTTTCCGGATTAGAAATTCAATATTATTCAAAAGCCCTGAAGGGAAATTTCAATGTGTCGTCGATATAATTTTCCGGAAACCGTTCCGGAGTGTTAGGGGAAATTTATTCCTGGATTAAAATTAAGTTTTATAGTCCACACCATTCCTTAATGATGCTTCTCTTAAAATTATATATATTTTTTAAATAAATTCAAAATTATGCTGCATAAGTTTAAAGTTTCTTTTATATTTAGCTGATTACAGTGAGTACCTCTCCACCGTTGAAAACAGATATATACCTTATATATCAGGTAATATTAGAATAAATTGAGCATGAAAACTGCATTGTTCTTATTGAACCTTATAACAGTTTAAAAGTTCTTAACTGTTTTTAATGTTCAAAAAGTTTTTAAAAACTGCTTAATTTTATTTGTGGACTCTTACTTTATTTGTTATTAGTTCACTTAGAGTTTTATGTTCTTAAATTGTTTTAATTTTAAAATTTTAAATATTTTTTCAGGTTCTTAAAATGTTTAAATTTTAAGGCTTAACTTTTTCTTACATTATTTCACGTTTTTAGAATATTCAATTTTTAAGTCTTAATTTTTCATTATATAAAGGTAATTTGTCCTAACCTTTTTTTATATTTACTTTTCCGTTTTTTAAATATCCAATTTTTAAATCTTATTTTTTTTCCAAGTTCTTAAAATGCGTAAAGTTTAGGTCTTAATTTTGTCTTACATTTTTTCATCAGGTTCTTGAAATTTTTTATTCTGTGACTGAATATTTATTTTTTCTCTTGTTTCTAAATTTGTAGATATATATTTATATTGATTTCTATTTCTGATTCTTTTCTCTCAAAGGTAATGCATAAACCACAAATTTATTTGCTGTGATTGCATTAGTGTGATTTTTATTACAATCCAATTAAGTTCCTTTCGCGTTATCTCCCATAAAGAATACATTTTCTCCTTTTTTAGATTATATCTGATTGAACTTGCTTCCTTTTTTGCGAGCTTCAACTTTGATTGCATCCTTTCTGTTTTCTTTTGATCATTCTTTGTTTGCTTGCAATATATTTTTTTTATCCATTCACATAAAAGAGATGTATTTTCATTCTTGTTCTTTTTTATCTTTTGTTGTAACGTAAGATTAATAATCAGAACTACAAAATCCGATTCAATAAAAATATCTTTATTAGTTTCTTTTTCATCTTAAGAAAATATACAATTGGCTTTATTAGAATGTTTTAAGCTGTCGCGTATCATTTCCTTGTGAAATATTATTTTTATGCGTAGATAGATATAAAACAAGTGTTGGGATTCTGCAAGGAAGAAACCTAATTCTTTCAGGTCGATGGTAAAAATTTTAAGAAACCAAATGAAACTGGACGAAATGGAAGAAATCAAAACTGATCAATGCAATAATTTAGCAATAAAAATAGTTTAAATTTAAACAAATTTAATATACCATAAAGGTTTTCAAAATAACTTTATTTTTTTTAAAAAAAAATGGAAAATAACTATATCCACATTATTTATTTCAGTTATGTAGCGAATTTTGAAATCCGTACATTATTCAGGAGTCTGTTTAAGCACACGCATTTAACAGTATTCGATTGAAAAAATAGACAATTTAAAATAGTGAATTCAATATGTTATTCGTTATTGTATATGCTTTTAGCCTGTGACTTGTTACTTATTTTTTTTAATGAAATTTTATTGTGTTTTAATGTCTTTCATGCATTTATTAAATTTTCTTGATACCCCCTTTTATAAAATATTGAAAGAAACTAAAGTTGTTTTTATTTTCTTGAGAAATTCTTTTTTTTCTGTCCGGTTACTGTTGTTTAGTTTTCACCTATTCGAAAATGAATAGAATAGCTTGGAAATTAATATTATTATATAAACTGCGTTTTACTTAGAAAATGCTTGAAAATGTTTACTATTTGATATTTTATTTACGAGGGCCAAAATGACCCCGATGACGCTTTTAGTGTTAACTATATATATATATGGGTATTCAAAAATTCAAAAATTTAACTTTCTATATTTAAAACTTAATGGTATTTAAATTTCGATATTTTTGGCTGTATTGGAAAAAACACAAATTTTTTGGTGCATTTCATACATAAAATTAAATAAAAATGGCCCCGATGGCGCTTTTAGTGTTAATTTCATGTCGATTATTGAAATCTTACACGAATATTTGTTAACGTTATTTTTGTTAGCATAATAATTGTTTGAAATTTGTTTTTATAATCAATAATTTACAAATGTGATGAAAGGTTGAAACACCAGCAATTACTGGCACTGTTTTTTTCTTCTCTCTCTGGTATCAGTAATTAAATTTAAGGTCATAAAATATGTAATCTAAAAAGGTTAACTTTTACTAACACTCACGAGTTAGTTTTGTAGTAAGACATAAAGGAAATATAATAAAAATAAAATTCTTGACTTAGCTCTTTGAAAAAATATATTTTTCAAGTCCGAGAAAAACCTTTAAGTTTTTTCAAACAAAATTATATCTCCCTTCAAAGAAAAAATTATTAACTTATTGATAAGATCTCTTCCATTTCTATTTTATTTGCAGTTTTAAGATTTCGTTTTCATGGAAAACAAACCGAGTGGTAAATATTAGCGCAAGTTCAATAATGAAATTACTCACAGAGTAATCATCACTCCACCTCTGTGTCTTTTATTTGGATTTCTACTAAAATGGAGTGCTTAAGCGTGGAAGCAGAGAGCAAATAATTATAAAAATTGTGAATATTATGTCAAACTTATTTAGCTGAATTTTTCATTGTAAAAACAAAAATGCTGCTGCATGATTGTAATCATACCTTATCTTTCCTTTTGTACCCTGATAAAGCAGTTTCATCTTGTAGTTAGACTCCTTGCAGGAAAACTAACAGAAGCTCCAAACGGAATACTGTGGGGAAAATTGAATCTGTAATTTTTCCCCCAAAATCTGTTTCATCTTTTTTTTTTCCTCTCTAATTTTCTTTATATTTTTTTCTATTCGCTAATTGAGTTTTTATGGGTTACATGTAATGACTTTATACTATTAATTTTTCATAAAATATTTAAAAAATACGTTTATTTTTTATTACTAAAGCATAGCTATTTTTAAAATGATCTCACAATTCAAATTATATCCAATTGTTTAAACCAATAACACAAATTACATCCGATTTTTTTTAATGTTTTGTTTCTTTTATTTATCTTCTTTAACAAAAAATATCAATTCGAAATTCTAAAAAAAATATTACATAGAAAAGAAGGAAATTTATTTAGATAATATTAATACTATCATATTTATTACGAAAACTACCAAGGCATCAGAGTTTATTTTGTTATTTTTTCAGTAGTTCGCATATAGATATTTAGAAACGTATTATCATGAAATGAGTTGCTAGTATTTCGTGAAATAATTTGAAAAATGGCATTTCCAACAATGAAATATTTTTATTTGGATATAGCGATATTTCACATCATGATCTTACAATAATAACAATAATTATAGATTACTGAAATTTATGTATCTTGATGTATTCTTGCTTCTGATACTGCTTCAATTAATTTATATTTAAATGCATATTAAATATGAACTGAATAGTACTAAAAATTCCATTCAAGGAAATATTAAAGATCTGTTATGCCTTGCTCTTTTCCCTGTTTGAGTAGTTGAAATAGTTCTCTTTTACGAACCATTCGTAAGCTGCTTTACAGTTCACAGTTATTGCTCCTTCAGGCATTTCATATCTACTTAAATCTCGAATTGGCATCGACGAGTTTTCATCTACGATGAAGCCAGTCGTTCGAAAAGTGCTTCATCGAGTAAGATCTCCAGTCTGTTGGCACACTTATTTGTTGACGAAAGCGCTGTCAACCATGGGGACAATCAAACTTTGTCCCGAAGACAAACACTAAAGCAGCCAACACAGCTGCTACTATTGCTCGCCAACTGTTTTCAGAGTTTTCTCTTTGGCGATGTTTACTGAGCACTACAAAGTCCGTTTTGTGAAAAAGCTTTGGTGCACTTTACATCATTCCTTGTTGTTGTTAGCCGGACGTTTTTAGAACTGAACTCCAAAAAAGAAAGTTTTGAAATATTTTTTTTCCGGATATATAATTGTTTTGTTACTAGAAAATATGGGAATAAACTTAGTATTATATTGTTAAGAAGATTAACTTATTTTTAAAAATTAACCTTAACTCAAAATTGATCGTTTTTATTGTTTTTTGAACTTGCTTTTCTATTCCATATTTTTTTTTTCATTGGTTTGCTATTTTTAAAAGTTATGTCTTTATTTTTATAATTTAATAACCGTCATTGAAAAGCTGACCCAATTTTCGGGTTTACAACTACTAATATTCAACTCCGTAACTGAACTCAAATATTCAACTTTGTAATTTTGAACCAAATCCAGAAGACAAGGTAACTCCAGAATCAAGTATTAGGAGAATTTTGCCATCATTTGAGGACTTTTTGATGAAACTAACCTGCATGTGCTTTACATGGAGAGGAAGACCACGAAAATCTCCCACTGTTAGCCTGAAGGCTAGGGGACTCTAACCCATGATCCGTCTACCACTGAGGATATTTCACGCCAGCACTGTGGTTAGTTCGAACTGGATGCGGAATTCATATCGACCACCCATCTCCGGGATCGAACCCCGGTTCACCTCTTTGGAAGGCGAACTCTATCCCCTGAGCTATTGCGGCAAGATATGTCTTTATTAAAAATAACTTCGTGAAGCTCGCAAGGGGTTGCGTATACGTCCACTTATAACATATATCAGAAAGCTGCCACAAAGTGCATCGCATCAGTGTTTAAGTAAGCAAAATGCAAAAGTGCTATCAAAATTTTATGAATCATCAGTTAGGGCTGAAAGCACCAAAATCAATTCTACTTCCTACTGAACCGTATAAATGTTTCTAATAATCAACTTTAAACTTCACGCTTTTGTAATCGTAGAGGAGGATGGCATTTCTATTAAAGGCTTCCCTTCCAAAATTTCCCATTGAACATACTTAGTGTTAAAACTTAGAACATGAAAAAAAAACGTGTTATTCCTGGAGGACCAGAATATTAATAACATTATTTATGGTAACTTCCAAATTTTGTCTTCTAAAATCTGGTAAAATCAGCACAATTTGTATTCATGCTTTAAGCACGGTAAAAGGAACATGCTACTCGTGAAAGAGAACAATGTTTCAAGCATTATTTATTGCAACATCTAAAGTCTGCTTTCCAAAAGTCTGATTAAATTCATGAAAGAGAATTGTATTCCGAACATTAATTATACTAACATCTAAAGTTTGCCTACCTAAATCTGGTAAAAGAAATGTACTTTGTATTCACTTTTTGAACAACACGGTAAAATAAACATGTTATTCGCGAAAGAGGATTATATTTTGAACAATATTTATCTTAACATTTAACATTTGCTTTCCAAAATCTGATAAAATAAACACGTTATTCAAGAAAGAGAACATTTCGAGCATTATTTATAGTAACATCCAAAGTTTGTTTTCCAAAATCTGGTAAAATAAACATGCTTTATATTTACGCTTTGGACACGGCAAAATAAACACCTCATTTGCAAAAGAGGACTCTATTTCGATCTTATTTACTGTAACATCTTTATCCTTCAAAATCTGGTAAAATGAACACACTTTGCTATTCGTGGACGACGGTAATACTTCGGGCAACATTTATTGCATTATCTGTAGTTTGTCTTAGAAAATCTGGTAAAATAATGAACTCGCTTTGTTATCACTCTTTGAACATGGTAAAATGAACCTGCTATTCCCGGAAAGAGACAAAATTTCGAACATTATTTATTGTAACATCTTTATCCTTCAAAATCTGGTAAAATAAACACGCTTTGCTATTCGTGATGAAAAAATTTTTTTTAACATTACTTACTGTAACACTTGAAATTTGTTTTGTTTTTTTCACGCTTTTTAAGCGGTAAAACAGTCTATATGCGAAATTATTGGGTTGTTCGGAAAGTAATTTCGTTTTTTGGGGGGAAAACGAAAGACAATTTTTGTATAATGAATAAATATTTTATTAAATTATATATTGGCCATTCTGGCCCAACACCTTTTGCCATCTTTCTAGGAGTAGCATGATTCCACGCTCATAAAATTTTTGGTCTTTGCTGGCAAAATACTGATCCAGGTTATTTTTGACCTCTTCATTTGAAGTAAAGGTTTTACAGTCCAAAAAAATTTGCAATGAACGGAACAAATAATAATCCGAAGGTGCCAGATCTGTAGAATATGGTGGGTGTGGTAGTATATCCCATTCAAGCTGTAAAAGCATTTGGCGAGTGACCAAACTTGTATGAGGTCTCGCATTATCTTGATGGAACACTATACCTTTTCTGTTGATTAATTTTGGCCTTTTCTGTTGAAGTGCCTCATTCAGTTTGTCCAGCTGACGACAGTAGACTTCCGAATTAATTGTTGTGTTATCCGGTAAAAGCTCAAAAAAACTATTCGTTTAAAGTCCCACCAAACAGACAGCATCACATTTTTTTTATGGATATTGGCTTTCGAAACGCTTTGAGCCGGTTCATCTTTTTTGCTCCATGATCTCTTGCGTTTGACATATTTACAAACAACCCATTTTTCGTCCCCAGTAATGATGCTCTTCAAAAATGGATCATTTTCGTGACGTTTGAGAAGCGAATCGCAGACGTCAACGCGACGACACAAATTTCTCTCCGTGAGAACATGGGGAACCCATATATCGAGCTTCGAGGTTAAACCCAGGCCTTTCAAGTGGCCATAAACAGTTGAATTCGATAAATTTAACCTTTCACCAATCTCATGCGTTGTTATTCGCCGATTTGCTGCATCAACTAATGCCTTTATTGTGTCTTTATCAGCTTCAACCGGCCTTCCAGAACGTAGTGCATCTACGACATCAAAGTTGCTGGATCGAAATTTTGCAAGCCAATTCTGGCTCTGGCGTACTGTCAACACATCTTCTCCATACACATCGGTTAATTTCTTTCTGGCATGAACAGCATTTTTACCTTTTCTGTAGTAAAAAAGTAAAATATGACGAAAATGCTGCTTGTTGCTCTCCATATTTAAAAGGGCATCAACCAAAAACTACTGAGTAGAATTAATTGAACTTTTTCACACACAAGCCTTGCTATAGCAGCTCTCAAAACATGTAATGATAATGCGGCTTAAGTGTGAAATTTGGTTTGAAAAAATACAATCAAATCCTCAATCGGAAAAACGAAATTACTTTCCGAACAACCCGTATTTCGAACATTATTTAGTGTAACTCTTAAATTTATCTACTAAAAATAAAAGCAAACATTTCAATTAATCTCTGTGATTTTATATATATTTAAAAAAAAATGTACTTTTACTGATCGTTTAACTTTGATGTACATAGTTTTATACTCCCCATGTATTAATATCATTAAAATTTAATAAGCTCTTTCAAAGTTCGATCATAAATTTTCATAATCACTAATGGAAGCCATAAAATAATCTGTCTTAATTTATCGTACTGTAAACATGTGAAGTTCATTTCCGAATTTTTACGAGAATTAAATTGCTGTCTTAATTCATAAAAAGCGTTTTTACGTTATCTTCAATTATTGCAATTTTTTTCTTCATTAAATTTACAGGTATTTGTTGAGTTGAATTTGACTTACACTCTTTTTAACTTCTCCCATAATCATAGTTTATTTTTTCTCCCTGGAATATTTTATCTCGCTAGAACAGGCGGCTTTTAAGAAATCGTTTGCCCTGGTTAAGGAGGCACATCATAAATTACGCTTAAAGTCTTTTTGGGGGTGGTAATTTTCCTGGAAATGAGAATTAATCATTTTTACATTTTCAACTGTCGCTGGCAATGAGTTTTAATGTGGAATGCTTAAAATGATTGCATGGTCTTAAAACTTTGTTTGAAATGATTTGATGAATTGCTTGCAATTTTCGAGAATTCGATAATATGCTCAGTTTAACTTGTCTTGATTAGATTATTCGAGTTTTGATAACATCTTTAATGGTGAATGCCGCTTATCGATGGAGAATTTTGAGTTATGAGCTAGTCGGATAAAATAGTTATGTTCTTTTCCTTTCTATTTTTCTTGTTTTGAACATTTCAAAACATGAGATACGGGCGTATTTGATTTGTTCCCTTTGCGGAAAATTTTAATTTTTATACTTAGAAAAGCTTTTAATAGTTTTCTCGCGTGTTATTTCCTTTTAAAGTGAGGTAATAATTATGGAAGAATATTTTTCTTTAAAACTTAAGATGTGGTTTTGTTACTTTTTAGTGAATAAATCACCAAAAAGTATTTAAAAAATTTTAATTGTTCAACATTTATTAATTAATATGTTTTTTAATTGTGTTAATTTCATAAAATAACTAAAAGATAGTTCAATTTTAAGATGACACAGGCTTAAAATTTTTGATCATGACTATATTGCATTGAACCATCCTAAGTCATGGTGGTACTTGTTCACACAAGGCACAAAACTACATCATGTAGAACCGGGGCTCCAAACCTGGTAGTAATTTAAGATCTATATACCAAGCTCCTGAATGCTTGAGTCCCAGCTTGAGTAAGAAATCAAATTCACGTTGAGCCACGAAACATATGCGTCTCAGTGTAAAATATGCTTTATCTTCAACTTATACTTTTAGGGGAAAGAATATCAATAAAAAAATAACAAAATCGAAGTAATTTATTAAAATTTAACACAAGAGTTCCGTTTTAGTGTCATAAAATGTTTGAGTCACAAAATATCGAACAACCAAAATTAAACAAAGAAAACCGAGCTTTAAATGATGGTAGAAAAGCGATATTTACTTAGAAATATCTAGCTTAAAAAAAAAGCAACCTCATAAATGCAAAAAAATATATATTTTTTAAAAATGTTAATTGACTAAATTTAATTTTAGCCCAATAAATTTATACATTTTAATTTTTAGCATTTCTTGCACACAGTATGATATTTTTAATAGTCTATTTCCTCATTTTGACCTCTAATCAAAATATATTAGACTTGAAGAATAAGATATTTATATGCCATGAAACTGCAAAAAAGTACTTGAATCAAATTTCTTACTTTTCGTTTAAAATTTCAATGTAATTAAGAACTTTGACTAACGACAGCAAATCCAATTCTACTTTAACATATCTCATCGCTTAATAAAAGCATACATACAGAAAAAAATTTATTAGTTTTTTTTAAGTGATAAAACAGTACCAACAGTTGTCCTAATATATTAGACGTCAGAAAGATATGAGATTCGACTACAAAATATTTTACTACATAGCATGATTTCCTTGTTATGTATTTATCTGCACATCCTTTTGTTTGGTGAAACATGAAACGAAGCACAGCACTGTAAAAACTTTTAGTGTTTAGTTGCTGTAATTTTTGGTGTTAAGGTTTTTTCGTGCGAAACTTTAGTTATAGTGAGAAAAATTATACAAAATTTAAAAAATAACAATTGTTTGGAAGAACTAGTTCAAATATAATACTAAAAACGCGCTTGTTTTCTTGTGCAAGAAATGTTTTTGCAATGAAGGCATTAGATTGATTCGAATGCGCGTGAAAGTATATGTTTTCAGTTAACAAGCAAACAAAAATGAACAAATAAAGAAAAAAAATAGTGCGTGGAGTTCCTCCGCGTGGAAGAAGTTAAACTTCGCAACCTGCGACATTAATTGTAGAAGAATCAGCAGTNACTACATCCACTTTAAGAAATGTTAGTTCACCTTTACAATAAAAATGGTGGAAACCACACACTTTTGCAAGACTTTTTACAGTGTAATAAAAACACACAGAAAGCTTAATCGTAAAATATTCCCATTTATGTCTCATTGATATTTTCGAACAAAAAAGAAAATGAGTGTTTTGTTTCCTTTTTTTTCATGCTTAAATAATACTTGGTGTACTGTGTACCTTTTATTATCTTGTAAATATTGAGCTTTTAAAAATCCTTTTTAAAAAAACTAATTTATTTCTCTTGTCAACTTCATATATCTATTTATTTTCTCTTTGTATAGGTATGCGGAATTTATTTTAATTCGGTCTCTCGGGATCCGGGTACAAAGGAAAATGCAAATTAGGGTGGAGACCTTGTTTGATCATTGTTAGGTCTTAACGAAAGATGCATTCTAACTAGCTTCAACCTGTTGGATGCGTGAGTTGGAGATGCGCTGTTGTTATGCGTTAATTTTTTTTGTCCCTCCTCCATTCTTTTTAGTCTTCGTTTGCTCTTTCAAAATTGACTTTCAGTGTGGATTCCCCCCCCTCCCATCGAATACAATTTGAATTTATGTGTCGTATTGTCTTCAATCTTCTTAATTGGATTTATTTATCAAAACCTGTAAGAACAAAGTTGCCATTTATGTTGTTTTAGAAGCATTTTTCTTCAACTAAGGAAGAAGGAAAGAAAAAAGAAGGAAGGAAAATAATACTGAAAAAATTAGGACTTGCGAGCAGAGTTGGACAAAAATGTAATCGATTATATTTTTTAATTACAGTGAACAAAGTTGCCATTTATGTTGTTTTAGAAGCAGTTTTCTTCAACTAAAAAAAAAAAAAAAAAAAAAAAAAAAAAAAAAAAAAANAAAAAAAAAAGAAAAAAGAAAGGAAAAGAAAGAAAGAAGGAAAGGAAATAATAATAAAAAAATTAGGACTTTTGAGCAGAGTTGGACTAAAATGTAACCGATTATATTTTTTAATTACTGTGAACAAAGTTACCATTTATGTTGTTTTAGAAGCATTTGTTTTCAACTAAAAAAAGAAGAAAAAGAAGGAAAGAAAATAATAAATAAAAAATTAGTACTTTTGAGCAGAGTTGGACAAAAATGTAATCGATTATATTTTTTAATTACAGTGAGCAAAGTTGCCATTTTTGTTGTTTTAGAAGCATTTTTCTTCAACTAAAAAATAAAAAAAAAAGGAAAGGAAATAATAATAAAAAAATTAGGACTTTTGAGCAGAGTTGGACAAAAATGTAATCGATTATATTTTTTAACTACAGTAATAAATTACTTATAATCATAATTACAAGATAAAATAATTTGATTACAGCTGTGATCGTGATTACAACAAACAATTACAGTTATCAATTACTTGTAATCGTGAATACAACTTTGATTACAGCTGTAATCATGAATACGACTTTGATTACAGCTGTAATCGTGAATACGACTTTGATTACAGCTGTAATCGTGAATATGACTTTGATTACAGCTGTAATCGTGAATATGACTTTGATTACAGCTGTAATCGTGAATACAACTTTGATTACAGCTATAATCGTGATTACAATAGTCGATTACAGTAATCAATTACTTGTATTCGTGATTACAACTTTTGAAAGTTTTGATTTTAGCTGTAATCGTGATTACAATAATTGATTGCAGTAATCAATTACTTGTAATCCTGATTACAATTCATCAAAATTTTGATTACAACTGGAATCATGATTACAAGTAATTGAAAAATGTAATCGATTACATTTTTGCTCTACTCTGATGTAATCAAATATTATGATTACTTGTAATCGCGATTACCTGTAATCGTGACTACAAGTAATTGATTGCACAGGAGTAGTATCTGTAAGTAATTATAGTTGTAATCGATTACTGTAATCGACGCCTAACTCTGCTTTTTGAGTTATTCAATAAATAGTGTAAGCACCTTCTTTTTATAATCATTAATTTTGCCTAAATTACTATCTCTAATTTTTTATTAATTTTGTAACAAAATATGTTCTAATGCACTATTATTTGTTTTGGAATAAAATAACAATTAAGAAACACTAAAATTTAAATTATTTCAAGCTAAAGTAAAAACCTTCATCTGGAAATTTTACGATATCATTTACTGATTTATTTCATATATAAATACTTATCCAAAGACAAACTAATAAAGAAAAAAAACCCCAAAAATTGTAAGTAATTCTCAACATCAAATATTTTTCAAAATATATGCTATATTGATCGAATGTCATAACAAAAACAACTTTGTATTTTTGTTAATTCTTCACTTTTTATTACAATGTTGCGCATAAATTTTTCGATAAAGTAGATAATTCATTGGCCTTTAAAGATTCTGTTTTAAAATCTCACATTTTCTCCAAATGTAACATAAATCAAATTTAAATTTCACTCATCTTATTTTCGCAAATTTCTATAATCATTTCTTACCAAAGGAATACTTAACAATTTTCTTTCACTAAACCGTAACTATGGAAACACATATTTGATTTTATTTCTTTTTTTATATCTAAGCGAGAAATATTATAGTTTGCGTATTAATATTAAGCGATAACGTTGAAAAATATCGGATAAATTTTCCATTCCATTTGAATCCCGAGAATTTATTTTAAAGGGACGCTGAAATAAGATTTAAAGGAATGAAAGGGGGGAGGGAAGAAGTAGAAAGTCAGTGGCGTTGTGGTATAAAACTTTTTAACGTCTTTCAGATTTAAGAAGCAGTTTTCAAAAAAGCGAAGTGAAGATGAAAAGAGGGAATAAAAGATCCCTATCCATGTTATTTAAAAAGAAAAATCCCTTTCTATAACGGATTTTCTGTTTGACAAAAGTACTTTTAAAAGCTAGTTTTGGTTTTCAAAAAGGTATCGTTCTATATCAATCGAATATTTATCTTTCCTTTTATGCAACTAATTTTTATGAAAGTTAGATTTTTAAATTTTTTTCTTGCGATTGGTAAAAAAACTGCACTTTGTGTGAGCGTGAATTTATTATTGCACAAATAATAATTTTTTAAAAATGTTTGTAAACAAAATAAAAAATTTTGTAAACAAAAGTAGTACACTTACTTATTAAGAATCACGTTAAAATTTCAAATTATCATTTATTATTTATTTAATGACAAACGAGTTTTCTGGTATAAACAATCGAATACTTAAGCGAAAAAACCCAAGTATTTATTTCAAAATTAATTAATTCCTTACAAAATCATATAGTTTTTCGGTATTTCATCTAGATTTTTGAATTCACCTAGATTTACCAAGGTTCAAATCCCAGCAATGGCTGGTCAATGTGAATCCGCACCAGGCACTGACGTAAAATATACACGGTGGTAGACGGATCATGGGTTAGAGTCTTCTCACGGTCAGGCTAACCATGGTAAGGTTTAATCGATTTCCTTGCCATTTACGCAAATGCGGGTTAGTTCCATCAAAAAGTAGTCTACGAAAACAAATTTCTCCAAAGCTTGATCCAAAAGTTCCCTTGTCTTCCGGAATGGGTTCTAAATTACAAGGCTGCGGAGTTGAACATTGGTAGTTGTGAACTCTGAATTTGGTCAGATGTTCAAAAATTTAAGTATAACATTTTTAATTCTCCATTGATTTCAAATTTTGTGGAGATTATTTTTTCTAAGGAACCCAATAGAAAAATATTCCTGAAAATATGAAAAGCTTCAAAATTTGAGCAAAACGAATACATTAAAAAAAAAATTCAACTACGCAGAACATTCAAAAGTATAAATATAAAATTTAAACATATAAATAAAAATCGGAATCTTCAGGATGTTAGTCATGCGTCACTTATCTACATAATTTTATCTGCGTTTAAACTATTTACTTAATAATGAAAAAATTTAGCTGAAATTTAATTTAGTAAATTTTATTCGTATTTTGCTGTCGGGTACTGGTATCTCTTATTCAAAAATCCCTTAACACCTAATCAATTGACACGGCTGGCTATATAATAATTGATTCTATTAACAAAAGTAAGATCTCTACAAACGTAAAAATTTTAATTTATTGGCCATTTACTTGTGATGTAGAATGATATTATTTCACTTTGATGTTCTATTTGATTAATTCTTCTATTTGTGAAAGAAAATACAATTTGATTGGCTCAGTTGTGCTTAAATTTCTTAATTTCCTTTTTAAAAAAAGTAGGTGTCCTTTAATATTACAAATTTCAATAAATGACCTGAAATTTTGCGATTTTCCAAATTTCTGTTGAAGTTAACAGGAATAATAAATATTATTTACCTAAGAAAGAATTGAAGACATTTCAAAATCAAAAGTTATGTTAACAAAAGGAACGACAAAATCTTCATAACGCTTCAAGTATGATATTAATCTACTTCCCGTGGTAGAGAAACAATTACCCTTGATTTGATGGCATATTAACATTCGATGTAGGAGAAATATATGAAAAGCTCTTACCGATGTGGGAGAAATATATGAAAAGCTCTTACCTCTCTTCTTCCCCTCTCACTTTATCATACTCTACTGTTTTCAAGAGAATCCTCGTATATTGCTTCTTCTTAATGATTTTTCATATTTAGACTATTTTTACCCTTTTTGGAGAGAAAAAAAACGAAAAGCAAGTTTTTGAGCAGTTTTAAAAAAAAATTATATATATTTTTTTAAATGTTTCCTTTTTGTGCAGGAACTACTAAAACTATCACCAACTGTAAATCTGCGAATCCATGTTGGTATCATACATATTGCTCCCATTAGAGAATCAGCATCCTTAAATTGTCCTTAAGATAGGAGGCGAATTTGTCCTTAATTTTTTATTTTTGTCCTTATTTTTTAATTTGCTGTAAGATATAACTTTCACAATTCGTAGAACAAACATAGTGAATGGCTGAAAACTATATCGAACATATAAACAAAAAAACAGTTATTCCCTCTCAATAATTTAAACTAATAATTTACAGTTGTACAAAATGATCCTAAATTGACCTTAAGTTTGGAGGCAATTTTGTCTTTGATTTTTATATTTGTCCTTATTTATTTTTATGTTTGAATTTGTTATAAGCATCCTTTATCTTTAAATTGTTCTTGAGTTTGGAGGCAATTTTGTTCTTAAATTTTACATTTGTCCTCATTTTGGAATTTGTTCTATGATAACTTTCAAAACTCGTAGAACAAACATAATGAATAGCTGAAAGCTATATCGAACATGTAAACAAAAAACAGTTATTCCTTTTTAATAATTTAGAGTAATTTTTTCACAGTTGTACGAAATGATGTAAAAATGTTTCTGTTTTTCATTTAAGCATTCTTCTTAATTGTTGAAATGAAAGATTTTGGCAGGCGTGAAAATTTCCGGTCGAATGGTTGTCTGCGAGTCTTCAAAATATTCTAAGCCTTCCGACAAATATTTCGAGCAAAAGTAATACCCAGTGGCAGCTGCCCACTCCTGTCTGAAAAAAAAAGAAAGATTTGTTTCAGAAAATAAGTTTCCGAAAGTGGCAATATCTTTCCATTTTTTTTTCTATTTTCTTCTGAACTCTCCATCTTAAATCTCCTTTCTTATTTACTTTAAAAAAGAGTGAAAAATGTTGTCTTACTTTTATACATCGCGTGTAATAAAAGANTATTCTCATATGCTTTTGACAAACTAGAATTAGTTCAATGTGCTCTATATCAGTATCTTTGATTTTTTGGAGCTCGCTCCTACCCCTCTTCTTTATTGTATGTTATATTATTATATATGTCTTTTAAGCTTATGTCTTACAGAATACGATGAATCGGTTGGTGGCCCTTCGGGCCAAATACCGAGTTCCCACTAGCATCAAGCATCAAACTTAATTCAATCAGGAGGTACCTTTTGATAGATGAAGGTTGGCATGATCGATACCTCCGCCCTCACATTGGTGACCTTCGGACGTGATTTGAACACGCAGTAACGCCCACTTCGATCTGGTAACGCCTACTTCGATGGATGATCCTCTTTGAACAGTTGACTTGCTACTTGTGACTGCATCATTATCCACCTACTCACACTGTTGCTGCTCAGTTTCACTCACACACACAACGTATACACTCGACTGCTAAGGCAACACAGCACTACCACTACGATTATTAAACATCAATTCACTGGTATATAAGACACGCTGGCATGATCGTTAACTCCGCTCCCACAGTACAATCAAAATCTCATGCTTTAAATGTCAGTAGTATAGCTCGCAAAATAAAAATTGAAACACCTGATTAACTTTTGTCTATTGATAGGGTTTTCAAGTAGCTTGCAATCTCAATAGATAATCGTAATCGATAATTTTATAAGCTTGCAATCTTAATAGATCAAAGGTCTAAAACACCTGATTAACTTTAATTTATTGATCGGGTTTTCAAGTAGCTTGCAATCTCAATAGATAATCTTATATTCTCGCAATCTTAATAGATCAAAGGTCTAGAACACCTGATTAACTTTCGACTATTGATCGGATTTTCAAGTAGCTTGCAATCTCAATAGATAATCGTAATAGATAATCTTAGCTCGCAATCTTAATAGATCAAAGTTCTATCTTGAATTTGCTATTTAGTTTATATTTTAAGTAACAATTCAAGACTCAAAATTCTCTGAATTATTTTTTTTTCTTTTCCGGATTAGGAATCATCTTAAAATATGGAGGGTAGTCTAGTGAGTCTCGATAATTTAGTCTAGTGAGCTGTCAAAAGATAGGACTCCTTAATCCTCCAAGGGACTTTATACTCCTTAAGGACTCCGAAAGATAGGACTCCTTAAATTTCACTTAATGCGTATTTTTATCCCAAGAACTATTTATGTGAATTTAAAAAATCACAAAATTTCGCTGTTAATAACTTTTTTAGCATTAAGTAACATTTGTTTTTAATTATTTAAACTCAATGTTTTAAATAAGTTTATTGATTTATTTTAGTGGCATTTTTAAGATTTTTAATGACTTACACGTTATTGAATTCTTAGGATCAGCGAATCCTAATTGAAAAATAAAGAACGCTGTAAATAATTTGAATGACAGAATTATGCACGATTAAATAGGAAAATGTGTTCGTACTTATTTGATAAAGTAGCACAAAAAATACTTGTCGTATTTAATTCAGTTATAAAACGAATTAATACTTATTGTTGTATCCTGAAAATTTTTTGAAGTTAAACTAATGCCCATTCTCGAATATCTGATTTAATTGAAATGAAATGAACAGAAAAGAAAAAGAATTTTTTTTTCTTCTAAAAAGGGAGTTTGGTTTAATTATCTTCTACTAACTTCGTCAATCAAATTAAAGTATAAAATATGTAGCTATCTTTCCTTTTTCTGTTCCTAAGAAAACGAAATCAAGGTGGAAAAATAAATTTCGGAAATGTATTAATGGAATTTACTTGTCAAAGATATTTTTCAGTCTTCATTATTTATTTTTTCCCCTCTTATAATTGTAAATCATTCCGTCTTTTGTCTCTGTAATTCTGTTTATGCAAAAATCTTTTCCTAAAATTGCAATATCAATTGTCATGATTTTAATAGAAACTTCTTTTATTTAAAATTAACATGTGGTTTAATTAAGCTTCGATTCAGGTCTTCAATTATTTTAGTATGAAATATTTAGCTTTATCTTTTTTTTGTTGCTTTTTTTAAAAAAGGTAATAACTATTTACTGCTCAAATTCAAGTTCGAAAGAAATTATACATTTTGAAGATGTATTAATGGAATATACATGTCAAATATACTTGTTCTTTTTAATATTTTTCATCCAATTGTACATTTAAATTATTCAAGTCCTTTGTTTCTTTAAATCTAACTTTCTTAAAATCTTCGCAAAAGTGTAACGGAAGTGGTACGCTAAATCTATTCTTTTGTTACAAAAAGGCAGAAACTTTTGATTCTTTTCTGTCTAAACGTCTGCAGTGAATGAAAGTATAGAACCTTTCCTTCATTTCCTATTGGCTGTTCCAAGAAAATGACATGAAAAAGCTATTTCTATTTCTATGCTTTTTCTTCATCGATGTTTGATGAAGCGTTAAACGCGTTTCGAATCTCCCGCTTAATTTCCCTGGAAAAAAAAGGTTTTTTTTTTCTATTTTTTTTTCGGGATTTGGCATTTTAACGCTTCAAAAGAAACGCTACATTAGAATTTTTGTTTTGTTTTTTTCTTCTTTAATTCTTCTCGTGTATTATGTGTATAAAAAATGAATTTAAAACTACCGCTCTTCTAGTTTAGTCTTTGATATTTATGACATGGATTAAAATTTATAGTTTTCATTTTTTGTATCCCTTTAGTTTCCTATCATTATTATCTATCGACTTTTGTTTTTCGTTAACAAAATTGCGATTAGCAGATTTATGAAGGTTTCGTATTTATATCAGTTTTAGTACTATTATTTTTGAAAATCAGTTTTATTACTATTAGTTTTGAATTTTGAAATTAAAACAATCATTTAAGAGTTCATAAGATTTGAACAAGCAATTTATCTGTCACAAAGAATCATACTGTATGAAGCATGAACAACAGTATCATTAAAACTAAAATATTTTTAAAGGCCAGTTTTGTGATTTGTTAGTTTATTTCATTTGCAAGTGTAGATGCTTTTTTTTTTTTTAATTTATTGGAAAAAATGAATGTTGCAAACATAGTACAAGAGCCGCGATGGCTCAGGGGATAGAGCCAGAGATGACAACTGCTCCGGACACGCCAAAAGTGGGTAACTTAAAAAACGGTAAATAACTGCAAAGTAAATTTCGCAAATATTAGACTATTTATGCTTGCTTTTTTAAAGGTAGCATGACATAATTACTATAAAGTGGTGCATTATATAAGCCTGCGAATTATTTAGAAATAGTGGTGGTTAAAAATATAGCAAATTGAATTTATTAAACAGAGAATCACAATTGATAAACTACCACTTAAAAATATATATTTGTTGTTCGGAGCAAGTTGGCATCTCTGTAGAGCGTTCGCCTTCTAATGAGGTGAACCGGGTTCGAATCCCGACAATGGCTGGTTGATACGAATCCCGCATCCGGCTTGCACCGATCACAGTGCTAACGTGAAATATCCTCAGCAGTAGACGGATCATGGGTTAGAGTCCCCTTGCCGTCAGGCTAACCGTGGGAGGTTCTCGTGGTCTCCCTCTCCATGTAACGCAAATATTGGTTAGTTCCATCAAAGTCTTAGACGAAAGCAAATTTCTCCCAATACTTCATCCAGGAGTTCTCTTGTCTTCTGGATTGGGTTCAAAATTACAAGGCTTCGTAGTTGAACATCAGTAGTCGTAAATCCAAAAATTAGATTTGCTGTTCAATAACGGTTGTAAAAATAAATAATAATAATTAAAAATTTTAAAAAATATATTAAAAAACACAGTACAAAAATTCCGCCTAATACAATATCAATCTGATATATAAATTAAATAATGAAAAACAAAGTTAAACACTCTGACAACAGCCCGATTTTACCCAGGAGAGTCAGGGATGTTAAGGTCCCACAATTTCGTAATCAACGGCATGATTTTGGCAAAGTGGTTAGCATTTCGCACAAGCCATCTTTATTCCGAGTCAAGCTGGTACTCATTGACCTGAAGTTGGGTGGACTTCAAGCCTCCACCGAGGATCGAATCCCAGTTCTTGTCAATGACAGTTCGTGACAGTTCAGTTCATTAGTTATTGAGCCAGCACGTTCGAAATTTTATTGTTCATCATATCTTACTTGAAATGAAATTGTAATTTATAATATAATTTTATAATGTATATGTCGTGGTCTAAATGAAAATCCAGCTCTACTGCCGAAGTTACTTATTAAGGCTTATTGCAATGAGCCTTGCTGGCTAATTGCAAAGTGATGTCAGAAGATCGCAAAGAGCCGAATTTTCCAACTGGATTATGACTGTTAAACGTCAATGTTTTGCAAAGTTTGCAATGTTTTGCAGTTTGAGTTTCTAATTAACTTACATTATGCTGTTATAGATTCAGGAGTATAATGTCGGTCAAATATGCTATAACCTTAATCTGATAAGTTGAACCATATTATAGTACTTTCCAAATTACATAATATTATAGAGTTCAACGTGAGGAAAGATAAGGTACAATTTACATGCTTCGTGTTATGTTTGTCATGTTCAAGTTTGAACGGTATGAAATTATATGTTGACACAACTTTCCCCCTTCGAATAAATAAGATTCTTTTTTAATATTATAAGATTTTTTTCATTGATTTAGGTTGTTAAACTAGCGAATATTTTCAAGATCATTTTAATTTCAATAATATTTTTAGCACAAAAGGAATTAAAAATTGAGTTTAAAAGTTTTTTTTGTTGCATGTGGAAGGAAAATTTATTAAGAGATTCGGTGAGCATATAGCAGAAATTTAACTGTCAGTCTGGATATTAAACACATTACTGATCCTCAAGTTGAAATGCCACGCCAAAAGTGGAGATTTGAATTAAATAAGTGAAAGAAATAGTAAAATACGCGTGAGATTTTTTTCAAATTGAGAACAACATAAATTCTCTTCCAAAGAAAAAAAATGTACAGTCGTTTTCTCTTGGACAAATAACATGAATTTTATAAATCTCATAGGTCAACATATGTTACAAAACTAAGTAAATAACTAAAAAGTTCAGTAAATACCCTGAAAGTTATAAAAAAAGGATAGTGGAGAAAACGAACATAATTTTTAAAAAAATGTCAATACTGTAAAATAAAAGGAGCGAAAAATTAGTTCCAAGCATGCATTTGTTTACATAATAGAGTATAGTTCAGGGATGGTTCAGAGAAAAAACGACAGAAAAGTGACTTATGTTCTCCCCGGCAATAGTTTTCTGCTGCTCACATATCACACCAACCACTGTGTTGATGTAAAATTCTCCATTGATAAATATATTATGTGTCGATTTCCTTCTGCAGTTGGGTTAACCATGTGAGGTTTTTGTCCTCTTAACTCTCCATGGAATTAACATGCGGGTTAATTTCATTCGAAAATACTTTCGTGCTTGATAGAAAAATTATTTTATCTTATGGATTTAACACTTAATGTTGAATTCATGGAATATAAAACTGCTTACGAATCTACTATTTTTTAATTTTGCTAATCTATATTGTATCCATCTACTTAAAATGTTGTTATTTATGCCATTTGTCAATACCAGCAAGCCTGCTTGAAATCGAGCGAATTTTTAAGGCAGAGGGTGAGTTTCTTGATTTTACAGTGGCGCCATCTATAGCCAAGAATACGACACTAGCCACAAATACGTCACTACCCAATCATACTCCATTCATTCATCCACAGATTGCAGTTTTGACCTGAATCCGTGTATGATCAGTCTTGTTGTTGTTGTTGCTTATGCCCACTTGACCAACAGAAGCATTAAATCAAGTCCATGAACTCATCCAAAAAGCTCCCAAAGCTATGTACTATTGCAGCAGGGTTGGAGACCAGGTGATCATCAGCCTTAAATTCAGTATCCCTAGAGGTATTGATTTGTTATGGAAACTTGGAGGACTTTGTGATCACCGACAGATTTAACGTGCACCAATCACCGTTTATAACACTGGGATTCTTCGATTTGTGGGATTTAAGCTCACGTCGTCACAAACACTAGCTCCTATTAACCAGACTATCCCGGCCTTTTCTACTTAAAGTTTTAAAAAGAATACACTTTGATGTATTTTTCTAAACAAAAATATTTCTAAAATTTAAATTAAGAAGAAGGATATAATATATATTATATATTTTTTTAAAGGAATGAAAAGCAATTTTCTGAAAGTGAATCCCAGATCCCATCAAGAATCCTCGTATCATAACCCAAAACATAATGGGGTTTTCTAATTTCGAAAGAACTTCCGTAACATGCACCCCATGTCTAATCATAAGGAAGGCATAAATTGCATTTAGGCGAAAAATCCTTTTTGTGTTCGAAGCTCCCTAGCAAACGATAAAACTCTTTATTCTCAGTAAAAGACCCGCAGAACGCTATCTGTTACGAGAAAAGATGCTTTATAGGGGGTGCGTAAGGATCCAGATTAGTTTTATGTGTTCTTCCCGATTGAACAAAGCATTCGCGTGATTCGTCGGGTCCTAAGACGTGCCCATTAGGGAAAATGGTTGTTTAAGTCACGGGACTTAGTATTGTAGTCCTCCACGGGATTTAGCTAATCGATTTCTGCTGAAGCCCGATAGAATGTTAAGATTTATGTCCGGCCCTCTATTTAATGTTACTACGGTGGATGGACCTGAATTGATATTGCTTCTTTCACTTTGTAATATTAAATGTTGCTTATGATTTGCTAAGATATCTTTCTTAATTGCAGTATATTTAAGTGCTTTCAGGAAGCTTCTAGCTGCTTTGGTTTTTAAATTTTGAAGTCCTGATTTAACTATATCACCGCACGCTAATGAATTAGAATTCTGTCGCGTAATTAGTTAGTCTGACGATAAATAAGTACTATTAATGTGCATTCAGAGAGTCCTAATTATTAGAAAGCTTAAATTCCGAGCGCGAGCGCAATGCTCATTAGTTATGTTGGCTGCTGTTACGTTAACTGTACACGATGGTTAAAAGATAAGTGTGTTTCTCTTATATGTATTCAAAAAAACTTTTCCGTCTGATTGTTGTACCATTATTATTTTACAGATGCATAATAATAATTCTTCTACATCTGTAAATATTGTACATATGCGTAATAATAATTATTATTTGAATCCATTAGTTTTATACAAAGACAACACAGATAATTTTGTCATAATATAATTCATAAAAATAATCATGATGTGGCGTTTAATATAAATTATTAAATGCCGCCTATTAAGCTGTTTTTCGAAGACTTCGTAGTCACACGAAGAAAAAAATGCTTTTTTTTTGTGAATAATATTCTTTTTTAATATCTACTGTGAATATTCGACATTTATTCATGACTGTTAGGTAAAGTTTGCCTATAAATTAGCTCTCTCTATGATAATTCTGAAAAGGGAGTAAAATGTCAATGCAAAGAAAAGCAACAATTTTCTAAAAAGGAAAAACATTTCTGATTCAGTTTGTTAATACTTAAAACGTTCGTAGCATTATCTGGCCTCATAAAAAATTTGCAAAATACGAGGCTTAGTTATCGAGTTCGATGATATTCATCTAGGAAAGGGAAAGAGAAAGAAATCTCGCCACATTGGCAATTTTTTTTTCTTCTTAAAAAAAGTTTTATCTAACTTTACATGATTTTCCGAATCGCTTTCTATAAGGAACAGGAAAAAAAATCTACAGTTTAAGTGCTTTACACCTGAACCAAAGCTTTAATTTTAAACTATCTATGCCTTTCTCACCGTGAAGAATTATCTGGGCTCTAGAATGAACAAATAAATTTAATATTTTAAAAGTTATTAAACTTTTTTAAAAAATCTCGAGTTTGGCGACATTTCTCCACAAGATGAAAATTATCAAAATCTATGCCTTATTCCGATTTTTTTGCAAATTTTTATGCACCCGGATAACACATCATTGGAGTAAGTTTTTTAAATATTAAAAAAATACATCGAAGAGCCATTACATCATGACCACCCTCCATCCATAACAATGGGCTCGCTCAGGTTTTCATGGTTTCTCGCTCAGGAACAATGTTTTCATGGGGCACATTAGGACCCATAATCCTCATAGAACAATCCCTGACGTCTGTAAGCTACTTGAACATAGTTGCAGACCAGGTTCACCCATTCATGGCAACAGTTTTTCCTGCGGGGGATGGTGTTTACCAACAGGATAATGCACCATGTCATAAGGGTCGAATCGTCATGGATTGGTTCGAGGAACATTCCAGTGACTTTCAAGTCATGTCTTGGCCCCCAAATTCACCTGACCTTAATCCAATAGAGCATTTGTGGTCCTACTTGGAAAACCAAATTCGTGCTGCCACGCTACCCCCTCGCAATGTGAGGGAATTGCAGGACCAGTTGGTGAGCGCTTGGTACCAGATACCTCAGACTACCTATCAGCACCTTGTGGAATCAATGCTGGGTAGCAGGGTAGTCATAATGTAATGGCTCTTCGGTATCGAGGCACTTGCTAAAGATAGGCTGAACTTGACTTAAGAGTCTAGAGTAATTGTTAAAAACTCACAACAGTTATGAAAACAGCATATTATTTGCAGAAAAGCATCATTTCACGCGATAACTGAAACAACCTTAAAAAGTATTCAAGTTGTTGGTCTATTCTAAAGCCTAGATAATTTTTTCCGGCAAAGAAAATTATTGCTTTGTCTCAAACACTTAAACTGTGGCTATTTTATTTAGCGAAATATCTGCGAAAAACACTGTTAAGATATACCAATTCATAATTCGCGTGTAATTTAGCTCTACTAAGCAGAAAAAAAGCAATAAATAATGATTATGCTAACTTGAGTAATTCATACTATTGCCGAAGTTGGAGCCTGAATACAGATGGAAATCCATAAGGGGTGGAATAAGAGGTAGAAATATTTGTAGTTTTCGCATCACGTACCCTCAAAAGACCTATTCGCTTTACCCTCTTACCCCTTTTTTCCCTACTCATATTTCATTCGAATCTTCTCTTACCTTAGAATCGGCGCCTTTTTTTCTATCTATGCACATTTTATGGTTTAAAGTTACGATTCAAAGGTCTGTTGGAACTTCGAGAATCGGCATTCAGGGCACATTCTCTACTATCAGCATATTTTCTCCATTTTTACCTGCACATTCGTTTATTTTTTATTATTCAGATTTCGTTGCTAGATAGATTTTTTTTTCTTCACTATCCGTTGAAGAAGAAATTTTGCTACTTAAATAGCTACTTATTATGTAGAGCACTTCAACTTCGAATAATTTTCTAGCTTTTCGATTTCGTTGAGGTTTTTCTTTTTGTGTTGGCGATCGTAGATTGTTGCCAGTTGCATATTTATAAGAAAATTATTCATTCATGCCATGTTTAACGTGGAATAGAGAAAAATTATAGTGATATTTTTTCAAGGCGAAGGGTATCGTATTTATTTTTTTACATCTTTATGGTTTGTTTGGGAAGTAATTTCTTTGCGAAAATTAAAGCAATAAAACTGAACATAAAATCTGTGGACATAAATATGTGTGTGCATCAGCTATTTCGCTTTTATTACGAAATCTTTTCTGTTGAGTTTTGCAATAACAAATATACCATCAGTTTTATAAAATTTTATACGTTGTCTTTGAATGACTTAGTAACATTTTGCACTTATCTTTGGCAACCCGCCTTATCGCTACCTAATTTTTTTTACGTTTTCGTTTAATGCCTTAGTGACATTTGCACTATCAGGGGTCTGTCCAGACCAAATTTACTACCGCTTAGCGGTACCTTCACAAATTCAACTTTAGGAAAAACGGTAGTTTCACAAATTCAATTTTAGGAAAAACAGTAGTTTCACAAAATACTTTTTCTTAAAATGTCATTTTTGTATCCCTTAAGAAACGATAAATCCATATTTTTGTGTTGATTTTTTAATATAATTTTTAATTTTTTACAAATTACGTCCAAATTTTCACAAAATAGGTACCTGACAGAAAAACCTAGACAGACCCCTGACTATCTTTGTGGTACCCTGGCTGATAGCTAGGGATAGTTATAGCGTGACATTGTTATGCCTGTCTGACAATAAGTGACAAGTGTTATCTCATTAGTTCTATTAACAGTTTACATCGTCATGTTTTTAATTGTTTTTTTTTCGTAACTCATTTTAACTTTCATTGAGCTGTTTGGCTTTCAATCAAAAGCTGATTCCTTAATTAATTATATCATGATTTTTTTATGCTTACTTCTTTCTTTTATTGATCTTAATTTAATAAATATGAGAATCTTGCTGTCAATCTTAGACGAATTGCTAAGCTTTCTTTTGCCAAAATTATTGCTCATAGTGAAATGCATAGATGTATATTATACGGATTTTGGTAAAATATTTGTTAATTTTTTCATTCAATTTGTACCTGATTCTCGCATTTTTTGAGTTGTTTTTTTTTCTTTCTAATCTTAGAAGAATTGCTAGATTTGTTTTGCCGTACTTTCTTTTGTCTATAGTTTTTTCCTATTTTTAATACTCAGGAAACTATTTATCTGCACAATCTTATATAAACTTCAAAGCTTATTCAACCATGAATTCTCTTGTTTAGTTCGTATCTATTCTCATATTCATTCAGAAGTTTCTATCTATCTTCTACAAAATGATGAGTTCATTCCGCCATGCCTTCCACTGCTTAGTTCGTACCTGATTCTCGCATTTATATCGATCAACCATGTAATAACTGTCAAGGATTATTCTTCTGTGCTTTCTTTTATTTACTTGATATCTGATTCGAAGAAATCCGTTGAGATGCTTAACTGTTAATCATATCCGGATCATCAAACTTCTTTACGTCGTGTTTTCTTTTGATATCACCATAACATTCATTAGCTGTTTACCGCTATCGATGTCCATCCTCTTAGCTCTGTAATTTTGAACCCAACCAAAAGACAAGGGAATTCCTGGATCAAGTATTGAGACAAACTAGCCTTTGTGGAGCTTTTTTTGTGCAATTAGCCTTAATTTTTGTTACATGGAAACCAAAACCTCTTACTGTTAGCCTGACAGAGTGAGTAGTTTTACTCATGATCCTTATACTGCTGAGAATATTCAACGTCAGCATTGTGGTCCGTACCCGGTGGGAACAGAATTCGTCATGACCGGTCATAGCTGATATTAGAACTTCGGTAGTGGTCACACAAAAAGTCTCTCGTTTTTCGAAGGCAGGAGAATCATCGAGGACAGGTCCAAATGTCAAACTGAGCAAGCTTCTCTCGAACGCATCCTGGACTGTTTGGGACTTTCCAGAGAAGACATATATTCATCCCCTGGTCCTCTGGTCCTTAGGGTCAACGGTCTGATGGACCTTGTCTGACTTCGTCAGGCATTTGGAGGATAAGCCACAACAACAACAGCACTTTGGTCACATCATTCGCGCTTCTTATAATATTTTGACTTAGGCTTGAAATGTTAAACGCCCAAATACATAGATTCTAAACATTTTTTGTTTCTTGTCTTCTAGTGTATATATCTGAAATTGATAACTCAACAGCAGGTATGAAATATGTGTGATATTTATTAGTTATTAATACTTTCATGAGATTTAGGAAACAAAAAGTCAGCAAGATAAGGCTCACCAGCTCTTTGTTCCCTCACGTGATTTCTTAAGCTTATTTCTTTAGTTGTCCTCAGTGGATTATTAAATATATCAACTTACCAACTCAATTTATATGTCAACTGGCTTATGAAGGAGGACCGGGACCCAAAAAACATCAAACTATACCGATATTTATTATTATTATTTAAAAAATTACGGACATTAATTATCCTTCTAAAGATGAAAAAAAGGATAATTTTTTTTAATCTTAATTAGAATATTCGGGGTGGTGTAAGATTATTCACCGTGTTAGCAAGTGCAGCTGAAATTAATTAAATTCAAGCGTAACAGTTAATAAAAATAGAGCAGAAAGTTTTTTATTTAGCAAATTATTTTTTAATTATTAATTTAATTTTAATCTATTTGACTTATAAAAATACTTGATTTAATGTTTATATCAATGTTTAATCTGTTTCTAATATTTAATTTATTTAAATCTTTTTTATTAATTTTGAATTGTTGATTTCTTGTTCCATAAATTTTAAATTTCAATCCTTCAAATTATTAAAATTGAATCCTAGAACTTGAAGATCCGATCATTAGATCAAAAGTTATTCAGGTCGGTCCGTTTTTATTTCGCACTGTACATTCCGTAGTTTACATTTCAAATTTGGATTACAATAATTTTCGTTCGGTTTGTAAATAATTTGAGCTCGAAACCTGCGCAGATTTTCAAAAAAAGCACTGCTTTTTAATTATTTTTTTTCTTCTGTGTTCTACCGTGAATCATTTATTAGAGGTAACCTGTTATCCAGCGGCCCTCCCTTGCGCGCACCTGCACCAAAGGGCAAATATAGCAATGCGAATTATTCTGAACGTAGTTAAATATATCGTTTTGAACACTTCTTAAGTGCTTCAAAGGCAATGTAGTGTCATCGAAGCAAAGCGGAGAGTGAAAACGATTAAATTGGAAACTTTTGAAAATGGCAACAACAAAAAAATTCTTTACAAAAGGAAGAAAAAAAATTTTTTTTTCAAACATTCCAAATAAAATATTAAAAAAACTCAGTTGCATTGAAAGTGCATTTCTTAAGTATAAAATAATTGCACAGGTGATTTAAAATCGAAATACAAAACATTAATGCTTTTGTGATTTTTTAAGTGTCGTTTATTGTAATTATTATCTGGAAATTAATCTCAACCTTAAAGCTCACTTTTAACACTTTCATATTATTCCCGTATTTGGTAAGTGGGTCATTTTGATTACTCTCGACTCAATTGTGCTATAGGGCGTGACGTCATCCGAGATTTTTACTTGTACTCCCCACTTTGAGGGCTTTTGTCTGTAATTCAATAAAAAATTCAATTTTTTCCATCTCAATCCCGACCGCTGTGGGGGAGGGGGATATATCAGATAAACCCACTGAAAATATATATTGCTCACATCTAAGTGGGTGAGTGATTTTGACGATGGGGATGTTGTTTTTCCTCTTTTAAAATGTGTCGCGCATATTTTTCAATCCAAATGAAAGCTTTTTTACACTAAGCATTACTTTTTGCTGTTTAAATTGAAAAACTTTTTAATGTTTTTCCAAAATAATTTCGAATTTAAATTAATGATAAAAATAATTAATTATAAAATATTAATAATGTAATAACAATAATAATATTAATAATTATAATGATGAAAATAAAATTGGTAATTAAAAACTCTTTACCAAAGCAGTTTCAGTTATTTCATTTAATGCAATATACTCTCGATATCTCCAAGTTGAAGGGAAATTTCGAGAATAAAAATAAAAAAATTTCGAATTAGCGAGTTTTCTAGATTACAAGTTCAGAACTAAATATGTTCTAAAAGTAGGAAAATATATTCTGAGAAATATTATTCTAAAAAGTAGATAAACGAAGCATAAGACTAACTACTAATAAATATGAGGGAAATTATAGTAGACTATAAGTCTAAATGCAAAAATGACAATTTTATTTCAAATAGTAAGACAAAAATAATAATGCATTAAATAGAAAATGATTGGTTTACAATAAACTTAAATTTTTATTTTTCCGAAAAAATTCAATTTGTATTTCGAAAAACAATTTGACGTAACAGGATTTTGAGAAGACATAGGAATTCAAATTAACATTAGGGTTATATATAATATCAAGCACTGTGCGCCAGAAGACCATGATTTTTGGCCAAAAGTCAAAATTACATTTTCAACTAAAACATGTGCAGGCAGTTTTAATAGCGCCCAAATTAAGTATTCATAATCATTTCAAACATTATAGTTTACTTTTTGGACCGACGAGAGTACAATGTAGTGAAAAATACGTTAAAAATTTTTTTTGTAAATGTAACTTTTAAATTTATGTTTCAAAAATATATATATAGGAATTTCATCTTATTGTTACATTTTTATCAGAGTAATTAGTCTGAAATTATAGTAAAGTTTTTCAATTTGTTGGATTAGTTAATACTCTTGGCAAACTTATAGTTTATATAGTATCATTTGAAATTTTACAATGTTTGAATCACTTTCGAAACTTATCTCCAAAAAATTCCGCGAGGTAATTAGCTAAACTTTTTTTTGTTGTCTTCTTTGATGTTTCTTCTTTCGAAAAAACCTGCCCAATTTTGCCTATATTGCAAAGGTGGACTAAATATGCCGAAAAACAAAAATTATGTTTTTTTCACGTCTTAGCGTTATTTTGTAATTAATTCGCGTTATTTTGTAATATTACTTCGGAAATATAATTTGTTTTTCATTTTTAATGTAAAATTCCGGAAATTATTATGTTTTCATTGCTATATTTGATTATTTAAACTTATTATAATATTTTTTTTTAAATTTTTTCTCAGCATATTTCAGCCGCCATTTTGTTTGTTTTTTTGGTATTTCTAGTGTATTTCAAAATTTCAACTATGAATTCAATTTACCTGCATATAAAAACCCCTAAATAAAACCACACNAATACATTTTACATTGATTAAAAGTTTATTTCTGGTGATTGGAATAAAATGTTTTTTAATTTTATTAATTCATTTTTAATTTAATTCTTAATTTTAATATTCAAATAACTTAAGACAAATTAAAATATATTTGAAAAATTCAATTTGAAATAGTAATAATATAAAAAGTGTGATATAAACCAATCACCCAACAAGTTTTTAAAACGTTAACCAGCTCTAAATTCTCGATATTGTGAATTATTACAACATAGTTTCCCTCAGGTGGTAAACTCTTTTTCATGTACAGTATACTCTTGGTATCTCAAAGTTGAAGACGCTAAACAAATTTCACGATAGTGAGCTTTCGAGAATGTTCGGAACTAAATATGTTCGAAAAAGTAGAAAAATATATTCTAAGATAGTACTCTAAAAAGTAGAGACATGAAACATAAAAATAACTACTAATAAATATGTATGTAATGATAATTGACAATAAGTCAAAATACAGTAATGATAATTTTATTTTTCATAGTAAGACAAAAATAATAATGCATTAAATAGAAAATAATTGGTTTACAATAAACTTACATTTTTATTTTTTCGAAAAAATTCAGTTTGTATTTCGAAAAACAATTTGACGTAACAGGATTTTGAGAAGACATAGGAATTCAAATTAACATTAGGGTTACATATAATACCAAGCACTGAGGGCAAGAAGACCATGATCTTCGGCCAAAAGTCAAAATTACATTAAACTGAAACATGTGTAGGCAGTTTTAATAGCGCCCAAATTAAGTATTCATAATCATTCCAAACATTATAATTTACTTTTTGGATCGACAAGAGTACAATAGTGAAAAATATGTTAATTTTTTTTTAATGTAACTTTTAAATTATATTTCAGAAATATATATAGGAATTTCATCTTACTGTTACATTTTTATCAGAGTAATTAGTCTGAAATTATAGTACAATTTCTCAATTTGTTGGATTAGTTAATACTCTTGACAAACTTATACTTTATATCTTATCATTTGAAATTTTACAATGCTTGAATCACTTTCGAAACTTATCTCCAAAAAATTCCGCGAGGTAATTAGCTAAACTTTTTTTTGTTGTCTTCTTTGTTTCTCCTTTCGAAAAAACCTGCCCAATTTTGCCCATATTGCAAAGGTGGACTAAATATGCCGAAAAACAAAAATTATGTTTTTTTCACGTCTTAGCTTGTAATTAAATCGCGTTATTTTGTAATATTACTTCGGAAATATTATATGTTTTTCATTTTTAATGTAAAATTCCGGAAATTAATATGTTTTCATTGCTATATTTAATTATTTAAACGTATTATAATATTTCTTTTAAATTTTTTCTCACCATATTTCAGCCGCCATTTTTTTTTTTTGGGTATTTCTAGTGTATTTCAAAATTTCAGCTATGAATTCAATTTACCTGCATATAAAAACCCCTAAATAAAACCCCACAAATTTTGAAACAAATTTTATCGAAATACTAATTTTGGCCACGAAACCTTGGATGCGGGCCCACTGTGCCAAGGAGAAAAATAATTTTTTGACTTAACAAGGTTTTCGAGATATCGAGAGTATACTATAATGGAGAAAATTTTATTTGGTTTTGTTTTCTTTTTCTACGTTTTAAATTTAGATTGCGAAAATATTAATTTCACTATTAAACTGTTTTATGTTTTGTGCAGAACTTGTATTGCATTTTAAAAACGTATATTCATTTTGTACATTTATTTCTAGCCATTTTGATTTTAATTTTTTTTCCCTTTTAAGTTTAAATCACAACAATTTTATTTTTTCCTCCTGCGAATGATTTGTTCCTATTTAAATTAATTCAAACTCATTTGATTTCCTCATAAAACCTGCGCAGAATTTCAAAAATATATTGTTTTTGCACATCATTTAACTATTTTTTTTTTCTTCCATGTTTTTTTTTTTCATTTTAAGTTTTGATTAATTCTGTTTTAGTTGAGTTTTGCTCTAAAATTGTTATTATAACTATTTTCATTTATTTTTGTCGACATGACCTTGTCTGCGTACACAAGTGTCAAAACATGCATTTGTATCTAATCTGTAAAATATGCATATTTTTCAATGTGCATTATGTATTTTATATTCTTCTTGTTAAGCTATTACATTATTAATTTTTTTACGACTTATTAATCTATAAATGTCTTGTTATTTGAATCTGTAATTATTTTTAACAGCAATATTAGAATGTGCGATTTATTACAAAGCTCATAATTTTAAATTCTTTTCAGAGATAGGGGAAAAGAAATGCGAAAGTTTCTGAAGTTAAAAAATAGAAACTTTTAAAATGTTTATAATTTATTTCAGATTCATGCTTTTAATAATAAATTTAAGACTTCACTGTTGTCTTGAATTCGTTATTTAGTTGCATGTGATTACGAGACATTTTGGGAAAATGTTTCCGTCGAATATATAAAATATTAACTACGAAAATATTCCTTCCAAAATGTCTCTCTTTTTTAATATTTTTTTCCCTTTTTGGTAGCAAATAACCACCTAAGTAATTTATTTATTTTTCACATGAGCAATGCCACCGTTACAATTTTCCTTTACCCGAATACTTTAACGAAATTACTCTTTCAAAAAAGGACTAAAACCCAGGCATGCAACTCAATTTCACACACTCTGTTTACTTCTAAAATAAATTTTTTCCCCGGGTAAGAAATGAAAGTAAAAGCTAAAATGTATTAAACAAAACTTCTTTACATGAAATGAAAACATCGAAAAGTGCAAAACTCTTTCCTGGAATTAATAAAGCAAGATTTATTTTCTAACTGTACCCACCGCGTTTTGTGGTTTTTTAATCTTTTATATGGCCGAGCTTCAAGCAATTTTTGGCAACATAAACCAAAGCGTGTAAAATAAAAGTATTTTTAAGCCTCTTTCTTATTGAGAAAAAGTTTTGTTTATTGAATATGTTTTGCTATTTCTCATTTTAAATGTTTTGGTTATAAATCCGGATTTCTTGTTGAAGTATTATGACTTGCGGCAATTGTACTGGGCTCTTTTTTTTTTTCCTTCTTTCCAACTCCATCAATAACACCCCGTATTTCCCTGAGGTCATAAAAATACAATATCTGGATGATTTTTTTTCTTTTGAAAAATCTTGCCCAAATTTTTATGTTTTCGTTCGATGGCTAAGAAATATGTTTTTTCATTCCTCGTCATTTCTTAAAATGTTATGGTGCATGGAATATTATTGCTGTTTGAATGAAAGAGATGCGAACAAAATTGGAGAATTANTTAGATATAGATAGATTAGATATAGATAGATTAGATATAGATAGATTAGATATAGATAGATTAGATATAGATAGATTAGATATAGATAGATTAGATATAGATAGATTAGATATAGATAGATTAGATATAGATAGATTAGATATAGATAGATTAGATATAGATAGATTAGATATAGATAGATTAGATATAGATAGATTAGATATAGATAGATTAGATATAGATAGATTAGATATAGATAGATTAGATATATATAGATAGATATAGATAGATATAGATATAGATATAGATAGATATAGATATAGATATAGATATCTATATAGATATAGATATAGATATAGATATAGATATAGATATAGATATAGATATAGATGGATAGATGAGCATTTTAGTGACGTTCCTAAAATTCGCATCATAAATGTCACCGAAAAATTTTCGTTCAAAATATTTTTTTTTATTTAGTTATTTTTTTTTTTTTACAACTTAAAAGTAGTTTTACGATAAAAACAAGAAAAGTGTCACGTTTGTTTACTTATGTATTAATTTATTCACTCATATTATCGAATTATTAAATAAATACATATCAAATAATGCATTTTAAAAAAAAACCTAAAACACTAATTATAAATTTCGATTTTTTTTAATAACATTTTGTATTACATTCTCATATTTTCGCATGTTCAGGCTTGTTTTAAAAAAGGGGGAAAAAACAGGTTTTATTTCAATAAATTTTCCTGTTTATTTTACGACATTTTATTATAAAGTGCTAATTAATGCCAAAAAATTTCCACAGGGTTTATTAATCATTTTATATAATTTGAGAAAAACATCTTATAAGTCGAAATTTCTGTTATTTGTTATACGGCCTTTTTAATTAAGGGATAGTTGTAAGTTTACGAGGCTTTTCGTACTCGTACAATTGAATATAGATTTCTTGACAAAAATAAAATCTTTCATTATCTATACAACTAATTACTATGATAAAAAAGAAAGTTTTTTTTAAAATTTGGCGAATCATTATCGAAGTTAAAACTAGCAAAATAAATCTAAAATAATCAAAATACCATTAACGAAATGTAAGGTAACGGATGTAACGAAAACATCGTCCTTATAGTTTTTGTACCTCATAGACGCTAGTTGGCATCAAAAAATAATTTTTGTTGGTTTCTCCTCCACATTTGTAATAATTTTCCAAATTTCGATAAGAGTTTGATTTGTTTATCTCTTTGTTGTTATATTTTTTTTACTTCATTAACTAGAATTTTAAAAATTTAGTTTAAATTTGGTAATTGAGGAATACTCTATATGCTTCGAACAGTGCGCAAAATAAAAAACGGACCACCCTAAATAACTTTTGATCTAATGATTGGAATTTATCAAGAGCTATTAGACTCATTTCACACAAATTTTTCATTTTTCATGTATAAATATATTCTTTTAAATGATTTAAAAAAAATTTATGCCTTACAATTCAAAATTTTATCGACTAATATTATAGAAAATTATTTTTTAAAAAAATTAATGTTATTTTTGCGTGGAATTATCTTCCTATAAATGAATTTTATAATTGAGTACAAAAAATTTTCACTTCGCTTAAAAATTTCGAGAGATATGACGAAATAAGCAAAAAGTAAATATTAGCATTAAAGGGACCATATTTACCAAATTGTGGTTACCCCTTATATCCTGGGAGGTCGTAAGTCCGAATCCGTCAAAAAAAAAGTATGTTTATTCAGAGAAAGTACGTTTTTGTGTCTGATTTCGTAACTTAAAATATCGTCTGTAATTATTAATTAGCGTATTTGAGGATGCCCCTTCAAATCATTACGAATGAGTCCTACAACGTGAAGATCCGATCATTAGAACGTAAGTTATTAAGACTGGTTGGTTTTTTATTTTGCGCACTGTGCATTAGAGTAACGTAACACAAAATTTTTCCAGGATTTTAATTGCAATTTTTCTAGGAAGAATGATCAAGAAATTGGAATTATTCCAAAGCAGCTGAGAAAAAAAGTTTGTAACTTTTGGCAATGTGGCACTGCTCCAATCCAACTGTTGTTTAGATAGATATCAGTGCTATGTTATCATTTATTGAACTCCAGATTTTTATTTATTTATTTATTTTTTTTTTTTTTTTGATTTATGNTTTTTTTTTTTTTTTTTTTTGCTCGGGTTATGGTAAAGTCGTTAGCCCTTTTTCGATCTTATTTTTTGTTGTTGTTGCCTTTTTTACCCCATCTGTCGCATTACATGAGGTGAGAAATAAGCCATCTGAGTTCCATGTTAAGCTCGATGTGCAGTGGGTGTGTTTTATACCCCCTCCCCTTTTCTGGATAAAGAATTGTAGCTTTTATCATTTATTTTATTAGTTGATTTTTTTACTAAATAGTTCACGTTTCATTATTCTTTTTTTTATCGTTCAAACGATCATATGAGTATTTTTTTGAAAAATAAAAAGTAGTTTCAGCTTAATTCTTAACTTTATTTTAATTGTTTCCGTGTTATTTATCCCCCTTCCCCCTGTAACGTATCAAGCTATATTAAGAAACAGTTCTTTGCTTTATTAAAAAAACATTTATTTTACACCAGAACAAATATAGTAACAAATTTAAAGTACCCGTAACGGCATAGTTAAATCTTATAAAACAAACTAGAAAAAATGCCCGTAGCGGGATATATGAAAAACCCAACCCGTAACGGGTTATATGAAAACACAAATTCCAAAACAAACTAATCTCGAAATAAACCAACAACTCTGTTCTAAAAAGGTCTTCTAATTTTATCGTCTGCTTTTATTTTATTGTTTATCTCTTTATGTGTTTAGTTTATTTTATTCATGCTTTTGCTAGCCCGTTATTTTTAAATATTTTTACTTTTATTCATGCTTTTGCTAGCCAATTATTTTTTTGTTGATATTTTTAGACTTTATACCCTTCTAGAATTTTATTTTCTTGATCTACAATTGTTTAGATACTCGTTGTAATCAAAGTGCTTCTCTAAATTGCAAGTTTTTATTTTTAGTAATGGAACAGCATTTTAATTTGTTCCTACTTTAATGTAATTGAGCACATTAACTAAATTAAATTTAGTTTCTTGCGATTTTTTGCAAAAATAGTGTTATTTCTCCAGCAATCAAACTGGTTTTTGTGTTCACCTTTCTCAGTAGGGATTCGTTAGATTTGTTTAGCTTTTTTTTTCTCATCACCTGAATATAATTTGCAGAACCTAATGTAAATACTTTTTTTACTTCAGTTTCGACAAGAACTTTAAAAATATCGATACAAGATCATGAATAAAAGTAACATATTTAATAAAAGAAAAAAAATGATGTAATTAGTTAGCTGTCATATATCGAACTTTATGAAACTTGTCAAACAAATTTTTAAACTAACTTGTTAATCCCTAACATCCATTTCATTTCGAAAACACTTCACCTTAACTTCTCGCCGATGACAACAAGTCTTTTAATTAACTTTCACGACGATTTGACAATTCATTTTTTTTTATTTTTTCAGATGGCATCAACGAAGTACACGCTGAGTGTCAGCTGAAGGTGCGACTGGTGTCAGAGGCTATGTTGTTCAACAGCGTCACCGTCAGACTCGACGACATGTCACAGACAGCCTTCCTTTCCCCCCTCTTCGATTATTTCGTGGAGGGGGTGGCCGCCATCGTGCCATGTCCCAAAGAGAACATATTTATATTCAATGTACAGGTTAGTGCAATTTTATTGTTATAAAAGAACGAAAAATTTCCAGCTTTTTGAGATCTTAAACAAAAATTATTAAATTGGTATTAAAAACATTTTTTTCTTCCTGTTATTCTTTCGATTTTTTTCCTTATTCGAGTTACAGAAAAATATTTGAACATATATTTTATTGATCTTATTATGTGACATTAAAAATAACAATTGTTTTTAAAGTTTTAATTAAGGCCTTATAGAGTTTGCCTCTCCAAGCCTTTATCATGTTTTTTTCTGTGTGGTAAAGTACAAAGATTAAGGAAACTGAAACATTACTTTCCGCATAGTACTTCATTACTATGCATAGCAAGGAATTGTTTTTGACTCCAAATTTATATTCATTGTTCTAAAAATTCGCATAACTTTCATATTATCAGTTTTATCCCTCTTTTAATTCAGCATACCATAGACCAAAGCTAAAGCGCATAAGGTATATTACCTTAATTATTCAGGGTGCGTAGCGTTTTTAAAAAGTGCTTAAAGGTGCTTATTTTCGATTTTCGTTTTTTAAAGGCCCTTAAAGGTGCTCTTTTCATTGGGTGTTTTTAAAAAGTGCTTAATTTCCCTTTTTCAAAATGAGATTTTTCCTTTACCATGTTAATTTTCCCTACTAATCAGTCCTACGAATCCTAAACAACGTTTTCACAATTAATTCAACCCCACTCTATTTCTGCGCAATCTAGTCCGTAGCGCATAAAAGCGCCATTCGATTTACATGATTAAAAATTTTTGACAATTGTCAAAAACAGTGCCGAAATTTTTTTTTAATTCTTTGACATGACGGTTAAAACCAAATAAAACCGTCAATTGTCAAAAAATTTCCAATCCTACCTAATTGTGTTTTTTTTAAGTGCTTAAAAATATTATTGAAATGCTTGAAAAGTGCTTAAAAGGTGCTTATTTTTTGTTGAATAATTTGGCTACGCACCCTGTTATTGAACCATTATGGTTCAGTGGTTGAGGCATTGAGATATCAGGACCCGGGTCTTATCTTTTGTAGTGACTTAAAGCTCACCCAACTTCCAGATTGATGGGAGTAAGATTGTCTGGAAAGAGATGGCCGTTGTGCAACGCTGACCCCGTTGCCTTTATCATGCCATTGGTCACGAAATTGTGAAGCCTTCATCTCCATTTCTCTTTGGTCTACCTGTAGCTAGGTGTTGAAGGAGTAGCTCGTCTTGAGAGCAATATCAGTCGATTAAATAGGTATAAGTCGAAAATTTTAGTTTATATTTATAATACCCTCATAACTCTTAAACTATCACTCTCATAAAATAAAGTTTTTCTTCCAATGCCCACCCGACTGACACTCGTCATTCAGGTATTAATAAGGCAGATTTCTTGGCCACTCTTTCAGGGGTACCATACTGGGTGGGCCGACGTTGCTGCCATAGTAAGAACAGATAGTACAGAGAATAAAATAACATTCTTGCCTTGTCCGGGATTAAAACTCAGAACCTTTCTGATGTAAGATCAGCTTCCGTACCAAATACACAGTCCGGTCGGCCTTTGAATAAAGTTTTTAAACACACACACACAAATAACAGAGATGCCAACATGCTCCGGACAGCGAATAAATATTTGCAGGTGGTAGTTTATTAATTGTGATTCTTGGTTTAATAAATTCAATTTATTAGATTTTAATCTACCGCTATTTCTAAATAATTCATAGGTTTATATGATTCACCACTACATTATAGTTATGTCATGCTAAACCTCTTAAAAAGCAAGCAAAATTAGTCAAATATTTTCAAATTTTAGTTTGTAGTTATTTACCGTTTTTTAAATTATTTTGGCTCGTCCGGAGCAGTTGGCATCTCTGAAATAATGGCACAAAATAGTTTTGGTTCTATAAACATGTAGCTTCATCAATGCCAAATCATAGAGTGACTAAAGAAAACCTGAGACAGACAAGTTACAACCAGGAAAAATGCGGTTGAACCAGTGAAAGAAGAGGAATAAGCTCATGCTGAATAACTTGTTTCAACTTGGCTGCCTCGTATTTTCTTCTAATACTCGTTGTTTCGACGCTGGCGGAAGTTCTTGTTAAATGGAATAGCAAACCACAGTATATCTGTTTTTGTTTTATCATTTGTGCTTTTTTTTTCATTTATAGCTCGAAGTATACTCTCTCTTTATTTATATTGTAGTCTTATTAGCTTGATTTTAGTTTCAATTGATAACGCGCAAAAATATTGCATAGACAAGAATACTTCCCTTGTCTGGATAGATGCATTTTAGTTTTTCTCTCTTTTGACCCCTTTCCTTTTCGTAAATTCAAGAAGATGGCTGACACTCACTTCAGGTCCGAGGCCAAAATCAAATAAGGGGCCCTCCACAAATGATGTCAAGCTTGGAGGGAAAGAAAAGGGTTTCTGAAATTGTGACAATTTAAGACAAGGGGAGTGGGAAAGGTAGGGAGTTGAAAACCATCAAATTGGATAATTTTAGACTATTTGTTTTCCTTTTTTTTTCATCTTTTTCAACGAAATAAATACCCATGTAATCAATAGTATTGTTGTTTACATAAATTCCATCTTCAAAAGTTTAAAAGGAATAAATTTTTAAATATGATTTATACTATAGTATGACGTTTGTGCATGTGTTACCGTGAATAACCGAAATCAAGAGAATGTCGACTTTCCTCGGTGAATGTCGCATAGCCGTTTGGTGAATGTCCGAAATATTTGTTATATCCTATTTGAAATTAATGTATTCGTTGATATTATTATATTTATTTGATATTTTATGATCTGCTGAGGATAGATTAATAAAAAAATCAGTGTTCGGAATACCGGCTAAATGCATGCCAAACAGTGGCACTTGACCTTAAAAAAAACATCGATACCGGGCAAATATGTATACTGGGAAGTGCAACTTAAACTAGACCTAGTATATAGTATTTAGGACATTCACCAAAGCGACTATGTGATTGTCAACATTCACCGGTTGAAGTCAACAACCACCAATTTCGGTCGTTCACAGTAACATATATATTACGTAATATGCTGGTATGTACAGTGAAACCCCGCTATAGTGAACACTGTTTATAGTGAACTCCCGGATATAGTGAACGAAATGTTAGGTTCCGTGCTTCTATACACGTATAATGTTATTTTTTGTGGATATAGTGAACCAAAAAAGTGAGGAAGTTGGATATAATGAACTTTTTTCTGTCTTCAACTGATTTTTTTTCCTCATTTTTTTTTTTGTAATTTCGAAATTTTTACTTTAAAATAAATACGTATACCGATTTTTAAAACCATCTATAGAGGGGAATTGAGCGATAATCTTCTTTTATCTCACTTTCTCATCCCTAAACAAACCAAGCAGATATTTCCAACCCTGGCAGATAATGCACCTGTAAGGTGTCAGTGGGATCAATATGCATTTTCTGTCAGGATTGCTCATCAACTAAAGATTACTATTTTTTTTTTTTTAATATTTTTTTTAGTAAGCAAGACGAAGAGTAATGAAAAATAACACATTTTTCGCTACTAAATAATATTTTTCAGTCATTTATTTAAATAATGTGTAATGAAAGGGAGGAGTTTGGAAACCATTAGTTAAATTGCTTGCGTAACGGATATAGTGAACTCCCGGTTATAGTGAACCAAAATTTCGGTCCCTTGAAGGTTCACTATAGTGGGGTTTGACTGTATTTATGCAATAATGCTAGTATATATTTTTGTAATATAGTGTGACATGCGACAAGAGGGTAAGGGTAATGGTGAAATATGACTAAAGGAAGAAAAAAAATAAAAAATATTGAAAACAATATGACATCCTAATTATGGACAACCCTTATTCGCTTTGGAGCGAAATCTAACTTTTAAAACACTTACCAGCTTTCCCTTAATTATTCCCGTTCGGAGATTTAATTTTTTATGCTTAATTCTTCAGGTACTGGCCTATTCTTGTAATATAAAATTCTTTTTTCTTCTCACAATCGAGTTACAGAAAACGTTCACTGTCACTCCAGTTCTTTCTCTTCTTGCCTTTTTTTCGATTATTTCGTGCAAAGGTGTCTCCTCTGTTACTTTCTCTCGGGGAAACATATTCATATTCGGCTCGCTATTCTCAGTGCTCAGCTTTGAACTTTTCGATTTCTGAACTTTTAAAAAAAATAAGGCATCTGAAAATAAACTTCAGCTGAATACAATAATGCAAATCCATTTCTCGAAAAAGAAATTTAAATTTTTTCTCCCCGTCAATCGATTTCCGTCGCTGATGTTTATTTTTATTTGTCTGCAGTGATGAAAATCATAATCGAAAGAAATAAATCGATTTCTTAAGCTTCTAACTTCGATAAAATTCTCAAATACTATTGTGTTGTTTTCAATTGTTATTTTTACAGCTCTTTATATGCTTATGATGAATATATTTTCGCTTCACATATGAATTTTTCTCCTGGCGTAGAATATTTTAGAATTTGCGTTAGCTAAATTTTATAATTTTTCGTTTCAATCAACAGGATATTCCGCAAGTACAGTATTTAATATTAATATTTTTAGTATATCACTTTTAAAGTATTTTTAGGGTCAATAAAATGATTACAGTGTGCACATTAAAATTTTAGTCTTAAATTAATGTTTACCAAATTCAAAATTCTTGATGATTTATGTTGGTTTCAATGAGATTCATGATGGTCACTATCATTATGCGTTCATGGTGTTTGATATGTCAACAGACTTCCATCATTCCATGTTGAAAATACTGCTTTATTACTATGATGGTTTACCATCAAGAGAAGTTTGATTCTCATGAACCAACATTCCATGATGATCCGTGATGGTTCATGATGGTTCCAACTGTATATTTCCATGATGGTTTAATGGAAACTCTTGTTAGTTCTCAGGAATATACCATAAAAAATCTTTTTTAATGTTGGACCACCATAAATCAGCCCTAATTCCTACATTGGGATGATGGTTGTTCATGGTCGTTTCAACATTCAATTTCTAGTATACTATGGAAATTCGTGATGGTCCATAATGGCTCAACAATACATTTCCATGATGGTTTAATGGAAACTCTTGTTAGTTCTCAGGAATATACCATAAAAAAATCTTTTTTAATGTTGGAGCATCATAAATCAGCCCGAATTCCTACATTGGGATGATGGTTGTTCATGGTCGTTTCAACATTTGATTTCTAGTATACTATGGAAATTCGTGATAGTCCATAATGGCTCAACCATACATTTTAATGATGGTTTAATGGAAAGTTTTGTTAGTTCTCAGGAATATACCATAAAAAATCTTTTTTAATGTTGGACCATCATAAATCAGCCCTAATTCCTACATTGGGATGATGGTTGTTCATGGTCGTTTCCACATTCAATTTCTAGTATACTATGGAAATTCGTGATGGTCCATAATGGCTCAACAATACATTTCCATGATGGTTTAATGGAAAGTTTTGTTGATCAAGCAGGAATGTACCTTCAACATCATTTGGTTCTTTTTAGGTTTCTTTTATAAACTATGATGGAAATTTCTGGTGGTTAAACATGAACAAACCATTAAAACAGGTTGTTATTTTTATGTTGGACCATCATAAATCAGTCCGAATTCCTACTTTGGGCTGATGGTTACCATCAATATATTAAAATGGTTCATTGATGGCTACCATCAAGATTATGTTGATCCATCAATGGAAAACCATCAAAAACTTTGACTTAATTAAAAAAAAATACGAAAACGCTAAAGAAATATGTTAAATCACTACTAAGAAAAGCAGGTGTAATAATATAAAAGTTTGCTTCATTGGTTTGATGAATGAAACAAAGAACAGTTAAAAGATGATTGTTAGAAACACTTTTTAGTTTCACCAGGTTCAATTCGATACATTTCATTTCACCTTCTTCATTAGTGGATTGATAAAGTTAAGGATAGCCTTTTTTGACCTTTGACTCCCAATGCATGTAGCTTTTTTGTTCCATTTTCGATGAGGGTTCTAGAAATATATATTAAGTGCTCTCATTATGAAACACTCCAATATTTTTAAAATCCTTGTCTGAAATCAAAATTAGATGCACATTAGAGGTTACAAATTAATATTTCACTGAGAAAAAAAATACTGCCTTCCTCGATACTTAATCGTCTGATTTTGATAATGCTTCTTTCCGAGTTTACGTATGAATTTCCTTTCCTTAGCATGCATGGAATTTTGACTTCATTTTCAACATTTAGTGTTGTGCTGTGGCAATTATGTAAATATTTTTATTGTTTATATATTTATGGAGAGAGAGATTTGACGCCTTTAGCTCTGATTCATATTTGATTGCTCTGTTAATAGATCAAAATTTAGTTGACTTTATAACTTCCCTTTGATTTGCTTGTATTGATTAGTAAGCGACTGAGGCTAGCATTTTTAACCAGCAGTTACAATTAAAATCTAAGCAGTCTAGCTTCTTCTAAAAGTCGATATTTTGATGAATAACTAATACATCTTATCGATAATATGACTATTAATTTTCCTTGTAGCGATCAGAAAACGTATGATGTTATTCAGAACAGAGTTCTAAGTGCCAAAGTTTGTCATGTCTTTTAGAAGCGAGTTTAAGTGCTTTTATCTTGTCGAAAAGTGGTCAAAAATTTGATTGATGGGAAATTCCCATTTGTGGAAATATTGTGATAAATGTTTAGTGTTTCATAAACGATTTGAAACTGCTTTGTTATCAGGTACAAGCTCCATTAGAGATTTAATTGCTCTAGCTAACCGAAAAGTGTTTTAAATTTTGATAGCAATTTTTCACCTTGACACACACGAAAGCGTTAATAAGCAATTTGAAATGGAAATTTTGGTCTGTTTCGGCCATTTATCTGTTTTTAATCATCAAAAATAAGGTGCAATGCAATTTTCTTACGGCTTATTTTTCTTTGGGGTTTTAACTTTGCCTTCCTAGAATTATGCAACAAATTCATTTTTTTAGCATTATTCATGAAGTTTTTATTGTGTTTGAATGTTTAATTTTTATATTCTCAAGTTTTTTTTAAAGCTTAACAACACAGAGAAAATATTTAAATTCTTTTTCCATCTAGAACCTGAAGGTATACATTCTTTATTTTTTTTTCTTTCTTCGCATTATATATATTTTTTTTCCATTTCAATTCCACACATGAGTAATAACTCCCTTACGTATGAAATTCGAAGTTTTTCCTGATGAATTTTTTACTTCTCTAACGAGAAAAGATAATTTGGAATCGAACATTTTCGTTCGTAATCACACTCAACACTGCTCTGGGTAAGCTCTTAGATAACTATCTCATATTTTGGGAACACACCCCGAGGACAATTATTCCAGAAAATTCCGAATGTTAATAATTTAGATGGAATGTCCCTAGAGCCGCATGCAGATATTTTCTAATTCTTAATTGAAATAGATATTAAGGATCTGGTCTTTTGAGTGCAATTAAGAATATCCATATCGATATTCCCTTGCATTTTGGATTTAATGGAAGTCAGATTTATTTTAGCGTTCTTTAGATATATTGAATGGGGAGTTTTCAACCACACCTTTCGAATAATTTTCATATTTTCGATTTCTGGAACGCTTTGTTTCTGAAGAGTTTAATTACATGTTAGGCTGCGCTTAAAGTTCTTGAAATGTTTCTTTTATTTTCCTTAATTGTTATTAATTGACAATGATAGTACTGTAGTTTATTGTAATATTGTTTGTTTGAGGAAATATGTAGTGTTTAACTCAAATCAATTAAAATTTTAAAATATTTGAAAAAGACACTTTTAATTGATTTTAAAATATTTTTTTATTTCCAATGGTACATTAAAACGCAATTGAACATCAAAAAGATGACAATAAATCTATAAATAAGAGTGAGCAGTCCAGTAGCGTTCTCAGATAGATTTCCAAGGGAGAGCTAGGCACCTAGATTTTAAAATATAATAAAGCTCTTTTTTTTATAAAATTATGATCAGTATAAAAAAAATTAAATTCTAGTTATTTTCATCTCAAATTAAATTTATTTATAGGACTTGCTTCCGTTACTCAATGCGTTCACCAACTTCTGTGATTACTTCGCATTTATAATTTTATAAATTATATATTTATTATGCTTGAACATTTTTTAATCTATTAATCGAAACGAAATGAAAAAGTGCCTTGATTTTAAAAATGATCAACTTAAATTGAAAAAATAGGGAGATTTCGCACTTTTAGGCCGGCTTTCATATGTTCCCGTATGTGAGATGTAAGCAACTGCGCATGCTCCCGTACGTAAGGTGGAAGCAACTGCGCATGCTCTCGTATGTAAGGTGGAAGTAACTGCGCATGCTCACGTTTATTTCAGGTGCTACGTATCTTTACGTTATGTTGGCGTGATTTACGCTACTAAGACAAAGCTACACGCATGCTGTTTATAGCTGTTAAATACTGTTTTCTGCTTAAGCCTACCTTCGAACTAAAAACATAGACATGGAATGCAAATTTCAAGAAATGTATTGATGAAATTTAGAAACAAACCGCGCGCGCGCGATCTTACAACCATAAGTTCATTCGATAAAAAAATAATTTTATTGGTTCTTGTTTAACATTATGGTTGTCTAGTTCCATAAGAACCTAGATATATTTTCTCTTTTTCAAAATTATATTTATTTTAACTGTACAATTTAGTTGAAAGAAGTTAAATAATCAATAAAAGTTTAATTAAACTTTTTTAAATATTAATAATAATTATATGCTGCATTCTTTATTGCTGAATTCATTAAAATCTATAATCTACCAAGTATTTCTGCTCATAGATCCTCAGTTTTAAATAAAGCAAAGCATCTTGAATCGTACATAGCAGCTTTAAAGAAATGGTCTACATCCATTGTGAATGTTTGTTTTTATTTTGTGTTTGAAGTTAAAATGATATTCCACTACATCAAGCGGCGGAGGTTTAACTTACGAATTCTTACAAAATCTCTTATTTTCACTTACGAAAGCTTGACTTTTTTCAGGGGTACATGCGCATTTCATCAGAACTTCTAGTGCGCATGCGTCAGTAAATTTACGAGGCTAACTAAAATTTGCGAAATCTCCCTAATAGTTTGAATTGAGGAATACAGATGTATAACACATGAAGAAGAAATAAATGAGTAATAATTTTACTCATCAGTAAGATTTATATCATTATGATGATTCAAATAGGAGACTATTTTTATCACTTTTGAATTAAGTATTTAATATTTCAAAAATTTTAGAAATTTAATGATTTATATCTTGTAACACCTCTTAGTTGTTTCTTCCTTTTGATATAAACTCGAGTGCAAGCTTATAAGTAAAAATCTCGAGAGAGGGAGCAATAAGTTTACCTAGAACAACAGATTAATACTCATTATTTAAAGCAAAATAAATTACGAAAAAAATACTTAAAATTGCAATAACTTTCGGACGTATTGGAATTATGAAAATAAAACAAACTCGTGTTAAGTTAATAAAAAATAATGATCCTCGTGCTTCAAATTTAAACTCTATAGTTGCATTTCTACGGTTTGCAGAGTGGTCCAAATATTAATTTTTATTGCAAGTTGACAGTTAATGATTCTCGAACTAATTATCGAATGTTAATGTTTTGTTCCGTTGTACTAAATCTAAATTTTTCTACACACCTTTGGAATTTCAAACTATAATTTTTGTGCAATAAAACAAAATGTAAAGTTTAACATCCAAAACAGTGATGTTGGCTCCTACTTTTTTTTATAAAGGGAGGAATTTAATTACTGTAAATAGTAAAAAATATTTACTACATGCATTGTAAATTATTGTAGTTATTTTAGTCCCCTTGAAAAAATGTTTTTGGAACGCCTTCATCTGCCTTAACACAAATATTTTAGAACTATTTTCAATTTGATCTTATGATTTTAAAACGTTTCTTTTTTATGCAACTGATTTTTTACTCATCATTGAACATTAAAATAAATAAAAAAGGAAAATAACGAAAACTATTGCTTTCGTCACGTTCGCTTATAAGTTTTGCAATTCGAATAAAACTCAAAAGGAATATGTGATTTTGAAAACGATTTAAGTAGCAGAATGTCAAAATCGTCTTCTTTTGTCGCCAAAAGAAATACTTATATTTTGTGTCACTTGTTCGGAGTATGATTGATTTGTCGCCATTTTGTTTTTTCCCCCCCATCTGTATCCTCTCCTTTTGAACTTGTTCCAAAAACGAACCATCAAAGTGTCATCAAACTAACTGGGGCGGGTTTTTATCGTTTGAAGTGTCTCCATCGTTCCATCCCTGTCACTTTCTGTAGATTTATCACCGAAACATTCCTTTTTAGCTTCGCACAATCACTTTTTCGCCTTTCATCAATTTTTTCCTCCTTTTCTATAATCTTTTCCTCATCATCTGAGTATGTGTGATATGCAGTAACACTGAACGCATCTCCATAACCGTCTTTTGTTTTTATTAGTTTTTTGAAAGGTTGGTATATAAATGCATTCTTGGAACATGCATTCTACAATCGAGATACGGTGATTTTTCCTTCTTCATTCGAGTCAAAGGAATATTTTTTATCGTGTTTGTTTTCGAATGTTTGTTTCAATAGGAATAAAAGTAAAATATTAAATGGAATATGAAAAGTAACAATTGTGTTCTTCTATTTTCCGGAATGTAACCAGGAAATCGAGTGTTATCCGGGAGAAATGTAGACACATAACAGTACTTATTGAAGAATCTCTTTTATATGAAAATATATGTATGTGTTGCATCTTTTTAAATGAATATAATAGAAACGTAATTATTTTTTGCTTACCGCTTTCGAAAAATCCCTATTTTAGTTTAGCTATTTTTAGTATTTCAACACCACACTATACCAGCTTCCAGGCAAAGGAATGGTGCCTTCATTCAAAATTTAGATCTGTTAATGGATCCTTTATAATTTAACTGTCATCAAAACGAATCTCTCACAAATAATTTTACCATAATTCGACTTATGTTTCATTTTAAGAATAGACACGTCATAAAATTTATGATAAGTCAATGGCGTCATTAGTTCCTCATTTTAAGACTACAGCACTGCTAAAGTCGTAGTTTTGGGGAATTTTTCCCTTCAACACGACCTGATTTTTTTCAATTCGCAAGCAGCCGAAATTGGTCACTGATGATATTTGTTTCCGGATCATCAGTACAGATGAATTCCAGATCAGAGCCTATCGGTGTCAGTACATGGTTAACAACTAAAAGTTACGTAACTTATATTCTTTATGAATAAATAAAAAACATCAATTTAAATTAAAAGCCACTATTTTCTATCGAAGCCGTTTCCTATGTTAATTTTCGAAAAACCTACTTTTTGTTCCGACTTATATAAGTTAAAGACAGAGTATGAAACATAAATATAATTTTGTAAGCAGTTAATTTTAGTATCAAGATTATAAAGCGAATGGATTCTATTGACATTAAATATTGAAATAACCACCTGAAATTTTGACTTTTTTTTTTTTAATTGTGTCATGCCCAATTCTTGCCAGGTACAGTTATTCTCGTCATTCAGACGCAAGGATGTATAATTGTAACCAAAATTATTGTTCACATAAATAGTCCTTTTCCTAAATTTTAAACACTTATTAATTAATGATAATCTTATTTATTAATTAATTATTAATTAATTATTAATCATAATTTAAAAGGCAAGTGAATCGGCTGGTTAATGGTAGCACTCATTGATCACTGTAATGTTAATAGTTCATTGAAATGCATGGTTCATTACTTTTTCCTTGCCAGAACATGTGGGCAGACACGTTGAAGGATGTTGGACTTGATGGATCTCAATTTTTGTTGTCTGACTTTCCTGGTTTCGAATTATTTACATACGTATCTTGCACCATATTGAATATTTACACACCCTAATATTTTATTTATTTGACTTATGCGAGCTTTAAATAATTGAGTAGCGAAAAAATTATCACTGATTTTGAATAATCATTTATTTTAATAATACTTCCAATCCTGTAGACTTAAATCTCAAACTGTGTATAGAAAATTTAATCAAAAATTTTTTCAATTTGAGTTCTTAGTTAATTTTTACGATGCTCATAAATTCGTAATTTTTTTTTTACCTTTGAATAGGATGATACAGATGTGGAAGCAAAGATACTGAATGTCAGTTTTTCTGTTCACCGACCTGATTCTCGAGACCCGGATGAGTATTACTCCCCCCACTATCTTCAGGAAAGGGTGTATCTGAATCGAGCCATTTTGGCTCGATTGGCCAATGTTCAGGTAAGTTCATTTCGTTTTTCTCGTTATAATAGTTTCTTAATTTTTTATTATTAATTTTTTTCAATTTCGAATGTTACTTGCATTGAGTTAAAGCACTTTCCGTTTTTTTTTATTTTTTATTTCCCTCTCAATAAATACAGTATACTCTTGATATCTCAATGTTAAAGGGACGCTAAAAAATTTCGAGACAGGAATTTTCGAGAAAACAAGTTCTGAACCAAATATGTTCTAAAAAGTAAAAAAGATAAATTCTTAAATTGTATTCTAAAATATAGAGTTTTGGAACACCAGAACAAACAGGACGTTATGTAAATTTCGAGAGAGTGAGTTATCGAGTTAACAAGTTCTGAACAAAATATGTTCCAAAAAGTAAAAAAGATAAATTCCTAAATAGTATTCTAAAAAGTAGAGTCTTGGAGCATGAGAATAAACAGGACGTTGAAAAATTTTGAGACAGTTAGTTTTCTAGATAACAAGTTCTGAACCAAATATGTTCTAAAAAGTAAAAAAGATAAATTCATAAATAGTATTCTAAAACGTAGAGTCTTGGAGCATCGGAATAATCAGGAAGCTAAATAAATTTCGAGTCGTGAATTTTCGAAATAACAAGTTCTGAACCAAATAAGTTCTAAAAAGTAAAAAGGTATAAATTCTTAAATAGTATTCTAAAGCATAGAGTCTTGGAACATCAGAATAAGTACTAATAAACATATTCATACAATAATTGACAATAAGTCTAAATGCAATGATAATTTTAGTTTTAAAGACAACACAAAATAATTATGCATTAAATATAAAAGAATTCGTAAATATAAAAGAAGTTTAAAGAATATAAAAGAAGTTTAAGGAAAATTCTACCAATATAAATTATTGGATATTTTTTTAAAAAATATCCAATAAAATTTTTTAAAAAATGAGAAATTTTTAATTAATAATAAAATTAGCATTTTTGAATTTCAAAAGAAATTCAATGCAAAAATTGCGCAAAATATGGATATTTCAAGCAGTTCTTTTATACTGCGTACGTGTTAAAAATATGTAAATTTTTTTTTAATAATTATATAGTGAAACGTATTTAGTAACTAAGGAAACCATTCTGATTTAAATATCTTGAATATTTAAAAAAAATAATAATAATTCTAGCAGTTTTCTAGGTAATTTTTGTATTTTTTTTAAAGGAAACTATAAATTATAAGGCATTTTCCATAAACCTATCACTTAGTTTAGTACTATTTAACAAGATTCAATAAAAATAACACCGACATTATGGGATATCATCCCTCAAAGAAGTAATTTCATTTTCGCACGTTTTTTGTCCATTTACGATCACATTTTGAACTATTTCAAAGTATTACCACTTGTTATTAAATTTTGTCTTACGATACGAAAGGAAACTTGTGGAAATCCCCCTAATATTCGAAGCTCTTTTTTTTTAAAGTTGAGAGTGGGAATTTTACACTTTAATAAATTATTCTTTTTCATGATCTCCCATCAGTGATTAATTTTTTGTCCTTTTGAGTTTAATTGTGAATGCATATTTAAAATGAATTATTTTGTTATTGCTTTTTTAGTTTACGAATCTACCACTTTATTTATCTCAAGTCATATAACGTACAATACAAACTGGTACGTTATACGGCATGGGATCCCCTAACGTACAAACTGACTTTTATTTTCTAGGTCCTACCATTCGATGACAACTTGTGTGTCCGAGAGCCATGCGTCAATTTCGAAGAATGCCTCTCTGTATTGAAGTTCGGAAATGCTTCTGGATTTATATCTTCTGACAGTCTCCTATTTCGTCCCATCTATCCTGTGAATACTTTCGCCTGCAGGTGTCCACAGGGATTCACAGGTCAGTCTTTCGTTTTATTAGTATAATACAGTGCACAAAATAAAACGAATAACCTAAATAACTTTTGATTTGATAGTTGGATTTTCTCTCGCTAAGACGCAATCTTAATATCTCCAGAGGTCGATATTTTATTTTTTATTTTATAACCGTCGTTGAACATCCGACCCCCAAGTTTTTGGGTTTACGACTCCTAATGTTCAACTACGCAGCCTTGTAATTTTGAACCCAATCCAGAAGGCAAGGGAACTCCTGGATCAAATATTAGGAGAAATTTGTCTTTGTGGAGGACTTTTTGGTGGAACCAACCCGTATTTGAGTTACATGGTGAGGAAAACCCATGATCATTCTACTACTGAGGATATTTCTCGTCAGCATTGTGGTGGGTGCAAGCTGGATGTAGAATTCATATTGACCAGCCGTCGCTGAGATTCGAACCCAGTTCACCTCATTGGTAGGCGAATGCTCTAGATTTCGATATTTAGTGGACCAACTAATTAGTGCTGAAAATATTTCATAAATTACAAAAACTAAAATAAAATTTAGTTGTGCAACTGCCCATAAAGAGCCAATCATACTGTACCCATCTTAGTTTTCTTGACCTTGGGTTTTGGGGTGCAGGAGCATACGTTCCGGTTGGGTGGTTAGCCGAACACGGAACCCCCAGTGTTTTATTTCCAAGCATGCTTTATACTCATTTTACCGAACCACTGAAGAGATAAAAGGCTGAGCCAACCTTGTCCCGTCTCAGGATCGAACCCAGGACTTGTAGCAAGAAAGCCCGAAGCGCTACCACTCAGATGCAAATTACGAAATCAGTCGACAAAAAAAAAAAANAAAAAAAAAAAAAAAAAAAAAAAAAAAAAAAAAAAAGATGAGAAAAAAAAAAAGAACGCTTACTTCCTCAGAATACTTTTTTTTTTATCTTTTCATTTCATGGATTAAAATTTTTGAAACTCTATATATGAAAGGAGATAAGAAAATAGTCAAGTCAGGAGAGCAATGAAAAGTTTGAGTCTTTAATTTCTCATTTAATATTTTTTCCTATTTCGTCATTCTTCTTGACTGTTAGGGTGCTTGACTGTTTTGCGCTCAATTGTAAAAATGAATTACCCAAAGATATTTCTATGAAAACAAAATAATTACTTATAATTATCGATTAATTTTTATGACTTTATTTATTCATGATCGAAAAAAGTTTGAATTGCAAGGTTTGCAAATTTACACATCATTCTAAACAATGCAGCTTAAAATGATAAAAGTCGTCTCCCCGCTATTAAATTATGCAAGTTTTCAGCAAGTCGTTTATTAACTCTTTTAGTGTGCAGATCATTACTTGTTTGTTGATATTTTTTTTCGCGATTAAAAATGAAAATGCTTAAGGACGACTCGAAATTACTACAAGGAAAAAAATATTTATTTTCGTTTGTTTGGAAAATAAAGGTTGTTTTTTTTTCGTCTATGTATGCGCTATTTGCGTAAAAATTCTTTATTTATAATTCAAAAAGAAGCATTTTTTACATAGTCTCAACTTCAGTCTCTTCAACTCCAGTCTCTATAAGAACAAAATGCTACTGCCGCTTAATATAAAAATCAGTAAAATTTTTATTAATTAAATTTAAAATTTAGTTTTTAGTGCCTTTTTATTTTTAACACTCATTTCTTGTGAAATTTTGCACTGATTCCAACTGGTTTTTAATAAATTTATTATCATTGTTATTGTTTACCCTTTTATAATAGTTTTTATTTGTTTATATATTATTCTTTCTGCAGTCATTAAAAATATTTTTCTGAATTTGTAACTAGTAGTTAGTTAAACAACAATCTTTCTTTGTTTCCATTTGTCTACTTTTTAACAAAGTTAAATGTTTACGCTATATCAAAGATTAGTTTTTTTTTTTAATGTGCGTTAAAAATTAAATAATTTTAACTTTAAAAAATGCTTTTAATAAAATATTAAATTAATATAATTATATTAATATAATTAAAATAATATAACTAATCTTAAGTTGTTACTTAAGACGATCTAACTAAGTGAATAATAACTATAGGGATGCTAATAGATATAGAAATACATGGGTTTACACGAGTTTATAGTCCCAAATAACCGAAATATATATATTCTTTTATTTATGTTAAATACCTATAATGAATTATGTAGTATATATACCTTAAAAGTAAGCTAATTTGAATTTTGTAAACTCTAACTGTATACATCAAGGGTCTGTCTAGGTTTTTCTGAGAGGTACCTATTTTGTGAAAATTGAGACATATTTTGTGAAAATTTAGGCATAATTTGAGAAAATTAAAAATTATATTAAAAAATCAACAAAAAAATATGGATTTATCGTTTCTTTCAGGATACAAAAATAAAATTTTAAGAAAAAGTGTTTTGTGAAACTACCGTTTTTCCTAAAGTTGAATTTGTGAAGGTACCGCAAAACGCTAGTAAATTCGGCTTAGACAGATCCCTGTACATATATGTGTTATTGTACTTCTGATTACTGAGAGCTAGTTTGGAAAATTGACACCTCTGCAAGCATAATTAATATTTATAAAATATTTTTCATTTTTACTAAATAAGGTTTCAAGGGGGAAATATTGCACACTTTAATAAAATTAACTTAGAAAAATGCTTTAATTCTATTTTAAACTTATTTTATCTTTTCCTGTGATCGTGAAGTTTTATCCGTTTATCGAGTGAATAATGAATCAAGCAAGATAAATGCAAATTGTAATGATGAGGTAGTGAACGCAAATGGTCTGAGCTATCCCCTGTTTCGAGATCCTGTAGCTCATTAATAAGCAAACCGGTTAATTATCGGCTGCACATGGTCCGGCAGTGCGGTCAACCCCTTGAGCTTGATCCCTCATTTGGGACAGAATAATAAATTTTCCACGTTGTGTAGATTGACACCCTTATGTGACGTTATTGACACGCAAGAATGGAATTTCTCGCCAAGAATAAATCGATGGTGATAGCATTTCAGGAATCCTTATTTTGCTCTTTATTTCTTAAAGCTTTGATATTTTGCTTAGACTGTGATTAAATATGTAAGTATATCAGTCCCTCTCAAAGGGTTATTTGCGATAGTTATTTTTGTTTCGGAGTACCCTACTTAGGGTTAAATTACCCCCAGATACCCTCATTTTGTAGGGTTTTTCAAGGGTCCTCTTAAGTTTACAAAAGTAAAAAAAATTCATAATTTTCTGAAAAATAGATATTTCCAAGTGCATTTTTTCACCATCTTTCTTTAGAATTTTTAAAAATTTATGTATTTTAAGTGCGAAATTTGATGAAATTTCACTAAAAGAAATGAGCTACTAGCTCCCGACCCCAATGTTTTGTAGGGTTTTTAAAGAGTTCTCTTAAGTTTACGAAAGTAAAAAAATGTTCATAATTTTCTGAAAAATAGTTATTTTCAAGTGCATTTTTTCAACATCTTTCTTTAGAATTTTAAAAAATTTATGTATTTTAAGTGTGAAATTTGATAAAATTTCACTAAAGGAATGGGGCTACTACCCCCAGGTCCCAATGTTTTGTAGAGTTTTTCAAGGGATCCCTAAAGTTTACGAAAGTGAAATTAAATTTCTAAAAAAATTAGATGTTTTTAAGTGTATTTTTTCACAATCTTTCTTTAGAATTTTTAAAAAATTTATGTATTTTAAGTTTGAAATTTGATGAAATTTCACAAAAAGAGATGGACTATTAGCCCCCGACCCCAACATTTTGTAGGGTTTTTCAAGGGTTCTCTAAAGTTTACGAAAGTAAAATTATTTTTCATAATTTTCTAAAAATTAGATTTTTTCAAGTGTGTTTTTTCACAATCTTTCTTTAAAATTTTAAACAATTTTATGTATTTTAAGTGTGAAATTTGATAAAAAGAAGAAGAAAAAAAAAACACTTATTTAGCCTTGTTGTTCTCTTCTGCTCCTCGCTCAAACGCACCCTTACCTGACTCCGTTATTTATTCTTTTATATTCTTTTGCTTCAACCTCTTAGTACTTAATTTTTCTCATTTTTTGTAACCGTTTTCAAAACAATTATTAATTTCTGGGGTGTTTGGTTGGCTAAAATGTAACAAATTTTGTGAAAGAGAAAAAAATTCTGTAAATTTCTCTATTTCATAGTTATAACAATGACGTAACATTCAAACAAGAACCACACTTAACATTTCATACAGGCTAACGTTAAAAATTTCCGACAGAATGTTTTTACTGACATGAACACTTAAACGTATTCTAATGTTAAAGTCAATTAATTTTGTACAAAAATTAAAAATTTCATTGAGATGTTTTGAATTTTTAAAAACCTGAACTGAAATCATAAAAAGTTTAATAACTGAATTTCATAAAAAAGTTTGAATATTTCTGGGTACTGGTAAGTTTCGGCTAATTTGGTTTAAGTAGGGTCCTAAGTTACTCATCAGTCGCAGGCCCAACATACTTTAATCCAAACATGATTATTCTTTCCTTACTTTTCTCCGTCAGGCTCAATTTATAATAGTTTGATTTCATTACCTTGTTATAATCTTTTAGAAAAGTTTTCGTCAAGAAAAATTAAAAAACGATACAGTTTGCGTGCCTAATTATCTTGATGAAATGAGTTGACTGAACTTTAAAACGGACAAATAGCTTAATTACTTTATAAATAGAAGTATTCATCTTTTAAAACAATCACCAATTTGAGCTGTTACAACAAGAAAATTAAAAAGTCATACTTTGGGAGCCTTAAAATCGAATCAATACTTTGATTTTTAAGATATTTTTATTACCTCGTTGAAAGTTGTTGTCTGTATTAAAACGAATAAATAGCTTAATTACTTATTTTAAAAGTGTTGAAATTATTTAAAAAATCACCAATTTGGTTAGATTTTTTCACCGAGATAAAAATTAATAATATCGATAAACAATTCTAAAATTTTTTTGACCAAACAAGGCATAGTTGGAGTATTTTTTTAGATACTATAAAAATTTCAGATCATAATTGCTTTTCATTTTCGCAAACTTATAGCTTTTCATCTTATTGACACTTAAGCTATTTTAATTAAAACTATCGAAAATGCAGTCTAGAAATCATTGAATCTTATCAACCATGAGTGACAGTTATAACTCACAAGTGTTATTAAAACAGCTTATTACCCTATAAAAAATTTGGAAAAAAAATTTAATAAGACGAAAAGATTTTCATATGACGAAATAACTTTTAGAGAACAGCTAAAGTACAGTGCAGTAAATTCCAAGACCGAATTTGCATATTAGCTAGATAGGCTGCAGCTTTGATTTCCAAGAGCTGCAGGGTGACCTCAAAAACCAAAATATCTTTTTACCCATTGGTAAAATGGGCGTTGTTTTGGGTTTGATGGCGTGCGCACCTTATTTGGACGTCATCACACTTTTCAACTGTGTTCAAGACTAATAGTAAGCAGTGCGCATGCGTCTTCATTGCATGCGTTGCTATGGCGACCGCTGCTGTTTGAAAAATTTTTTAGAATTCTTTTTTATCACTTTTAATATTGTTATGCATTAAGTTGGTGAGTTTATTTTTGAGATATGGGACCAGAGAGATCCCACAAATACTTCTTGAAAGGCGAATAAAAGATAATTTCATCATTTGAACCATATTTTTGTTTTTATTGTTTTAATTGAGAATCAGAAATTCTAACCTGCAGTCAAAATGGATCGTTTTCAATACTAATCCAGGTGAATATCGCAAATAAAAAGGGTCCCAAAATGTTTGACACTGTCCCAAAGGTTCGAGTTGAAGAAAGAAAAAAAGCGATCCCAAGGCCTAAATTTACCGAGGCTGAACAAAAAATTAGACAACAACCATTTTGCCAAATGAGTAACCTGCGATCACCATTCAGCGATTAATTTAACTTGTACCCAAAGAAAAAAGTTACAAATAAACAAATGAAAAAATAAAGTTTTCTCTAGTAAGTTTTTTTTCTTCAGATAATCAAGGTTTACGTGTTGTGCAAAATTCTACATTATAGCCTCATCACTATCAATATATTTTTTATCTATGTTCAAGTTTCTATGAAAATAATATATTCAACAGCCAAATAATGTCAACTATTTTAATGTATAATGATTGACAGTAGTGTTTAATGATTAACTGTTGCTTAATCTAGCTGAGCTTAAATACTGCATTGTTGTATTCAAACGATGTAGCCTGACATTCAAGCCAATGAAACTTTAAAAAGTTTAAGCTGGTTTCTATTTCTACATTAACACTAAAAAGACTGAAACTTAGTATATGTATATATTGCCCAAAAGCAGTCAAAATGACTGCATTGTGAAAGAATAATGTGTAAAGAAATTTGTTTAATTAATTTTTAATATTTTTTATATAATTTACTGTTGTATATCAAGTTATAAGTAAATATTAACAATTAAAAATTTTTGCTTTACTTGAAAAAAAATAATAATTTATGCGTTATTATTTGTACATTTTTTTGCAAATGAAAAAGCAGTCAAAATGGTTTTCTAAGACAATCTAATGTTAAAGATGTGTTAGTAAACTAAAAATAAAATTCATGATCAAAAATTCAGAAAATGAAGCTAAAATATTTCTTTACGATTAGGAACTACGTTCCCAATTCTTTTGTAATTTAGTAAGACTATTTATTTACAAAATATGCGGTTTTTCGGTTTTTGAAAACATACCTGATAAATAAGTGACTTTTCTTTAATAACTTTATTTTCGAAACCCCAATAAAACTTTGTTAGAACAGCCTTCACGGATTAACGAAAATATGATTTACTTTATCATAAATTCCATTTTCCCTTCTTATTACAAAAGAAACTTACGACCAAGTATTGGATTGCCGAGATTTTTTTCCCCTCTTCCAGTATTGGCTTTCTTAATCAGGCTACCGTAATTCTGTGGATGAAGCTATTACGGTACAGAACAGAGTCTCATGGGGTCCTGCAATTGGCCGTTTGATCTATCATCCCTGACTTTAATACAGAGTCCCACGAGACTGGCTGCCTTTTAAAGATTAACTGTCCTTGTCATATATGGTCATCATTTTCTGTAGAATCTCTTTATGTTGGCCGCAATTTTTCTTTTGATGATCTGTGGTCCATATCCCCCCCCCCTATTATTTGTCGCTCAGGAGAATTCTAATAATGATCAGTGATATTTCAATTCTTTTTTTTTTACATTGTTCTGAAGCTGTTTGGATTGCTGAGGGAAGAATAATTTTATTGGTCGGAAGTAGCATGGAAATTTTTTTTCTAAAACCTTTTTTGCCAGAAATAAAAAAAAATTAGTGACGTTTTCAATGTTTTCAGTTTATTGTATTGCAAAATTATTAAATATGCCAGTGATGCCTCAATAGACATTACATATTTCCTAGCTTTTAAAATTTCGTTAATTTCTAAAATTCTTATTTAATTTCTTATTTAATTCTTATTTAATTTCTTATTTAATTCTTGTTTAATTTCTTATTTAATTTCTTATTTAATTCTTATTTAATTTCTTATTTAATTTCTTATTTAATTTCTTATTTAATTTCTTATTTTTATTTAATTAGTTAATTTCTTATTTTTTTTAAATCATTCTTTCCCAAATTTTAATTAAATTAAATCAACTAGTTAATTTTTATTAAAATTTATGAAGAAGCGAGCATAAAATATTTTATTCCTTTCTTATGGATCAATGTAACGGCTAACTTTTTAATTCAATACTAATGTAGACTGATAATTTCACAGTCGCTCTTAATCGGAAAAAAATATCTATTTATAACTCTTTATTCTTTATTTCTTATCACAAATATGTTTCAATTTCATGGTTATACTAATTCTCACAGTCTTCTTGGCGATTCGCAATCACCAGAAGTATTTTCAAACCTAATATTAATTGGGGGGGGGGCTTTATTTTTGGCAATGTTATTTTGGCGATAAATCACCAATCTTAGATTTCTTCCATTCTCCTAACTGTCAGTTGAGAACAATTCAATCACTTTTTGTCTTTTTTTTTATCATCCTGTTTTTCACCACAATCTTCAATTAGTCGATTGTATCATATAACTTCCAACTACACCTGATTCCGTCATCACAATGCCTAGAGTTAGACATTGAATAGATTTGTTTTTTTTATCCTAAAAGTTTAACTTTTATTTTTAACCCAAAGATCAATTTCTATCTTTAGTAAAACTGATTAACATTTTTTTCTTTTTATCTGCTTTGCGGATTATCAGAAGTTTTGAAATGTTTTATTTTCATTTATTTTTGTTTATTGATTTATTTTTTATTTGTTTCATTTATTTTTTATTTATTTCATTTATTTATTTGTTTATTTATTTATTTGAATGTTGATTAAATTTTATCAAATAATCAATTTGAAATTATATCTAGTTAATTTAAAGGACGAACACTTAAAATAATCACCGTATTAAGTTAGCAATCTTTCTAAAAATTCTTTCCGCTTAAGGTTATTGACATTTTCAACGTCTTGTATTTTAAAATATAAAAATAAGTTGCAATGCTTGATATTAAAGAACCTTCGTTTTCTATCCTTGTAACTTAACTTCTGTTTGCAAACCAAAAAAAAAAAATAAATAAATAAACTTCTCACTATCTATAGTATACTACCTATAGTACATAAGCATTTTCGCTTTTCCTCTGTTTCGCCGGACTTTATAAAGTTTTATACCATTAATTGGTTTATTATTTTATAATGTATTTTTTTATTTTTAACTCATAAACCAAATTTAATCTGAGCTGTTTCAGATTTCTCGAAAAAAATGGTTAAATAACAATTTATTGAAGGGTTATTTTACCATATTTAATCAAAACTGTTTATTCACCTAATACGGTTAAATAACCAGAATTTTATCTTACCTACTAGAACCACCTAATGAAGCCACTTAGTTCTTTGTAACTGCAAACATATCATAGCCTAGCGGGCCTATCTGTAAATCGAGTCCTAGTGTTGACACCACAATATTTCTCCATTTCCTTCAACACGTGACGAATTTCCAGTGTCCGGCACTCTCCAATGCCCATTACCTTAGGAAAAGCCGAGCTCCTATGTCCATTTAAATAATTAAATTTTTTAATACATTTTTGAAAAATGCTAGTTGTAAATCGCTAAAAAAACCGTATAGTTTTGTATTCATGGTTTTATAACCATACTTTTTGTAAATGATTTCAAAACCATAAAGGAAAAAAATGTTCTTTACCGTAAACTTTACGGTTAATCGGATTTTACCATAATTTTAGAATGAAAATTTCAACAGTATACTTAAAGTAGAAATACAATCAAAATAATCATTATTTTATGCTAGCAATCATTCTAAGTTCCTTTCCGCTAAATATAAATAGTTATTGATGTATTCAAAGTTGAATTGAAGAATATAAAAATAAGTATGCTTAATGCTTGGCATTCAATACCCTTCTTTTTCTGTCCTAACAATTTAACTTTATATTTGCAAGCCAAAGATCAACTTTTCACAATGCATGTTAAAGCTCATGAATATTTCCAGTTTTCATCGGTTTTGCCGGAAGATATCCGTCGAGTTTACATATCTGATTTATTTATTCCCCTCTTCCGGGATAAATAATACACCCGCGATTTTTCACTTCATTCTAAAACGATTGTTTACCGATAAATGCTCACAACAAAAACAAGCGTAAGTGATGAACTGAAAGGAAAAGAGGAAAAAAAATTTCTGTTTTCTCCTGACATTATGTTCGATCACTGCCATCTACGATTAAGTTTTCATCGATTAAACAATCGCTCAACCCCTCTGTCAATCGATTTGCGAGAGCACTTCACGCAAATTCGATAGCACAACTTTCTTTTTAGCTGATTATTTGCGAAGGGGAGAATATGCGAAAATAAAAAATAAAAATTGCGAAAAAAGAAAAACATTAAATAAAGTTTCGGCTTTGTTGACCCTTAAAATTGCCGCCCCCGTTTATTTGCTTTATGGTTGCCTATATGAATGATTAGAGGCAAGGGTGGACTGCGGAAAAGATTGGCAAAAAAATAAAAAGTCAAGTGTTCTGTATCGATAAATTGCTTTGTGCGTTCGAATAGATAATCTGTATTGGAAGGGAAAACGTTCTGAAGTGTTCTTTTTGCGTCTCCTCAATTGTAGTGTCTTCCTCTGCAAACACTTGTAAGCTTTCATTTAGTCGTTGAAAATCAAATAGAGAATAATTTGTTTTATTAAATATGTTCTGCCTCGATTGTATTACGTGTTTACAAAATGAATTATCGTTCTCTAAAAAAACTTTCATTCTCTTCTATGACAATCATCTGAGGCTGAATTCCTTTTCAGACACTGTCATCATCCGTGATTTTCAATTACGTAATATTTATTTCATTATAGAAATGCTTATTTATTTAACTCAAAAAATATCTCTCTGAGAATTAATACAATTTAAGGGGAATTACTAAAAATCCAATCTAAATGTAATTTTCGTCATGGGGGATTTGAGTAGAATTTTTTTCGTTTTTTTTTTATTTCGTTTGCTGTAATCAAATTTTTTAATGTATGTATTGAAACCAAAATCATAAAAACGTATCATTTTTTGTCGTTTTTAATGCTACTTGCCAATCCCGCAAACCTGTTTGTGAAACCAAGGCAGAAGGTGCATTTTCTTGTTTTTCAGTGGCGCCATCTATGGCCAAGAATAAGACTTCAACCACACACCCGTCACAACCCGTTTCTAAGACGGCCCCAATCATACATCTGATCGTAATTTTGACCTGAACCAGAGAACTATCAATCTCCAATTCAGTACCTAGAGGTATAATTTGTATGGAAACATGGAGGACTTTGTGACCAGACAGATTTAACATGCACTAGTTACCATTTACTACGCAGGGAGTCATCGGCCTACGGGGATCGAACTTGGACATGGAGTCATCGCCCTACCAACCATTCTATCCCGGCATACCCTTTTTTTTTTTTTTTAAATAGAAAGCTCCTTCGATTTTATTATGTAATCTTGTTTATATGAGGTGGATTGCGTGTTTTTCATGTCAAGGGATATTATAATTTAATTCCTATATTACCGAAATATTATTTGCTTAATACTTTTTATTTATTTATTTTTTATAATTTTCATTAAAAGCACTGTAATAATTTCCATTATTACAATTTCTCACTTTAGGGACTTAACCATAAGAAGTGGTTAAGGTATCACTAATTACATCGTTATTAATTATAAAAATAACGTATGATTTAAATAATATGGAAATTTGTTTCTGTTATCAGGGTGTTCTTTGGTAAAAGCTGATTGAAAAGAAAAGAGAATAGTGGTCTGTAATTACCAGAAAAAAATGTTGTTGATCAGGCACAAAAGTTTTACTGTATCTTATAAACTTCGTAAAAAAAGTGATCCAAATATTTTAAATTTTTAAATTTGTGAAAAAAAATTGGAAAAGTTTTCAAATTTAAAAGAATTTTTTAAACTTTTAATTTAATTGTTTATCTTTTTAATGTGCTTTGAACGCAAAATGCAGTTACGTTACAAATAATTCAGGGTAATCATATGTAATCGTGGTTACACTTCATCGCAATTAACCATTGCAATTCTGATAGAGATTAAAATAATGATTAATAATCATGTGAAACGACAGGGAATTAAAAAGTCATTTAACTAAAATATATAACGTCTCTTCCTTTTCTCATTCTGACTAGAAAAGATCCAGTAAAATCACCTTCTACCTTAGAAAATTACTCATAATCATTATGCATCATTGTAATCATTATGCATCATGTACATTATGCATCATTCTACGTTATACTTATGTACAGTTCAGACAGTAATAAATCTGTTCACAATCGTAATCGACGTTACGATTAGCTACGATTACCCGTAATAACGACTAACAGTTAATAGAAATTTTGATTACATTTAGTCGATTACTTGTAAGCAATTCAATTTTGATTCATTTTGATAACGTAGTTTGTGCACTGCAGATATACTGTTGTAATAATGTAATACTTCACCAATGTAATACTTTCCCAAATAAATAATTAAATTTCTTTCGTGAAAACTGTTTTGCAATTGTTTTACATCTGTTTATATCTTTTTTTTCTCCACAGGAATGAAACACAAGTATGAATGTGACACAGAAGTAAATTTGTGCTTTTCAAGTCCATGCGGACCAAATGGTACATGCATCAGAAAAGAAGGTGGCTACACCTGCATCTGCCGTGACGGATTTGCGGGTGAGTACGATTTTATTCGCTTTTATCTTTGATACGACCCTTTTTACGACCATATCTTTGATGTTGTATTTTTGTCAACTTATGTTATATTATTGAAAATGATTGCGAAAAAGGTTTTTGAAAATAGGAACGGTACCTGTTTTTTAAAGAAATTATTCTCAATTTCGTTTCTCAGAATCCAAAATACCGTCGCCAATAGCCCATTGTGCAGCTCTAGGGCGACGTAAACGAACAACAACAACAACAGAATCCTAAACATTTATATATTTTCTATCACATAATCTTTAATCTATTAATGTCTAGCGTTCTTTTTCGGGGTCTTTTAATGTTTGGGCTTATTAAATAACTTCGCGAAATGAAGTAAAATAGCAAATAAAAAATAATAAATTAAAAGTAATAGCTTAAAAAATAATAAATTAAAATGCATAATTATTCTTGAGTTTAGGAATTAAAAAAAAATTCATAAATTCAATTAGAAACTTCATTTTCTCTCTTTTTTCAGTGCAAAGTTCGCATAAGTTTAATTTTATAACAGTGCAGAAAAGAGTAACATCCATATAGAAAAAAAAATGGCAACAGAAAAATGTAAGAAATGGAGCGCTTCGCTAACCTTACCTTATATAAGCTACAAAATAAAATTATTGTGCAATATGTTGCATATGTAGCTTTTTACAATGTTGTTAAAGATTCTTATTTAAAAAAGTTATAAAATGCTGGTATATATAAAATAAAAATATTTGAATAAAAAATATTTTGGCTAAGATTTGTGTATCAAAATCCCACTTGACACAATAACATTCTATATTATATATACTTAAATGTGTCGTGCATATTTGAATGTCATGCATATTTGAATGTCACTCTAATTTGAACAGGATGTATTGGTGGTGTATTTAATGACGATCAAATCATAAATATCCCACCCTCAATACAACTGCAAATTGTCTGTAATATTATTTTAGGAAATCATGATTGATATATTACGTAAATAAATGGAACGTGAAATTCTCAATACCAGTAATACGAAAATTATTATAGAGGTATTGCTTAAACTTATGAAGTATAGAAATCATTAACGGAATATTATGGAAATCATCATGAATATGTCGTTTTTATTTTTTAAATTTTGAAAATCATTGTTGAAATAGGAACCGATTATCCGGAATGATCGGGACCATCGCTATTCCGGATAACTGATTTTTCCGGTTTTCTGAATCGCTACAAAAAGCCGTTTTTTTTATTGTTAAACCCAACTAAAAAAAATATTTTTTTTGGAAATAATCTTAAAAAGAAGAAAAAACGATGAAGTAATACACTAATGATTATTTCCAAAATGATGGTAAGGTAAACATCTTTCAAAAAAGAAAGAAAAATCCTAAAATCTTATGAGGAAAAAAAAATTTTTTTTTAAATGGCGGGAAAATTTATCGAATTTCGTTCCGGTTTTTTGGTTTTCCGGTTTTCTGATTTCCGGATAACAGGTCCTGTACTGTAATACCAAAATCATTAAAATAACGTTGTTTAAATTTACAGAATGGAGAAATAATTTTAAAAATAATATGAGAATTACTATAAATATATTGATAATCATCATAGAAATAATCTGGTTATTATTTTTAATTTATTGTTTAAATCTATGGAATAAGGAGATCATTTTAAGAATAATATAGAAATTAATAATAGGTATATTGTTTCGATATTTTAGGAAAATAATTATGTTTAAATGCATTCTGGAAATCCTTATAAATATTTTTAAATTTATAGAATATAAAAATCGCCATAGATATATTGTTTGAAATTCTATAACGGATACCTAAAAAAACATGAATATTTGAATGCTAATCTAATTTGCATTAAATTTTCATGGCGTTACATTTAATGATGACACTTAAATTGGAAATATACGACCCTTAAATAAAACCGTAGATTAGATTTAATTTAATTGTTTAAGAAATATCAAATCGTTTAAGCAAAGGGAAGAATACATTAAAAAAATCAAAAAAACATGACCAATTTAAGACTGTCGCTTTTGAGAATTGTTTCCGAAATTTATTTAAAAATGTCTTGAAAAGTCTTAACTCATTTACTTCCTGCTGTAAATAAAGGAAAAGATTTATTTGATTTTAAAATAAATATTTAAATTTTTCTAAAACTCATATCTAAAAGATGCGTTTATATCTTTGTATTAAGCAAAAAAATTATGACGTTTTTGAAAAGTAGAAAGAGGAAGAGAAAAAAAAGTCTCTCGAAATGCAATTATGCAAATTTTTGTCCTGAAGGCGATTATTAAATTTTTATCTAATCTATATTCTTTTTCCTTTTTTTTACGAGAAAGGGAGAGTTCCAAATTCTTTATAAAAGCAGTTAAGGGTTTTCTTCTTGTCTTTAAAATATTTATATTTATCTTAAATAAATAAACAGTTTTGATATTTTCCTGCGAAAATGAACTGCTTTTTTTGTAAACCGATTACTGCTGAATGATCACTGTATAACTGCAGAGCTGCAGTTATTTCAGAAATGTTTATCATAATATCTTTAAGCATTTTCGTCATAGTTTTTAATTATCTAAAATTTTAACATTAAACGTTTTCTAATTTAAATAGTAATTCTTTTTATCAAAGCGTGTCTTAGATGTAGTGCTATTTAAGATGCATTTTTATAGCTAGAAATGTTGATTACAAAGCCTGTTTCAATTAAAAACAAAAAAATTTTTTATAGTGCCTAAGTATTTATTTAATTCTAATTTAATTTATTTGCTATCACTTTTACTGCAAAATCTTTTAAGCGTCTTAAGTCATAACGAAAGTGACTCTTGAAATGAAATTTTTTTGATGCTTTAGAAATAAAACAAGTTTTAACTTATCCAAATATGAATATTTTTATATCCAAATATGAATATATTAGATTTTCAAACCTAAGTTTTTACAGAAACAAAATATTTTGCTGATTCGGCAAAAGGTTGTTCATTACTGCTTAGTGCACAATTACGCGTTCCTATCTCTACTGTTATTACGACCTATTCTATTATTCTATAGTATTATTCTAGATATAGCGAATGAAAAAATGAGTTAGAGAGTGAATGAATGAAGGAAGGAAGGGATGGCTCAAGAGGGATATTAGCCTCGCCTTCTGATGACTCAACTCCGGTTTGATTTAAGGTGATGATTGGTCGTTCCATCTATTGCATCTTGCTCTCTCCTACCACAGTGCTGAGGTAAAATACTTTGTGAAAAAGGAAGAGTTAGCCAGAAATCCCTTGATGGGTTTAGTTATTCTTTCCACCTACCTAACCGGGAGAGGTTTTAGTGGTTTTACTTTCCACGTAGCGCAAATATTCACCACGTAGGCAGCATAGCTCCAGTGATTGATTCAGGAATTCCCTTATCTTCCAAGTTGGGTTCAAAATTACAGATTTATGAAATTAAAAAGTACTATCTACGTGTACTTCTCAATCAACGTGGTCGCAAATATTCACCACGTAGGCAGCGTAGCTCCAGTGATTGATCCAGGAATTCTCTTGTCTTCCAAGTTGGGTTCAAAATTACAGATTTATGAAATTAAAAAGTACTATCTACGTGTACTTTTCAATCAACGTGGTCGCAAATATTCACTACGTAGGCAGCATAGCTCCAGTGATTGATCCAGGAATTCCCTTGTCTTCCAAGTTGGGTTCAAAATTACAGATTTATGAAATTGAAAAGTACTATCTACGTGTACTTCTCAATCAACGTGGTCGTAAATATTCACCACTTAGGCAGCGTAGCTCCAGTGATTGATCCAGGAATTCCCTTGTCTTCCAAGTTGGGTTCAAAATTACAGATTTATGAAATTGAAAAGTACTATCTACGTGTACTTTTCAATCAACGTGGTCGCAAATATTCACCGCGTAGGCAGCGTAGCTCCAGTGATTGATCCAGGAATTCCCTTGTCTTCCAAGTTGGGTTCAAAATTACAGATTTATGAAATTGAAAAGTACTATCCACGTGTACTTTTCAATCAACGTGATCGAAAATATTCACCAAGTAGGCAGCGTAGCTCCAGTGATTGATCCAGGAATTCCCTCGTCTTCCAAGTTGGGTTCAAAATTACAGATTTATGAAATTGAAAAGTACTATCTACGTGTACTTTTCAATCAACGTGGTCGCAAATATTCACCACGTAGGCAGTGTAGCTCCAATGATTGATCCAGGAATACTCTTGTCTTCCAAGTTGGGTTCAAAATTACAGATTTATGAAATTGAAAAGTACTATCTACGTGTACTTTTCAATCAACGTGGTCGCAAATATTCACCACGTAGGCAGCGTAGCTCCAGTGATTGATCCAGGAATTCCCTCGTCTTCCAAGTTGGGTTCAAGATTACAGATTTGTGAAATTTAAAAGTATAGCTGCAAATCCAATGTGTATCACCAGTTCTACGCTAGCGATGCACGTTAAATCTGTCGAGTCTCAAAGTCCTCCATGTTCCCATAGCAAATCAATACCTCTGGGGGTACTGAATTGGAGATTGATCGTTCTCTGATTCAGGTCAAAAATTACGATCTGTGGATAAATGAATGGATGTTATGAATGGATCCACCCTATAAACGGGCGTGACGTATGGGTGTGGCAGAAGTCGAATTCTTGACCAATGATGGCGCCACTGGGAAACACGAACAATGGCACCCCCCCCTGCCTTAATGGCATAAGTCAACAACAACGCTAGTGATAAAATAAATTTTTAAAAAAAATCATGTGAATTATTGGAGCAAGGAGAGAAAGGAAGTGCTGAATGAGTGTAATGAATCAATGAATTAGTAGATTAGTGAATCAGTGAATTAATGAAGGTACGAATCAGGAAAATGGAGAATTCATTTGTACATGAATATTTAAAAAAGTTTAAGTTTATGAGTTGTTGTATAGCTGTGGACCAGGAGTTTTGAATATTTTTTCTTTACTTTTTTTGAGTCTTGATATTATTTAAAAAATAGGCTTGAAATTCATTATCATCCATATCTTAAGTGAAGTGTAATACTGTAAAATGTTTATTTTCTGAGGCTTCTTTTTAATGAAATTAAAAAAAAGCAGCAAAAATTTGAAGCCTGCAATCGTGTCTTTTGAGCGTGAAAATCTGCAAAACCAGAAACCGTGTCCAAAGTAAAAGCAGAGCTATCTAAAAATCGCTGATTTCAGCACACCATCCTTTGGAATATCATCACTCTTTTCAATTTTTTTTTGTTCTAAATCCGAAAGATCGATTTTCAAGGGAGGCACTGGATGTGTATCTCTATCAGTTATGATAAAGCTGTATCAAGAGATCAATGTGTCAGCGAAAAAAATATTCTTTTTTTCTTCTATTCACTGGAAAAAGAACTTTTTATGTATAAAACACACACAGTTGAAAAGATATGGAAGTACAAGTGGGGTAAAAATCTAAAGAACATTTTTTTTTCTGGGTAAGATTTTTTTTTTTTGGAAGATGATGCTTGCGTTTTATATTATAATTTTTTTTTTTATCTTTTCGCAGCGTCCAAGAAAACTGTTGAATCTGTCGACTGTAAAATATTAGATTTTTTTCGATGCTTTGACTTGTTTAACTAATTCTTAAAAATTGCTGCAACTTTGTTTTATAAATTTCGACTCTCTTATGATGAATTTGCGGCTTAAAGTGTGTGACGATTTCAAATGTTTTTTTCTTCGTCATATCAAAAATATCTTCTGTTTTTCAAACGTTTTTTCTTAAATATTTTTCCTTGATCAAACTTAGTTATTATATGTTATCGGGTGAGGTAATTTTGTTATGAAATAAAGTTTTTTATCACTGTTATATTTTAACTAAAGTATTTCAAAAATTTCATTTTTTGTGTGGTTATAATTACGTTATTTTAGAACAAATTTTGTTCCTTCTTTGGAAATTGTTTTAGCGAAATAATATTTTTTAAGATATTTCTATGAGCTTTTTAAAAATGTTTTAATGTACAGCAATCGTACTGTTAAATATGGACCTAAAATGATCTGATATTAAGGTTCAATGTTTGACCTATTTTTCTGAGAGTATAGAAAGAAAATGTTAAGTTTTTTGGGAGTGTTGATTGCACAATATTATGGTTTGACTTGAACGAAAATTTGATTCAGTTTAACACTTAATCAAGTGGCAACACATTTTCAAGATGGTATGGTTTTAAGTACCGATATTAAGGTTGAACATTAAACCAATTTTTCTGAGAGGGTATATATGATTATTTCGAATTTATTGTAGTAGTAGATACTTGAGATGAGCTCGTGCTCGCTTTTGGATGTCCGAGCCAGCAGAAATTTAATCCGAGTCCTAGATACATCGGATTACTCAGAGATATACGTCGGATAAAGGTCAAATTATACGGCCTTGTCACTTCATCTTTGATGCATAAACGAGGTAACTTGCAACCTTTTATATCGCTAATCTGTGAACCAAAAAGCGACACGACAAACTGAAGATGGCTAAAACGAAAATTAAAAGCGAAAATAATTAGCGCAACAATTATCGCTGCCTCTCAACCAGAAGTAGCAGTTCTCTATTAATTTGTATACCTCATACATTTTTAATCTTTCATACTCAACTAAACCAAGCCCTTACTTAAAAGTAGTAAAAAAATGAAAATTTTATCATGAACTTGAGCCCGTCTCAAGATGATTAAAACAAAAATTAAAAGCAAAAATAATTAGCGCAATGACAATTATCGCTTGCCTCTCAACCAGAAGTAGCAGTTCTCTATTAATTTGTATACCTCATAACTTTTTAATCTTTCATACTCAATAACTAAACCAAGCCCTTACTTAAAAGTAGTAAAAAAATGAAAATTTTATCGAGCCCGTCTCAAGATGACTAAAACAAAAACTCAAAACGGAAATAATTAGCGCAATTAGAATTATAGTTTGCCTAACAACCAGAAGTGGCAGTTTTCTATAAATTTGCGTACCGTATAAATTTTGAATCTTTTGTACTCCAATAACTAAACCAAGCGTTTGCTTAAAAGTAGTAAAAAAAAATGAAAATTTTATCGTGAACTTGAGCCCGTCTCAAGATGACTAAAACAAAAATTAGAAACGAAAATAATTAGCGCAATGACAATTATCGTTTGCCTCTCTCAACCAGAAATAGCAGTTCTCTATAAATTTGTATACCTTATAAATTTTGAATCTTTTGTACTCCAATAACTAAACCAAGCGTTTGCTTAAAAGTAATAAAAAAAATGAAAATTTTGTCATGAACTTGAGCCCGTCTCAAAATGACTAAAACAAAAATTAAAAACGAAAATAATTAGCGCAATTATAATTATCGTTTGCCTAACAACCAGAAGTAGCAGTTCTCTATAAATTTGTATACCTTATAAATTTTGAATTTTATACTCAATAACTAAACCAAGCGTAGTACTAAACCAAGCGTAGTACTTAAAAGTAGTAAAAAAATTAAAATTTTGACATGAACTTGAGCCCGCCCGAGCCGGCAGTCTTTTTTCAGTAAACGAATGAGCCCCTGGGCTCATCTCAAATTTAGTAGATATCATGATACTGTAAGTAAGAGCTGGTTTTTTTAGTGTGTATTTAAGGAAATTCCGACTTATGTAAGAGTGTATATTGTACTATATCGTAGTTAAGAACCGATATTTTTGAGAGTGTAGTAAGAAATATTTCAATTCAATGAGAGTGTAGATTACACGATACAGTAATTCTGAACTGATTTTTATGAGAGTAAAGATTGCACAACAGTTTGTTTCAAACAACTCAACTTAACACTTAATCAAGATTGCGACAAATTGATAATATCTTACCGTTTTATGTACTGTAATTGAATATTCAACAGATTTTTTGAAAATGTAGTACAGAAAATTTCAAATATTACGGAAATGTAGATTACACGATACTTTTGTTAAGAACCGATTTTTCTGAGAGTGTAATCAAGAAAATTGTGACTTTCATGTGAATGCAGATTACATGATTTTATAATTAAGAACGATTTTCAGAGAATGTCATTAAAAAAAATTCCTACATTTATGACCGTTTATATATTATACAATACTATTGCTTAAAACTGATTTTTCTGAGATCTTATGGTTAAGAAAATTCTGGATTTTATGTGTAAATTACACGATGCTAATGTTAATCAATTTTTCTGCGAGTGAAATTTGAAAAATAAAAAAAAATTCATCAGAGCTTTCTCTCTGAAAGATTAAGTAATTAAAATTTTTATAAAAGCTGTTTATATGTACCAAAATAAGCTGTCAATTAAACTTTATTTTCTTCCTTTAAAAATCGGATAAAATTTAAATGACAATTCCTGAAATCGTTTGTCTTACTGGGTGAAAACAAAATTACATATTTAATTGTTTCGAAAAGGAAAGAAATATTTCTTTTTACGAATTACATTTAAGCCTCAGACAAAACAGAAAGCAAACACACGTTTTTTTTTCCAAGCGTAATTAATTTGTCTTATCCCCTAATAATCATTCTGATTAAAGAGTAATTAAAGAAAACCGTATTTCGAACGATTAGTGATTTCTGCTTCGATTCTTTAGTAATTACGTGTTACCCTAACATTCCAAAAGGGAAGGGGAGAAAAATCGTATAATTGATTTAGAAGAAAACTATTCGCTTCGGGGGTAATTGAAGAAACTTTTTGCCTTTTGCGTTTTTTTTTATTTCTAAGATATAATAGCTAATTATTGATTTTATTGACGCCTTTTGTGTTGTTATATGTAATTTTAATGCAATTTGGTTACTTTTTTCTTGTTATTAGCTTGTAAAAAAGTAAAAGTATTTGTTTTTGTAGTTTGGTTTATTCCCTATTATCACTTTTATAAAATAGCTCTAGGTAATGAAATTACTAATTTGCATTGCTTAATTAATGTATTATATGCTGATTACTTTCGTTTCTCAAATATCTAGCTAATTGAAAAATTATTATTTGAGTGATAGGAATAGCGGTTGTTTCGATTTTATGAAATAAAGTAAAGTGTATGTTTAAAGTAAATTAATTGGTCGTTAAAAATAGTGTAATTTCAAAAATAAATTATTGATCCAAATATTTTTGTTAAATTAACCCTTTGGGTATTGAGATAACAAACTTTTGTTGTCAGTTGGACGTTGACCTAAAAATACAGTTTTCCTTAAATGTAATTCTTAGGTGAATTACATTACTTATAATTTCTTAGGTACAATTTACATATAACTTTTTTTGTGAGTATCATTTCATTATTATTGAATATCAAGGTGTTATGTGAATATCATTTTTATTGATAATTTGAATTCTTCGCTATGTAAGGAAATAAGAATATCTTACTTAAATATTGCCTTATGAGAAAGAAAGATGTTGGAATGCGTTAATCCCTTTCTTTAATCACTACTTAAAATTAGTGAAGGTACGACTTTTAGAATCCCTTAAATAAGTTCGTGTCTTACAAAAATATATCAACTCTTGATACAGATTTGAATTGTTGCATTTATGATGTTTTGTACCACGAAATATCATAATTATCCACGAAATATCATAATATCGAAATATCATTAAAAAAAAACACAAATTTGTCTTGGGAAGCACTGCACTAAGGCTTTAGTAATTTATTGTATTTTATTGATGAACTACCAAACTAAGTCTTATGACCGAAAGATAAAACAGATTGCGTATAAATGTGTTAGTCCCTAATCATTTTAATCGCATAAATAGAAATGTTTGACAAATTCAAATATCTGTCAACTCTCGCTCTTTGAATTTGGATTTTTAAGCGACACTTTCCCAACAAAAGTAAAAGAATTGAGATTTCAGTCTTGGGAAGCACTTTTCAAAGGTTTCGTAATTTATTGGACTGATTAACTATTAAATGAAGTTTTATTTTCGAAAAATAATTTATTGCTGAAAAAGGATGTTTTTTTTCTAATCTTTTGAATCTCATAAACATATTCGCGTTTTGCAGAATTCAAATAGTCAACTCTCACTCTTTTGAATTTGTATTTTTAAGCGACATTTTCTCAGTAAAAGAATACAGATTTCCGTCTTGGGGAGCACTTTTCAAAGGTTGCGTAATTTATTGCGTTGATTAACTACCAGACTAAGTTTTATTTTCGAAAAATAATTTGTTGTTTAAAAAAGTCTTCTAATTTTATTTTTTTTTAATCTCATAAATAAGTTCTTGTTTTACAAAAATCTGTCAACTGCAGTTAAAAAAAACTTTCATCGTTTTCTTTTTGAGTCTTTCTCAAGTATCAACTCTTGAAACATTTCTTAATTGAAAAAAAAAGGAGTTAATCTTATTCGACTTTGAATTTTTGTTACTAGAACCTTCTTTAATGAATTAATCCTCTCCTTTTTTATCCTTTTTTCACTTTAATAATTAATTGCTCCAAGTGTCAGTTACAGGCACCTAAAACTACATTTTTTAAAAATCTAGTTCATTAAGGTTATTAATTTGGAGCTCTATGCAGATTAGGATGCAATTATGCTCGCTTATAATTAACTGGCGTAATAAATTATTTTGTGTTCACTTTTGGCGAGATAGGGAATTTTTGACCAGTAAGAAACATATTTTTTTGCTTGTTTGAAATTAGCATAATAATGACTTATTTACTTTTTGATGTTTATAAGTGTCAGTGTTTTTAACATGGATCTTAATTACATTATTTCAAGTCGTGATTAATGTTTTCATATAAATTTTATAGTTCCTAAGATAAAGTAATTTTCTGCACACTCTAAACTTCAGGGAAGAGCCTTTTTCATAGTTATTTTTTACTATTTAAGTAACGTGAGAGTGTGAAATAATATTTTTAGATTCGTTTGTCTATTTTAAATAATTGATAAATCCCTTTTGTAATTAGTTTCATCTGTGAAACATATTGCCATATTAAAGTTTTATTCTTGGATTACATCTCCATTTTTATAATTTTAATAGAGAAATATGTCTCAATTTTGTAGATTTCTGGATGAGTTTTTTACTGACTATTTACTGACTAGTTTCATTTGCGATATAACGATATTTTTCTATATTTTATAGTCTCATCGGTGGAATATATTTTCCTTTTATAGTTTGATTGATGGGACATATCAACATTCTATAGTTTTATTTATGGAATATATCTCCATTTTATAGTTTCATTGGGGAAATATATTTCCTTCATTTTATAATCATATGAGTGAACAGCTTTTATAATGTTCTCTTTGTTGATTTCTTACAGAAATGCGTCTTCATTTTATTGTTTTATTTGCAATATTTCGATACATTTTACAGTTTCATGACTATATATCTCCAATTTATAGTTTTCTTGTTAGAATACTTATCGATTTTATAGTTTAATTAGTGTAATCTGTATGCGTTTTAGAGTTTTATTAGAAAAGCGTTTCTTTATTTTACAGTTCAATTTTAAAATTATCTCCATTTTGCATATTTATAAGAAAAATTTATTTTCATTTAATTAGCTATTCAGTAATTACATAAACACATTTTTATTAGATATAAGGGAATTTATTGTTTATATCATGGTTTAACATTCTACTACTTTCATTTTTAATTCTAATCATGCTAATTATTGTATTTTATTTTTGAATAAAGGTTTTAACAATTTTTACGACTAATGCTTACTTAAAATAGTCTTGTACAAGTTTTTATACTCTAAGCAAGCTTAAACGTTACCATTTTACAAATTTTTTATTAGGTTAAGGAGGATTTGTTATGTATTTTTGTGGTATTTTAAAATTTCTCTACTTTCATTTTTGATTTTTATCCTAACACTCAAACAAACAAAAAAATTGTATTTCGTGATTAAATTAAATTTTTATCAATATTTATAATCATTTTCAACGCATGTTTTTGATTCATTATTATTAATTTTTTTAAATAGTTGAACAAAATTATAATTTTTCATTTTCTTGTGCCACGCTCGTTTCTTAAAAAGAAATTAGACGTCGGCCAATTATCTTTCTCTTTCTTCCGTGAAAAACGTTTAAAACTACTTTTCAAAAGATTCTATTTTTAAAACAAGCTCTTTTAAATAGAATTTCTTCTTAGAATGATTATATCCATTTCGTTCTCATTACAATAACACTGGAGAGACGAAACAATACGCGGGACTCATTAAATGAAATTCGAAAAAAAAAAAAAAAAAAACATTCTAAGAAAATTACAAGGAATCAAAATGAACTCCCAACAAAAGGAACGGAAAATAAACATTGGGGATCTCTAAATTAAAACTTTTATTTATTCTTTAAAATTTATTTATTTTCATTTTGTATTGAAGGGCACTTATTTTATTCGATCTTGTGGTATAACAATGGAAGACTATTTTTGTCGGATGTAAATTAAAATTTTGCGTGTTTTATTTCGATGAAAATGTCAATTTCATTGTTCATCTTGTAAAAAAATCTGTTTAAATTGCTTTAAAAATATCAAAAGAGAGGTAGAACCTTTTTTTCTTTCGTTTGATTGTTGCTGTACATAAATCTCATTATAGAATACCACGTAACTACTTTGTCCATATAAGACAAAGGCCTGTTCTTTCTAGAATTTCTTTATACCTCTGCTCGAAATTAACTGTTTTTATTAATTGAAAATCTAATTTATTTTTATTTATTTAAAAATAATTTATTTTTATTGATTCATATATAAGAGTAGAAAAAAATTATTAAAATAAAAAAATTTTTTTAAAAATTTACAAAATATATATTAAAAAGCCGGCAAACAAACAAAAAAAAAAAAAATGAAAATATGAAATCTCTTCATCATCTCACACGATTTTATCCGTAAAAAGAAGTGCTTTCTAATATTGTATCAATGTAGCCGAAGCAAATTATATGAGTTCTATATACTTGCAGCTTATGCGCAGTAAATAAAACAATAAAACTCTTATTAATTTTCTTCATTTTTCTCTTTTTTTTTTCTTTTTATCCTTATCAGTCATAAGATAACTCTCGTTATTTTATGACTACCCATGTATTTAAATAAACATAAAGCTGGCAAATGAGACTGTGGTTTCAAAATTATTTGCCAAAACACTGTAATTGGCAATTTTCTTAATAAAACTTTCTATTTTACTCAACTCTACTTTCTCAACTTTCGTCCTCAGATTCTCAATGAAGTGTTAAGCCTTCAAATAAACATTTGGCATTTTTATTCTAACATGAGGAAATCTGAACTAGATTTTTATCCCTATTCCCAGAGGTGCAATGAAGGATCCGTGATCCCGAACTTCCGAATCCACCCTAATCACTACCCATAGACTTAGTTATTCCCCAGTGACTACTGATGAAGGGAAAATAAAATTCTTATTCCCCACTTTTACGTGGGAAGTTCCCTTTACGATTTCAACAGTTTCTTCTGATACGTGAGTCTCGTTTTCTTAGTTTTGCTGTGTTGCAGTTCCTAAAATTGGTGTTTTTCTTTTCTTTTTTAGTTTTTAATTCTTTGGGGACCTTCGTTTCGTTGCAGTTTGTAATTTGAGAGTAAATAACGATTTTCTATATCGAAATTCTTGAGTTTCGTAATCAGACGATTTTTCACTTTCGGTAATGCTTTTTTTTTTAAGCCATCAGTTATTGAATCATTATTGGATTTCACTGCCGATTTTAGTGTATTTAGTATTTCATCTCGTGAATAAAAAAGTTTTTGTGACTTGGTTCTTATTAGTCCGTCTTTGGATCATTAGGAAAGTGTATTTTAAACTAGTGAATAGATGTCAATGAAGATGTGGCGAAGGCGAGGACAGAACCCCAAACTTTCTTCTCTGTAACGTCGGGTGTTTCTCAATTAAAGTTAGTCACCTAGCTAGGTTATTTTATTATACAGGGTTGCTACAGTTATACTCACTCAATTATGTAGGGTAATTAAAGTGAAAGAATATGATGTCGCAAGAACAATACTATGCTTTGACATTAGACAGTACAGCTCTTGCTGAATTGTGAAGCTTTAGTTATGGAATACAGCTTAATGATTTTAATGGAATGTAGTCTACATAGCGTGAGAGATTGAAAATACTAGAGTTTCCAGTGAGTCATATGGAAATGAGATGTGGGATTCTGCCATCTGTACTAGTCTTTACGTATTAGTATCTCTCTTTTGGTCTCCACGTGAATCACTATTCCACCGTTAATAACCTTCCTAAGGCCTTTCACTTCAATTTGGAGTTTTGAGGGATTGATGTATGCTTCAATTGATTTCTCAGTTTCCCCTGACGTGCAGTCAGTCTTGGGCCTCACAATGAGGACGTGCTTTGACTTGACTTTGGGAACTCTGGCTCGCAATGTACTTTTAGCTATTTCAGCATACGTTTTGAGCAATTTCTTCGTCTTTTTGCTGATCATTTCATTCAGTGCTCTTTCTGCTTCTGCTTGAAGCCCCTTAGTGTGAGACAGTCTCGTTTTGCCTAGTGACTGTTTCTTGGTACTTGAGAGCTATTCTAGTAAGCTCAGTAACATTTGCTGCACTCATCTTTTCCCCTACATTTTGCCCTGTGAATCTTAAAAATTGCTCAGTTAGTACCGATGCTTCTTTTGTCCATTCCTTTTATGACACTCCAAATGAGTCGTTAAAGTTCTCTAGAACAGAGTCTGATTCCTCCTCGCTACTAATGGGGAGCTCAAAAACAGTTGGCTCAAAATTAAATCGGAAGGAATTTCAATCGTTCAAATAAGCTCTTTAAGGCAACGGCAAATCGTCGTCTTCGGTCTAAAGCTCCCTCTGTCTGCGTTGTCCACCTGATGGACTGGTGTTCACCCTTTTACCACCTTGAGGTGCAGAATAAGAATGTGACTGCTTTTTATAATGGAAATTGAGAGACCCTTAAGGAAATCGACTCCGGGAATAGACTCTAGGCCCTTGCTCCATCGAGAATATTCGTTCTCGAAATACTTTAATAGCTAGTTCAAATTCTAAGGAGCATGAGGGAGTGTAGCGAAGATATAAAGAAAACCCCGTAAGCAATGTGTTATGTTTCTAAGATAAAGATCACCCAGCCTCGAAAAATTAGTTTGCTTTATGAAGCGTCTCTGCAGACGCGATGTGAGGATTCGAGACATATTTCTGCAGCGAACAGATGTGACATGCCTTGTCGACGCTTAGCGGGCGCCCTAAAATTGTAGTCTTTCAGTGAGTATAAGGAACAGAGAATAACTCATAAATAAGGCAATTTTGATGCTTTTGGATTCTTTTTTTCAAAACTTCTAACTAGAATTTTGTATTCTTAGACTCAGACTTTCACTTGGTACGTAAAGAATAGGCGTTATTATAGAGAAATGTGCAGCTAAACAGGCAGTCTGAATCAGGCTTAGGAAAATTATGGCATGCGATATTTTTGCGATTGGAAAGCGGCAAATATATGTGGGCAAGCGAGGTATCGATGGTGAGTTTGCCGGCCACTTGTTCTGGATAGTCTCTGGTGGAAGAAGCGGTGTGCGTTGTATTGCTGTTGAAGTTTAGTTATGCAATCTTGATAATGTGGTATTTCACTACGATTGGTTGAAGAGAATAAACCTACTTTTGCTTTGTGCCGCTTACAAAATAAAATTTTTGTGTGCTGTCCCCTCACCGACTCGTCAAATTCGATGATTTTTTAGTATGTAAGAAAATATGGTTTAAAATTAAAAGAGTTTTCTCAATATTCTGAAGTAAGAAAAATACATAACTAAAAAAATACCTATTACTAATCAAATGAAATTATTACACTTAACTTTTATTTGACATTAGCTTATAGAACAACACTTAATATATATATATTATTTTATGACTACCCATGTATT